>NW_020664393.1:34026902-34046528 GCF_002925995.2 Terrapene triunguis
CATTTTCGTTCTCAGTGACCCAGAATTAGTAAAGTTTGACTACATTTCATTTCAGAAGCATTTTGGCTGTAGAGCAGTGTTATTTTTGACCATTTTCCTTGCCATATTTACTACAAAAACAGGGATATAAATTCCATGCAATTGGAAACCTAAGTATCTGCAGTGCCTTGCAGTAACTGCACCTTTTATCTGCTCTCTGCCTGGCTTGCAGGAGAAGGCAAAGTCCTACAAAAGAAGTACAGAAGATGGCAAATCCTCATCCTAAACCACTACTGCAAAAGTTCCACTGTTTCAAGGAAGCACAGAAAGAAATCAGGCAATTCATTTGAGGCCATTTGCCCACCAATCCCCCTCACTCCAGCCCACACACACCTACCTTCCTGGCAGTAGCTGTGAGAAGGGTTCTAACCCAGGGATGAAGAGCAGGTGGTTTGTGCAGGGACACTCACTCTGAATGAGTAAGATGAAAACAATGCATCAGGAGAAAGAGGAGTGAGAAGACAACTTCAAAGTTGTTTAGGAGAAGGATCTACTTAATTTTTGTTTGTTAGGCCTTTCAAAATATCATCATGGTCCTGTACGTGAAAACAAAACAAACAAACACTCCCCACCACCACCTGAACCGGAACAATTATAAAAAAATTATCAGCTACAAAAATCCTTCTTTTAAAGGCAGTCCTACTTAACTGTGCCAAAAGTTTGGGAAATTGCAAGATTTTGTCTAGTTTGAGTTGTAACATAAAGTATATTTTGCTCAGGAAGTCGTCTCGAGTAGAAGAACACTTTTGACCCAAGAGCTTATTTAATTTAAAAATATTGATGTTCTTCGCTTTAAGAAGACACTCTTTTCTAGGAAAGAACATTAAAAGCCTTATTCATCAATATTTGACATAACTGACTGTATTTCTACTTCTGTGCAAGTTTGCTACATGGATGAATAGGTGTGTTAGCTGTAATACAAAAGGATACCTGGAATATTGGTCAATTTACTGGAATCTGGAATGGGAGGGGGTGGGAGACTTGATGACCAGCTATTTTATTGAAGATTTTAAATAAGATAGATAAAAAGAAATATTTCTTATCTTTAGACTGGATGAGAGAAGTGAGCAAATCTCTTTAACACCATGTAATCTTTAGAAAAGTGGCATTTCCACTAACTGCAAAATGCACAGGCTGGTTTCATAAAAGAATGTGGAAGATCTCGGGGCCTCTCCTTTTGTCCCTCCAGACCCACGAACATGATACAGTTCTGCGGTGACCTAGAATCCTACTTTCAACGTCTCCAACTCAAAGAATATTTCCAACATACCTCTGAACAGCATACTAACCCACAGAATCCTCCCTACCAGCACTCCAAAAAAAAGGATTCTGTGTGGACTCCTCCGGATGGTCAAAACAACAGACTGGACTTCTACATAGATTGCTTCCGTCAACGTGCAAAGGCTGAAATTGTGGAAAAGCAACATCACTTGCCCAACATTTTTATGGCTGACTTAGAACAACGCTTTCTTAGCTCTCGTCCCCTAACGCCCCTACTCTACTTGCGCTACATTGATGACATCATCATCTGGACCCATGGAAAGGAAGCCCTTGAGGAATTCTACCATGATTTCAATAATTTCCATCCCACCATTAACCTCAGCCTAGATCAATCCACACAAGCGGTTCATTTCCTGGACACTACTGTGCTAATAAGCGATGGTCACATAAATACCACCCTATACCGGAAACCTACTGACCACTATACTTACCTACATGCCTCTAGCTTCCATCCAGGACACACCACACGATCCATTGTCTACAGCCAAGCTCTAAGATACAACCGCATTTGCTCCAATCCCTCAGACAGAGACAAGCACTTACAAGATCTCTATCAAGCATTCTTAAAGCTACAATACCCACCTGCTGAAGTGAAAAAATAGATTGACAGAGCCAGATGCGTACCCAGAAGTCACCTCCTACAAGACAGACCCAACAAAGAAAATAACAAAATACCACTAGCTGTCACCTTCAGTCCCCAACTAAAACCTCTCCAGCGCATCATCAAAGATGTACAACCTATCCTGAAAGATGATCCCTCACTCTCACAGATCTTGGGAGACAGACCTGTCCTCGCTTACAGACAACCCCCCAACCTGAAGCAAATACTCACCAGCAACCACACATCACTGAACAAAAACACTGACCCAGGAACCTATCCTTGCAACAAAGCCCGATGCCAACTCTGTCCACATATCTATTCAAGTGACATCAACATAGGACCTAATCACATCAGCCATACCATCAGGGGCTCATACACCTGCACATCTACCGATGTGATATATGCCATCATGTGCCAGCAATGCCCCTCTGCCATGTACATTGGCCAAACCGGACAGTCTCTACGCAAAAGAATTAATGGACACAAATATGACATCAGGAATCATAATACTCAAAAACCAGTGGGAGAACACTTTAACCTGTCTGGTCATTCAATGACAGACCTGCGGGTGGCTATTTTACAACAGAAAAGCTTCAAAAACAGACTCCAACGAGAAACTGCTGAACTCGAATTGATATGCAAATTAGACACAATCAATTTAGGTTTGAATAAAGACTGGGAATGGCTGAGCCATTACAAACATTGAATCTATCTCCCCATGTAAGTACTCTCACACTTCTTATTAACCTGTCTGTACTGGGCTATCTTGATTATCACTTCAAAAGTTTTTTTTCTCTTACTTAATTGGCCTCTCAGAGTTGGTAAGACAACTCCCACCTGTTCATGCTCTCTGTATGTGTGTGTATATATATATATATATATATCCTCAATATATGTTCCATTCTATGCATCCGAAGAAGTGGGATGTAGCCCATGAAAGATTATGCTCAAATAAATTTGTTAGTCTCTAAGGTGCCACAAGTACTCCTGTTCTTTTTGCGGATACAGACTAACACGGCTGCTACTCTGAAACCAGATAATAGACAGTTCTTGCAGATACTGTGACATGACCATTTAAGATTCCCCAAACTTTGCTGCCTCTATGTCCATTCATGTAATGGAAAATATTGTATATTTATCATTATATAATTAAATGAATGTGGAATGAAGTGGGGTAGGCTGAATTTACACATTGTGCTGAAGAATCTAGTATTAGTCAAAATCAGAGAGAGAATTCTATGTCAGATGGCCCATTGGCTTCAGAGTATGGTCATTCATACATTCTTAAGAAAACAAATTAGTTGGAGCTTATAGAAAGTCTCAGGATTTAATAGGGATAAGATAAATAGGATGGTATGGAAATTGCTCTAAAATCTATGGAAAGACAAAGATTGACATGTGTGGACTATAAGACTTGATACATAGTAATAATAATACTGCACAAGAAAATGAAGCACAGGACAAAAGCAGAACATCAAAATACGGAACGAAGTATGTTTGGGATCACAGACATTACAAAAGGGAAGAAAGCAATCCAAGATGAAGTCATTTTGATGACTGAAGAAAATGATATTGCAAAAGTCTCTTTTATAAGCTAGAAAATGGACTGTAACTCTAATACAAAGGATGTAGAAAGCAGCTTCCAGTTTGGGATGTGTAAAGAAAAATCAACAGAGTTTGAAGGAACATGTGGCAGTAGCAAAGATGGTTGGTGCAAAGTGAGGACTTTGTCATAGATGAAGTATCAATGTGATTATTGTAACTTAATACTGGTTTGAACAGAACTTTTGCTTTGAGACAGTTAACTCTGTCTTTATTTCTTAAGTTATTTTGCTCAGTGCTGCCTTTTCTCCATCATTCTTGAGTTGCCTTTGGGCTGCACTTTTGTGACTCAGTTCAATGCACTATTACATGCTGAGGAATCTGTGCTGGTGAATATTGATTTTAAGTTAAATGTGAAATGCATGTTATGTGATGTTTTTCATGTAAGTTACATGCTTAATAACCTTAGATATAGTGTAAGATTTTTACTGTGAAAATCCTGAAATTGATTAGGGATTTTCATTCAGCACAATGAAGTTCTTTGAAATTATGTTTAAAGTATCATCAACTTTTTCTTATATTACAAACAAATCTACAATAAAATAACATTAAGATTGCAAAGTCAAGCACTCGGAAATCTGGAAATGCTAGAATTAAGGTTGTCTGTGCAACCGTAATTTGCCACTCCTTGCCCCCTTGTGCATTTTGATAATTTTTAAAATATGTGACCTCATTGAATGCAAAGAATGGATGATACCCCTTAATAAGTATCAATTCAATATTTTTCTCTCATTGTTTAATGTATGTTCCTAGGCCATATTTACTGTGCAATATTCAAACCTTACTCTGAGGACAGAATTAATAATTTCCTCATGGACATTTTTTTTAATGCTCATCATGGTAGCATCTGAGTGCTTCACAAACATTAATTTATTTTTCCTAGTGCCCTGTGAGATCAGAGAGTATTATTATTCCCATGTTACAGATGGGGAACAGAGGTACAGAGAGTTTAAGGTCAAATTTTGGTGCCCAATTTGAGACACGTTGGACATGATTTTTCAGAGTACTTAGCATTTTATAGAACTTTATAGTACAAAGCAAAGCTTCCATTGGCTTTAATTGCAGTTGAGACTGATCACCACTTCTGCAAATAAAACCTCAGAGTCTCCAGTCATAAAATGAGGAGCACACAATTAGTGACCACTTGTGGCTTAAGTGACTTACCTACCAACATATGTGGCAGTCAACTGCCTTAACCACAAGACCATCCTTTCTCTTCCTACAGTCCCCTGCTTCATTTGCTACACACCTTCCAACTTCTGCAACAAAAGAAGCAGAGGTCCTATAGACAGTTTCCTTCACTACACAGCCCCAATTCATCCCCAAAGCAGGTCCATGGTAGGGACTGATTAGGGCAGGGATCCTGTGGGGGAAAAAGGTGTGATCATATAATAAAATATTGTATCATAATATACCCACCAAGGCTGGAGCATGCCCAGTGTGGATAGAATCTTTGGAGATTTTAGCTGTTAAACTCTAGGAAGGTCTCCACTGAATGGGTGAAGAAGTTACATACCTTACCTAAATGAAAGTAGGTTTCTTGGGATTATAATGGCTAGTGTCACATCCCAAAGTGCTGGGAAAGGATATAGGTGTTCAGATTTCTCCTCTTGGGAACTAGGATATAGTTGGAATAGCACCCTCTTCTGATGAACTCTGTGGGAACTGGCTTAATTGCCCCCAAGAGTAGGAGAGACTGGTCCTCTTGTTTCAAGAGCTCTGTTGTCTCTGAAGAGGGAGAGGAAGGAAGGTGGGATGGGGGATAGTATGGAAGTGGATGAAGTATCCCATGCTGATCTGTCTCGGGAAACCTGTTCCGAGGCAGGGAGGAAGTGGGATAGTTAATCTCCAAAGGGGGTGGAGGTTGGATGCAATCATTCAGCACAGGACCCAGCCCTCAACCAAGATATCAAAACTATGTAGGTGCAGATGAGGTTGCTGTAAAAGGGGTGGTCCCCTTTTCTGGGTCTAGGTCTCGTCTAAAATCCAAAGTTCTAGGAAAAACCTGTTGCAAGTTATACTGAAGTGGTCTAGATTGCTGTGACAGTTGAGACCTGCTAAACAACTCTTTGTTGCAGGAATGTAAATTTCCAGCAACCATAAAGAATCACTCAAGTCCTTCAGAATGTGTCAGAGCTGAAGAGCTTGGGCCCTTCAAAGGAAAGATATTCAACTATATTCGGCACCTTTGCACCTAACCACAGCTGTGGCCAGGGACCTTGGAGAGAGGTTTTGCCTATCCACTGGCCCACCAAAACGAGGGCCTGAAATTGTTCCCTCTGGTCCTGTGACAGATGTTCAATAAAATTAGTGAACTTGGAATATGTGTTAGTCATATTTCAACAACAGGGTTTGATAGTTTGCTACCTGAAATTGGAGACCTGCTGAGGAATAGTTTTTCCTACCTAGAAGGTCCAAATATCAAAAAAAGAGGGTCTGGATCAGGCTTGTCTATTTCTTTCATTGGCTGTGAACACCACATGTAACTGGGAGTAGGGTGAGAAAAGACATGCTCAGTTCCTTTGGTGGAGAACAGTACTTTTTATCTGCCTGCTTACACATGGGCTGGCTAGTGGCAGGTGTTTGGCAGATGGTGTGAATGGGTACTACCAGAGTCTCATTTTCCCTGAGGGGTGATATTTAGAATGTCCACCAAGGAGCGTGGAGACTCCTGCACCTCCTCTAATGGAATTTGGATAGATTTCACCAGGCATTTCATGAGGTCTTGAAAGGCCCAAAAGTCATCACTGTAATAACATGGTGGGGTCATTACCACGTCATCTGGGGATGAAGAGGATTTAGCTGATGGGGGCAAGTTTTGCTTCATCTGTCGGTCCTGCTGCTCCTGCTCTCTCAGTGCCGACAGGACATAAGGTACTGGAGGGCGATCATGCGGTACCAAAGTTTGGTCAAAAAGTGTCTGTGAATGTTGCAGTATTGGTGGATATTGGGGTCTACCTCTGGTTGGAACCCTATAAAATTGTCCACCAAAATAATCCCAGGGATTGTGATAAACCCACTGAGGGGGTGGATAGGGGAAGGATACCAACATATAGTCATAACTCCCAGCTCTAGGGCATTTGTTGGGGTCTGCAATAACTTCTTCAGAATACTGGTTCAGCGGGGTGTGGCGGTAGGATGCTGAAAAAGATCCCTATTGATAGAATCATAGAATATCAGGGTTGGAAGGGACCTCAGGAGGTCATCTAGTCCAACCCCCTGCTCAAGCAGGACCAATTCCCAACTAAATCATCCCAGCCAGGGCTTTGTCAAGCCTGACCATAAAAGCCTCTAGGGAAGGAGATTCCACCACCTCCCTAGGTAACCGATTCCAGTGCTTCACCATCCTCCTAGTCAAAAAGTTTTTCCTAATATCCAACCTAAACCTCCCCCACTGCAACTTGAGACCATTACTCCTTGTTCCGTCATCTGGTACCACTGAGAACAGTCTAGATCCATACTCTTTGGAACCCCCTTTCAGGTAGTTGAAAGCAGCTATTAAATCCCCCCTCAGTCTTCTCTTCTGCATTGTTTCTTGAAACTTATTTTTGTAATTTCATTATATAAACACAAAATAATCACACAAAAATATGCATGACAAAAGTTCTGAAAAAGACACGTAATTATAGGAAGAATGAGACATTTTGTTTGTCAGCAACCTAATTTTACACTTTTTAAAAGCACTGCCAATTAACCTTTTTAAAATTAGTGTTCATATCTTATTTTATATTTTGATCTTTTACCATGCAGTAAAATGCATGTTAATAACTTCATCACAGTGAAATCTTTGTAAATCTCTAATACAACTGAAATGCTCCACCACTGCTTTATGCCTGCTACAATAAAGTATAAAGTGACTTCAGCCAGGTCACTGTAGACGTTTGTTGCCTTGTATCTCTACCCACCCTGTATGAGAGTTTAGGACATCTGTACCATTCTCAGCTGTCTAAAAGTGACAATTGGACCACCTGCTACATTTGGAATTTTAATGAGTTTGGCCACTCAGAGAGAAAATTGTCCCATCACAAGATCACTGAAGGCCCCCATGGGAGGTTGTACACATGGCACCAAAATCATCTTTTGTGTAATGGTAAATTGTATTACTCAATCGTATTACACTAAGGATGAACATGGCCCTCAGTGCTACTTGCAGAATTTGTTCTTTATCAGATAGAGGGACAGCACAGAGTTGAGTTCCTGAAGCAGTAAGGCTTTTAGAAGGGTCATCCAAGCAAGGCATTACTGTAGCTAAACTGGTGCAGCAGTGTTACAACAGTCACCTGGACAGCTCAGCACTAGGGAACATAGGAATTGAGTACAAAAGCTCAGCATCTCATGTCTATGTGAAACCATTTTATGGGACCTGTCATAAATATAAAGGGAAGGGTAACCACCTTTCTGTATACAGTACTATAAAATCTCTCCTGGCCAGAGGCACACAATCCTCTTACCTGTAAAGGGTTAAAAAGCTCAAGTAACTTGGCTGGCACCTGACCAAAAGGATCAATAAGGGGACAAGATACTTTCAAATCTGGGGGGAAGGGAAAAGGCTTTGTTCTGTCTGTTCCGTGTGGCTTTTGCCAGAGACAGATCAAAGAAGCAAGCAATTCAACTCCTATAGAGTTAGTAAGTATTTAGCAAGGAAATGCGTTAGATTATCTTTTGTTTTGGCTTGTGAATTTCTCTGTGCTGTGAGGAATGTGTATCCCTGTTTTTTTCTTTTTGTAACTTTAAGGTTTTGCCTAGAGGGAAACCCTCTGTGTTTTGAATCTGATTGCCTGTGAGATTATCTTCCATTCTAATCTTACAGAGGTACTCCTTACACCTTTTTTCTTTCTAATAAAGTTCTGTTTTTTTTAAGAATCTGATTGGTTTTTTTAGTATCCTAAAACCCCAAGGCTGGTCTGTGCTCATCTTGTTTATTCTCAAGCCTCCCCAGGAAAGGGGGTATAGGGCTTGGGGGGCTATTTTGGGGAAATAGGACTCCAAGTGGTCCTTTCCCTGATTCTTTGTTAAATCACTTGGTGGTGGCAGTGTTTACCTAATCCAAGGTACACGGGAGAATTTGTGCCTTGGGGAAGTTTTAACCTAAGCTGGTAGAAATAAGCTTAGGGGGTCTTTCATGTGGGTCCCCACATCTGTGTACCCTAAAGTTCAGAGTGGGGAGGGAACCCTGACAGGACCCAACACTATTAGCCTTCTGGGTGAGATGAGGAGTACAATAGAACTCAGGATGAATTACTGAAGAATTCCCATAATCCTATAAAGAGATAGCCTTTTTGCTCTTCAGAAATATTAATGAAAAGAAAAGGGCACCCCAATGCCAGCTGCTCTAGATTATTACGACTAGGGTACCCTGTTTCAAAGGGTAGAAAACTAGCAAAGTATTGTAAAACTCAGTACCATATGTTTTGCATTCACAGAACCATGGGAAATTCTGAACAGCCTTCCCTTCCATCCTGTTGACCCCCATAAGCAAGCCTTTTGTGGCTGAGGGTATAGGATATAGACTGGATTTGAGAATGGGTGTGTGAGCATATTCTCTTGTGTCTGACCTATAAGAAAATTGCTAGCATAATGAAATAAGATTGCCTTTAGCTTAAGTGGTAGAGGCATGGGTTTTTTGGAGCTGAAGGACAAGATATCTAGTTACACCTCTGAGGGTGTGTGTCATTTATATAGTTATTGTGTCTGTCTGCAGCATGTGATTTGTTACTTATTTCTGTAGGGTAATATGGATACAAACAAGGATGTGAAGGCTAACCAAAACAAAAGCCATGTGCAGGGTGTTAAAAAAACATACACCACATCAGGATCTTTGCATCAATCTGACAAACAAAGCAAGATATATATATAATCTATAGTCTTTTGTTCAGAAGTTGGTTCAGACCCCTTTCGGAGGGGTCTGCCTCAAAATTAAAACTAAAGAGAAGTATGATCACTACCCTCTCTCTATGTTACAATCTAGAACCAGCTGCAGAAACTGCCTCCTTCCAGGTATCTCCTCTTCTGAGGAAGGAACAGGCTTTATATAATCCCTTATTTCTCAAGTTGCCTTGTCCCACCCTAGAATTAGAACCTGGTTGCCAGACGAGCCCAGTCAGAGCCTAGCACAGAACTACCCCAAGACAGCCTTGTTCTTCACCAATGACGGGAGAGGAGACTTCCTCCCACAATGTTCACAGCACCCTGGTCCTGGGCCCTAAATGCAGAGTCAAAAGTATGGGTTTTGTTCATACCCTAGACTGCCTTGCTGAGACTGCTTCCCTTCCCGCAGTGGACCTACTCCCTGAGAGATGCTTTAAGATCCAAAATACTTCAAACAGGATAGTGCTGGCCTAAAATAATTCCCCCACAACCATAAAAGAACAGTACACTCTGTTGAAGGTGCATACACTGAAGATGAATAGAACGGAAAAAGAATTCTGCAGGGTAATACACATGGAAGTACAGAGGCATGGAGTATTGAGGGCTGTGTTGGAATCGCAAGCTATCGCTTTAAGACAAATGGCAAGAGGTGGTTCCCGGGTCCTGCTTACAGCCTAAAGGACCCTAGTAACAAAGTGTATGCGGAGGGATGAGAGGATTGTTCTGCCTCTCTGCCTCAGGGAGCAGCTTGTTTTTGTGTGTCTGTTTTGGGGTTCTTGTGTGTTCTGAATTAAAAGTAATAAAGTAGTACATTGCAACCCTCCAGCAAGAGTATTTTATGTTTTTATCTAATTTCTCTGTCTGTAGGCTGTGAAACAAAAGAGATAATGGCATGAAGTTATAAAAGGGTAAACGTGGTCAGACAATCATGAACAAATTCGTCATATTCCAGGGAAGTAGTAGAAGCATCATCACTTGGGACATTTAAAACTACATTGAACAAAAACACTAGGATCATATTCTCAAAAACACTCCTGGTTTGGCAGGGAGATGGACTGAATGATCTAGTAGTACCTGGATGCACAAAAGGAGTTAGACGCCGAAGTCCCACTTTTGGGACCACTGTGATGTCCAAAACTCCCACTGCAGCCAATAGGTGTCTAAATTCAGTCAGCACCTAAGTCTTTGCGATAAAAGTTCCTTCAGTGTCTATTCTGTATCTGAGCATATGCACTGCTGCCTCCATTTAGATAACTGAACACCTATCTCCCATCTAAGTCCCAAAGCAATTCACAAACTGGGGTAAAATTGGTGTTTGGCCTCCTAAGCCATGTGCAGGTCCTGATCTGACCACACCTTCCGGATCAGGCCCCTCACGTGAATTTACAGTGGTTATCAAATTCATCTGAGAGTAGAAGACCTCTGGGTAAAGTCCCCTCCTGCCTGAGGGGGAGAAGGGATTTGAATAGGGATCTACTGCCTCCTGAGTGGGCTAACCGCTGGGCTATGAAGTGGGTCTCCCTCAGTCTTGCCTGCTGAATCTGTTGCACTCTAGTTAAATAATTAAATAGTCATTTGGGCCAGAAAGAGAGGGAGCATTATACAGGAAGCCTAGGTGCGTAACTCAGGTTTTGTGAATCACAATGATTTTCTAGGTTCTTGAAAGTTAGGCACTATGTCCCTCAGCATCACAACAGCTAACTCCTTTCATGCATCTAGGCCAAAGTCTTTTCAATCTCAAATCCACAAATTTCAGCATGATTATTTTCAGCCCCAGGTGGCCCCCAGAAAGTTGACACCTACTATCTCCCTCTGGTTTGGGACCCCCATCTCCCACCCTTCATTAGATCCATTTTGAGTGCTAGATAAAATATTGCATCTCAAAAGATATATTTCCTATCATCACCGACCATCATTAAAGGTTGTAGCAACTTTGAAAAAAATAAAACATAGCAGAAGCAGAGTCACTGGCTGTACTTTCTCCCCATATGATTTAAGTAGGTCAGCAATCAGAATCAAATTATATTAGCTGATAAAAGTAATCTCCCAGAGCTTACTAGCTGAGGTTCTTGGCAGCAGGAGTCTCAAAATAGGTAAACAGACATACCAATCTATCTAAGAGATGAGAAAACTCTTACTGAAACCTTTTATTTATTTCCCCTTTAATGTTAAGAAAACAAAATATACATGTTTAAAACCCCTAAAACACAGATGTATGTCCTCCAAAATATGTATAGAAAAGGTGGGTGGGAAATGATTTTCCCATTCTGTGAATATTTTTAAGTGTCCAAAGTTTTTCCCTGTCTCAGTTTGGGAGGGAAAGCTGAAATTTCAAGAATATTTGCAACTTGAAAATCTGAATTTATTTTTCGTTTTGGGTCAATCAAAATGTTTTCTTTTGATAATTTCAAAATGTTTCATTTCAATTTTGACCTTTGTTCTTTTAAGTTTTTTTTGCTTAAATTTTGAAATGAAAATTCATTTCAAACTAGAAAACCCAGAATTTGTGCTGAAAGTGCTGAAACAAATTTTTTCAACAATTTTTAAACTTTTTTCCTCTCAACATTTTTTCGATTTGGGAAATTCAAAACTTTTTTTGAACAGTTTTGGTTTCAACAATTGACATTTTTTAATGAAAACTGATTTGTCAAAAAATTCCTGACCTGCTTTAGTGTACAGGTCAACAAATGAATTAGAAATGTAGACCCTGATTTTAGAGAGCTATGCACAGAGGGGACAATACAAATATGGCTCCCCTTACTTCCTTATGGAAGGGAGCAGGGAACGGTACCTCCAAAGCACTGTTACCCAAGTCACCACAGCACAGTAGGGTGAGAGATCTGTTGGGGGAGTGGCAGGCTAGTGCATAATTTTCCTGATATCTGGGTGAGGAAAACTGGAAGAATCAATACAATCTGAGCTGTATTAATTTTTCTGTAGCTCTCTTCCACCCATACACAATGAAACCTCATTGAAAAGGGAGATTCCAAGGGCAAGTGTTTGAAGACCTCATGCTGACAAAAGAGAACAGGGAGCTGGGAAGCAGCCTGGACATACAGCCTGACTGTTGATGACCATTAAGAGTGCCAGACTATTTGCTTCTTTCACAAGAGAATTGGAGAAAACTTCACAAAAAAATCCTCATATTTCTCATCCTGCTGCAGAAAGACCCATGGGAGATGACCTGGGGTGAGGTGAGAGAAATGACAATTGGATCTGTGTTTTCTCAACTAATAATGTTTGAAGAAAAGTACGAGCTCCAGTACAAAACCAAAGGTAAAAACAAGACAGTTCTATCTTATACTTGGAATACATAACTCAAAGATGATATATCAATGATATATTTATTTTGGTTGCCTTGCAAGTTTGGCCAATTTTATAACAAAAATGCTTAATAAAATCCACCTTATTTCTCATAGTAGCTTTATGTTATTATACTCCTAAATAATCATGGGCATTCCCTCACCAAAAACTGACAAGTAAATCCAGTAAAGATTGTATCCAATAAAGACTTCATGTTATTTATGATAAATAAATTAATAATAACCAATAATAAATTATACCAGCACTAATTTTATTATGAAGGAGAATAAAATATTATTTGTTGTTTACAGCATTAAAATGAAACTATGGAAACCTTCTTGACTGCCAACTATCAAGAATTAGAGATTTACAAAAACCAAGAAACACTTTTTCTGACCTCATTACAATAACAAAGCTATCTAATTCTTCTACAAGTCTGTGTGCCAGAATGTAATGTGGCTGTCTTTAATCTTCCAAGATAAAGAGGTTTAATATCTTAGTAAACAGCTTATAAATGATATCAAAGAATCTGCTAGGAGTTTTACAATATGCTTTGTTGATTTGTCTTCTACTCTTTCCTCACAGAATAAATTGCCCACATTCCTTAACAGAATGTTTTACTATTTTAGAAAAATAATGGATACATGCATTTTGTTCTGCGTATTTTGTATAAGAAAAGTATTAGGAGAAAATGTTCGTTGCAAAATTATATACAGTACTGCTGGCTACTAACATTGTTTTTTCTCCCTCCTTAAATCCAGAATGTTATTCCTTTCAACTCATATTAATCCCACCTGCCTTTTCTAGTACAATCCAGTTCCTCTTTCACCACTTTCTAGGTTAGCCAAGAAATGAAGGACTGGATCATGCTATTTGCACATAGCCCTTAAGAAGTGGTAGATAAGTACGCTGTGTCAAATGAAGCACTGGGAGACGCGTTTCTCAGAAACATCCCTCAAAGTCACAGTGCCTCCCAGCGTTCCTCAACTTCATTGGTTTGGAGTAAAATGTGATGTCTTTTTATACAGTGCACAGGCATACTCCCTTAAATGCGTATGTTAGAAATGAACTCACAACATACTATTTAAGAGGCCACATCCTGCAACAGGACCCACATAGGTGGACCTATTTGCAGTCTAACTGAAGTCAGTGGAGCTATGTGGGCCACAGTGTCCACATGAATCAAGTTGCAGGAACTGGTTCTTTGAAATGGTAGTTTATTTTATTATTGTTTATTTGTATTGAGCTACAGTTCACAAGCCCCAGTCCTGGACTAAGAGCCTATTCTGCTCGGGAGTGTACAAAGACAGAACAAAGATGTTCCCTGCCCCAAAGAGTTTATAATCTAAATATAACTCAAGAGACATCAGGTGGAGACAGACAGACAGGAGGCGGAGTACAATGAAACAATGAGACAATATTGATCAGCCTTGTAAGCAGTGGTCTCACCACCCCAGCTGCCCCTAATCATTGTCAAGATTTTTATAAGCATCATGACTAATTTTTAAGTTAGTCATTTGCAAAAGATTTGAGTTGACAGTAGAATCCCTTTAGTAATCTGCATGCTCCAAAGCACCCACACAAGAAAAATTGAAAAAAAAATCCAATTATGTTTTAAACTATGGATCAGCACAACACTGAAAATGGACATTTTTTCTTTGACTCAGCCACAGGGTAGCAAATGAGTAAGTAAGGAGTGATAATAACCTCACTCTGGTGCTAAATTTCCTTATTTATAGCAAGTATTGCTTTAATCTCAGCCTTTTTTGGCATTAAGCTTTTTAGAAATTGATTTATAAACAAAATGAAAGCACTGTCATCCTTATTTCTCTGATGTGTCTGGGTACACAAATACAGGCATCAGACCCAATCCAACCCATCAAAAGCAATGGGAATCCTTCCATAGATTTCAATGGGAGTCATTCCATCAATTTCATTAGACATTTTACTGGGCCCATGGAACATAAAGTACATACAAAAAATATCAGGGTAGAAAAAGGCAATGGAAGAGCTAATTCAGAATAAATAAGAAGGGGAATAGATACAATGGGAGTTCTATGTGAATAAAGGTTTCAAGATTGGGCCCAAAAAGCTATTTTTAAAATACATAAAATAAGTTCAGTGCTGATAAATTATTTTTATGACTCTCTGAGGTGAACTAACAGGTAGAATCACTTATGTTACTGCATTACATAAGCCTTTTACAAGTGAAAGTGTGTACAACAACATAAAACAAGCACATTTTATTGCACATGCCAAGCAGCCGTACAAATGTGCAGTGCAATCAGTCAGTACCTGAAATCATGAGAAATAAATATTTAAAGTAATTCCACAGTAAATCTCAGTGATTATAGGAACTTGGGATATACCAAAGCTAACTGCAAGTGCAGTAGTATGTGACCAACACTCGTTCTTCTCGCCAGGGAAATCATGATCCTCAGTGCAACTGGTTTCATTAATTCAGTTTTATTTCCCTATTTCTACTATTTCCCCATTAGAAATATAGAGGATGCATTTATTATAATCTGGTTGAGTTTAATTTTGATCAAAGCTGTTTTTTTGCTGGAGTGTCTCAGAGGTAAGGAAGAAAGTAGCTTAGTAAACTTCATCTCATCATTTCCCACATGGGAATACAGATGCCGTTTTCTCAGATAGTTTTTCAGATTCTTCTCTAAAAACAAACTAAGACAAGAGGGAATGCAGAGCAATTTTCTGTAACATCATGCTGAATGTGACAGGCTCTAGGCTACTTTGATAGCTTTTTACATAAGATTAAATGAATGGGTTACGGGAAAGACAATGTCAAGTGATAAGTGGATGGTCAGACCTAATGGTTGAACCAGTGGTGGTCAGGTCAGACCTAATAGTTGCACAGGGGAGAGGAGCCCAGGGTCAGAGCAGGAATCAAGAATGGGATTGGAACAAGGCTGGAGCAGGAGCAGTCTGTCAAAACCACCAGGCAGGAGATGATCCCAGTGAGGTAGCAACCTTGAGCTACTGGAGTGGCTGCTCTTATTGGGAGCCTAGCCTGCCAGGTTAGACCTTCTGGTTAGACCTTCACCTATGGATTGGCTCAGTCCTGGTTGATTGATGTGGAACCCTCAGGTAATGAGACTCATTACAGACAGACAAAATCCACCTTCTAATTTGTTGGCAGCCCAGGCTACACCAGCAAAGGGATTGGAGTAGTGACTGCTACTCTTTGTGTCCCCTTATAATTAAGTAAAGATCCAGTAGCCCTTCCCTGGGCTGGCCCCAATGGCATCCTCCTCACCGGCCTAGTGCCAATATGGAACTCTGCTGCACAGGGTGCAGGGTGTATGCAACTATGCTGCTTCCTCTCTCACACCTGTCCCATTGGAGGGGTACTGTAGAAAGTTACAGGGAAGGACTTGTGTATGCCCAACACACTGGGGTGACTCACCCTATGTATTTTTAGGGTTGCCAATTTTGGTTGGCCATATTCCTGGAGATTGCATCACATGACATAATATTTAATTAAAGATTAATCTTCAATTCCTGGGGACTCCAGGACAATCCTGGAGGGTTGGCAATCCTATGTATTTTGCTTGTTCACCTAAAAGGTGCAAAGACTATTTTTTCCCTACAGGTAGAAGATATATTTCTCCATAAATGTGGCCTGCATTAAAATGTATTTGGAGTATGAGTAGTATTGTTTCTGTTATGGTGGCATAGAGAGGTTTGGATCTGGGCATCATTACAAGAGGCACTGTACATACACATAATAAAGGAGACAGACTCTGTCACAGATTGCTTACAATCTATGCATATGACAAGACAACAGCAGATGGATACAATATAGATGGGGAAGGTGGGAAAGGTAAAAAGCAAACTAATCCTAATCTGTTTAATAAGGAGCATCAGTAACATCTCAATTACCTATGATTAATGTTGCGTGTCTGTCTCAGAAGTTATGGAAGTCATGGATTCCGTGACATTCTGTGACCTCCATGACTTCTGCAGCGGCCAGTGCGGCTGGCTACGGGGCTGCCCAAGAAGATCAGGCAGCCCCTGGGCCAGTCACACCATCTGCTGCTGGGGCACCTTGGGTGTGGGTGGGGGCTCAGGGCTGGGGCAGGAGGTTGGAGTGCGGGTTGGCGCTTACCTCAGGGGCGTCTCCCCGGAAGTGACTGACATATCCCTGCAGCTCCTAGACGGACGGAGCAGGGAGTTCTGTGCACTGCCCCTTCCCACAGGTGTCACTCCCGCAGCTCCCATTGGCTGCGGTTCCCAGCAATGGGAGCTGCAAAGCCGGAGCTCATGGCAAGGGCAGTGCGCAGAGCCTCCCAGCCTTCCCTCCGCCTAGGAGCTGTAGGGACATGTGGAGCCGGATAGGGAGCCTGCCAGCCCTGGCAACCTTCCCTCCCCCAGCACCAGCAGGGGTCCCGGGCCGTGCACCACCACCCATCCCCCCGGCCCAGTACCAGCACGGGTCCCAGACCACCACCCAGGACCCATGGTGCCCCTGGACCACCGCCTCCCAGAGCACCCCCCCGGCTCATCAGGCCACGTTTTAGTTAGGGGTAGATAGTACAAGTCATGGTCAGGTCACAGGCCAGGAATTTTTGTTTACTGCTCAAAGCAACAGAGAGTCCTATGGCACCTTTAAAACTAACAGATGTATTGGAGCATAAGCTTTCGTGAGTGAATACCCACTTTGTCAGCTACTCCCTGATACTGTTTACTGCTTGTGAGCTGTCCATGACTTTTACTAAAACCACCCATGACTAAAATGTAACCTTATCTATAATGTACTTACTGTGTCAGTGCAAGGATGCAAAAACAATAAAATTAAAATGATTGATATTAGGGTAATAATAAGTCCCCCAAAGTCCCCAGTGTGTTTAGTCCAGTAGAGATAGGAATGGTAGCATTTTTCTCTAATTCAACCTGAGTCATTTCCATCACTCTCAATAACATATTTCTTTACACATTCCAGTGTTCAATTATAACTTATTTTGCTGGATGATTAAAATGTGGAGTATTAAACTGGCATCAGTTCAACTATCACAGATCATTAAATTACTCAGGAGATCATGGACTGCAGTTGGGAAGGCCCATGTAGTAAAATAAAATGTTCTATTCATCAAATTGTACCCTGCTGTGATATTCATTTGATAATAAAAACTTTATTTTCTCCATTTGTGTCCTCTGTTATTAATGAGATGAAAAATATAGACAGGGTACTGATTTGTATGAGTACATGAACAATCAATCAATGACCAGCAAAATAGAGGTAAGGCATGCTTGGACGAAAAAATATGGAAACTGGCATTTATTAATAAAGAACTGAATATTATATATGTGCATTTCAATTGTTTCCTAGGCTTACCGCACATTTATTTTTTGCTTACGTTGAATAAAGTGCTAAAAATGTGTTGTATAGGAAAAATATTTCTTAATGGTATGCAGACAGGAGTTTCAATGAAGCAGCTTTGATATGTTTTGTTCTGTCTTCTCTCACAGGATTTTGCCTTGTTAAAAATGGTGTGGTAAACATATCTTTCACCTTGTGCACTGAATGGGGGCAGGATCCTGAAGAAAAAAAATGCTACTTTGCCACAAGCCCTGAGTAAGTGGCAGCACACAGAAGCAGGCCAGGAAACACTGTGGCTTTGAAAGCCACACTCTGGTTCCAGGTCTCCCCATGATCTAGCAGGTGGTAATCTGCACAGGCCTATACCTGGCACAGATTGGTTCTCTGGTCTGCCAGCTCAGCTCAACTAAGCTGGATGGCACATGGAAAGGTGGAGCCAGGCTTTGTTCACTCCTTGCCCATACATGTAGAAGTAGCAGCAGCACTATTGGGACTGCTCTTCTCCTTATGATGTGGAGAGCCTGTCCTGGGGAGTTTAAGGTGCCTTACACTTATGCTCAGGTACATAACGCGACTTACAACTAAGGCCCCAATGAATAGCTTATTTGTATATTCTTAACAAATTTAATCTTGTAATCAAAGTTTTATAGTGATATTTTCTACTGTAAAATGCAAGCCCCCCTAGGGTGACCAGATGTCCCGATTTTATAGGGACAGTCCCTATTTTTGGGTCTTTTTCTTATATAGGCTCCCATTACCCTCCATTTGCTGTCTGGTCAACCTATACTCCCCTATGAACTGAGATAGAATGTAAATAGAGGTACTTTCCTGATTTTGCCTCAGGAATGTTTGACTGGCATAGAAAATATTTTAACCAAGGAACAAATAGAAAGCTACTCCCTGCATACTCTGTCTACTTTGGAAAGTCAGAGTAAGGAGTGAAGTATGATAAACATGAAAGCTACAGCTTTGGAGGAGAATATTACTATGGAGGTCAGGAAGCAAGAACCTCAGACAGTGTTAGACAAATAAAGCTCTCCATGTATTCCATTAGCAAGCAGAGGACCCCTGAGAGCTGGAAAAACATGAATGTCATTTTAGAAAAAGAGAGACATCAGGAACTAAAAACACTTTTATAATGGTTGTATCAAATCTGTATTGTTGTCAGCAATGGACTGACTGATCATCTCCCTGTCACAATGAATTTGAATCAAAATAACTGTAAAACCTTGAGTTAGTATTCTGTGGTAACAGGCACATTTTCATCTGATAAATAAACTAGAACTATTAACAAGGCCAAATTAATAAACCACCTTTGCTGGCACATATTCAGTGCCTTTTTATGGTTTTATAAATAAATAACCATAATGAGTTATACAGATCTAAGTCACAGAAAAAGTTTACATTAAGCTTATAAGACATACACATTAAAATGGCCCTGTACACCCTATTTTCTATATAATGTCGATGAAAGATTAAAATGAATATATGAATGCAATAAGGAGAGAACATCAAATGATATGAAAACTCAATGAAACACACAAGCCAGAGATGAAAAATGAGCCTGCATATACCTTGATCACAAATATAAACT
>NW_020664393.1:34046628-34144070 GCF_002925995.2 Terrapene triunguis
GCATAAGCTTTCGTGGGCTACAACCCACTTCTTCGGATGCATATAGAAGAAGAAGAAGTGGGTTGTAGCCCACGAAAGCTTATGCTCTAATAAATTTGTTAGTCTCTAAGGTGCCACAAGTACTCCTGTTCTTCTTAAAATGGAAGCATACCATACCTTAATTACATTTATATTACAATAGTGCGTACAGGCTCCAATCTAAATCAAAGCCCCACTGAATAATAATGCTGTACATAATCATAATAAAAGACAGACTCTGCCTCCCCAACCCCACCCCAAAGTTTATATTCTAAACAAACAAGATAGGCAAAGAGTGTGAGAAAGGATGTATTATCCCTCTTTTATGGGTACGGAACTGGGACATAACCAGGTTAATGAATGATTCACCAAAGATTATATAGGAAACCTTTGGCAGAGTCAGGAATTAAATCCAGATCTCCTGATTCTATAGTGCCTTAGCTATAAAATTGCATATACTTCCTCTGTCTGTTCCTGCATACTGAGCTGCTCTCAGATCAGACAGAACCTTGAGTGAATCAGAGAAGCTGAAGAAGAGTCTTTTACTCATCTTCACTCTCCAAACAATACAGCTTTTTATAATAGTGTGGCTGTAATAATACTCTATATTTTAGGCGTAAAAAGACTGCAATGCCAATAAATCATACTGTCTGGTATTGGTTAGACAAGTGGCAAGCCAAAACTTCCAAATCTTTGCTCAACTCTGTTCATTCTGTTAATTCATCTCTTCCCCTTCCCTATATCATTTGTTTTGCCTAGCTCTCATGTCCTGGCTGACACCTAAATTGGAGTAATTTTAGGGGTTACAGCCTTTAAATTGCAATTACTAGAATGTAATATGATTATAGAGAACCATATTCAGTTACACCAGGGTAAATGCAGAGTAACTCTGACTTCAGGGTAAATCTGAATTAACTCAAATGAAGTCACAGTTACTTCAGATTTACACTTATGTAACAAAATATTAGCTATGTCAGTACTGTAACTCATATGCTGGTATTTAGCCACCAGGGCCTGTTTTGTGATACTGTAATTGGGCCTACAAATTTACCCTAACTATGAGCTCAACTGTAAAAGGTAAGTGAATGTTCATAAGTTGTCACAACAACAAATGTTGATGGGAAAAGGTATGAATTAGTCCAAATCAAAGTGCCTATTGATATAACTCAAGGACTGTATTAAGATAGTGATTGGTAAATAAAAAAAGTGTGGAACCAGAAATCAATGAACTAAATTGGTGTGTTGGAAACTAGGCCTCAGTGGTAGATAAAATAATTCCACCCATCACTCCCTTTTGGAGTCCTTAAAACAGAGACTTTGGTTTGGCTACTGAACCATCATGACTGCCACCCTCACCAAGTCCTGGGACCCGGGCCATCCTGATCCTGAGAGATGTCCTGATCAGACCGGGCCAGAGAAAGGGATCCAGATAACATTGCCACCTCTACTGGCTCCAGCTGAATACCAAACACTGGGATGAAACAAGAGCGGACTTTAACAGAAGTAGTAACAAAAGTTCCAGCCCATCTCAACTAATTTCTTCTCTTTTTCCTAAAAGGACAGGTATTACCATCTTTGACACCATCTAAGAGATTGTCAAACAAGGGGAGTTTCTTTCTAAAAAACTCTCTCCATCTAGAGGGAAAGGTAACAAAAGATGTTTTTAAATTGAATGCCTTATTTAATATGTTACCTAAATTAATAAAACAGCTGGCATGGGACCAAATCCGGCTTACTTTGAAATCAATGGGAGGTAGGTGCCTAGGAACCTTTGAAAGTCCTATTAGACCCCAATCGGCATCTGTTAATGGTGCCATATTAACTATGACCAGGAATTCACTGCAAAATTTTAGGCGTTTTGTTTCTTTTCACAGTTCAGATCCTCTCTTTATCCCATATACGAGGCCTATCTATGATCCACTGTTTCCAGACAACTTTTTCCACAGTTTAATGTCTCATCTGAACTACTGCCTATCTAAAATAACATCAGCCCTTCCCTTAGTATTCCATTACCTCTGAGTTTAAATGCAGGTGCCAATACAATATTAGGACCTGCAAATGTCTAATGCAGCAGCAAGATTGGGATCAGATGAGTCAAACTGATACATCTGTGCTTTACATAAACTGCAGCTTTAAGGTAAGTTTCCTTACTTTCATTACTAGAAATAACTGCTTTTTAGTTTTGCTTAAACCATTCCATACCATTCAGACAGACCAGTTGTGGGCTTTTCTAGCATGTCTAAAGAAATATCAATGAGAAATTGGTGAGGAAACTTATCACTAACCAAAGATCCATAAATAGGTGTGACAGACCCAGACCAGTGGGGTACAGGAGTCTGGTAGAGGGCAAATATACTGGTCACTGGATGAGTAGTTTTCTGTTCCCTGAGTGACCAGAGCAGGGGCTGCACTAGAGTAATCAGGAACCTGCTAGAACCAGTTAAGGCAGGCAGGCTAATTAGGACACCTGGAGCCAATTAAGCAGAAGCTTCTAGAATCAATTAAGGCAGGCTAATCAGGGCACCTGGGTTTTAAAAAGGAGCTCACTTCAGTTTGTGGTGGGAGTGTGAGGAGCTGGGAGCAAGAGGTGCAAGGAACTGAGAGTGAGAGGGTGTGCTGCTGGAGGACTGAGGAGCACAAGCGTTATCAGACACCAGGAGGAAGGTCCTGTGGTGAGAATAAGGAAGGTGTTTGGAGGAGGCCATGGGGAAGTAGCTCAGGGAGTTGTAGCTGTCATGCAGCTGTTACCGGAGGTACTATAGACAGCTGCAGTCCACAGGGCCCTGGGCTGGAACCCGGAGTAGAGGGCGGGCCCGGGTTCCCCCCAAACCTCCCAATTGACCTGGACTGTGAGTTCTTCCAGAGGGGAAGGTCTCTGGGCTGTTCCCCAACCCACATGGTGAATCTCTGAGGCAAGAAAATCCGCCAATAAACGCAGGACCCACCAAGATAGAGGAGGAACTTTGTCACATAGGGAAATGATGTACATTGAGATTGAACTCCAATGTCAAATCAATAGCTACACAATAAAAGAACTGCCATCATGGGGAAAACCAAGAATAAATAAGCATAAATAACAAGGCTGAGAATGACCTTTTGGTCAAGTACAATAATATCCTAACCGTACTATCTTGCCTGTTGTCAAACAGCTCTAGTGCTAGTGATTCAGTGAACTCTTGGGGAAGTTATTCCATTGCCTAATTGACTTCTTTGTTAGAAAAAGAAGTTTTCCAAATGACTAGCTTGGAATTTTCCTTTTTGATATTCAAGCCATTACTTTGTTATATCACTCCCAATAACCTTAAATAATGGTTTCCCCATTGCCAGAAGAACAGAGAACAGGTGGTCATATATAGTCTTAGGTTGAATGCCAAAGCCTAGAAAGTTCAATAGAGATGCTAAGTGGAAAATTAAATGCATGGGATTCTGCAGTGATGTGAACAATCCTCTACAGAAGAGCAATTGACCAGCAATGGACTGAAAGAAGCTGAAAATGCTGATGGCACTTGCACATAAATGTTCAATAATATGACGTAGAATAGGTGTGACAATTTTAAGCAGAATTAACCCCTTGACTTCCATTCCCCACTTGTTACATATCATACTACACTTTTTAAGATAGGTTCTTTGTAATTAGTAGTGCCAATACACGGGATTATTTTTAAAAAATAGAATAGGACTGCTTTTCAGCTCACTGAACAGGGAATTAGCTGCAAAATTTCTGTTAACAGCAACACTAGTTATTCAACTGATTTGCTACACACAGCAAAACAAATTTACCCATCCTCTACATTTTCAAATCTACATACAGGGATTTAGTTAAATGGTTCTTATGAGCCCACTCATCCATTTGCTACCACATGCAATGTGTACCTCAGAGTTAATGTAAATGGAAGCAATGAGGCTAAATCCCCAAATGTGCTTTGTAAATGTACCATATCAGTACTGGCAATTCATGCCATTAATATGTTCTTCCAATAAAAGTTGGAAGACTTTTCTAATAAAAAATCTGTTATAACCACCAAGTCATATTAATATTGTTATATTACACTTTCAAACAATTAGTACTATACAGAAATATAGAGCGGGGGTTGTCTTTTTTGTAGGTTGTCTGTTTAATACAAGGGTGCCTAATCTTATTAGTACTACATCTAATACCAGAAATATTTAGAACATTTTAAATCAGACCTAGTTATGAGAACAGGGGCTTCCGAGTCCTGCAAGATTTCTGACTTTTTCTAACTCTACAATTGACTCTTTTCTGATCTTGGGCCTCCGTTTACCTAGCTGTAATATGAAGTTAATAATACTTACCAGATCTGATGTAAGGCTAAATTAACTAATGCTTATGAAGCGCGTTGAGAGCCTCATATGAACAGTTTTGTTTCAGTAAACGTTTCATTTAAGAGAGCAAGTAAATTTAATTTTATTTATGCAGCAAATCAACCTGGTACTCCAGTTGTTTGAGCTTTGTATTGCTTTAACACACATTTGAAATGATAATACCAAGGATTTTCTTGGAAATGGCCACAGCTTTCTTAAAAGCCAATAATTCATATAATCAATAACACATAAATTAACCATGCTACTCTTCATTACAGAGGTCACCATAGTACTGGCCTCTCACAAGGCAATATAAACAGTCTTTATTGTCAAATAATGTTGAAGTCAGATTTTTTTGGTGTCATGGGATGCACCACTCACCGCTTGTCTGGTCTCTCCTCCTGGCTGTTCTGGGGATTAGCTCATCAGGTTGATGCCCATTCCTGCAGCTGCATGCTGTCACTCTGTCTCTCTCTTTCTGGTCTGCAGCCCCTCTCTCACTCCAGGAACCACAGCGTCCTCTTCATGACTCAGCCCAAGTCACTCAACTTTCCCCCATTCCAGGATAAATCAAACTCTTTCCTTCAGCAGTCCTAGGCAGTTTTCCCATTCGTTGTCTCAGGTGCCACTCCTTCAGTGGCTGGTAAGGGAATCTCAGCCCACCCTCTACTCTGAGTTCCAGCCTAGGGACCCTCAATGTAGCAATTCTAGGCTGTACTCTCCCAGCCATCCCTGCTCCTTCCTGGACTGCTTTCTTCCACACACACCCCTTCCCTGGGATTACCAGCTCCAAACCTACTCCCTCTTCCCAGGTAGTGACTGCAGCCTCCACAACCCTGCAGCCTCCAAATACTTCTCCCTCTTCCCAGGGAGTGACTGTCATTTCCCAGCAGCAGCCCCTGTCTGTTTCCAGCTTCCTGGCTTTATAGGCCCCACCTATCCCAGCACAGTTGAGCCTGCTTGCAATCAATTCTCTGCTCCCCAGTTCTTCCTCCAGGTGCAGCCTGTGGAGTTAATAGGCCTACATACCTGGCCACCTTCACCCCTTCCAGTCCTGTGTGGGCTGGACACCCATCACACCAGGAAATGACCATTACCACTTAATTTTCTTTAATCATACCTGCCTGACACTTCCTAGTGATGAAATACCTACTAACAAACTCAGTTTGTTGTTTAATTAACTTTCAAGTTACTGATACTAATCAACAGTGGCTAACCTTAAGCGCACACAAAGTACTGAACAAACCAATCACATTCCCATATTGTATCCTCTTCCCACAACAAAATTGTCTTTCAATGCTTATCACCTCATGGAAGGTGAGGCAGGGTCATCCACCTGCAGAACCCCAAAAGAGTTACTTGAATAATCTTCAACAAGGGAGTGTAGACCTTCCCCATTCAATATGCAAAATCCTCACCTATCAGAGTACAGGGCAAGGTGCCTCTTTTTAAGCTAGGCATCCAGAAAGATCATTAACTTAAGAAAATGTTTCAACAATTGACCCTTATTCTACTAAAGGCCATATCCTATCCTCTTCGCCTTCATGAAGAGGATAGGCTATGGCTTTTAGTACAATAAGGTCTATAATCTCTGTTCCTTTATGGCATCACACATGCTATAATATACTTAATTAATTGAACAGTTATGAAAAAACAGAGTGTGGATTGGTTTTTAATAAGAAACTTAAAATATCAAATTGCTAAAAGAGGGGGGAAAGACATTTTCTTTAACTAGCTTTTAGCCAATGATTTAATGGTAATATTACCTATTATTAACAAAAACTGTTGAAGAGAAAAAGTAATGCCCGACAACAAGAAAAGGACATTTACATAAATCAGTACTAATTGGTTGCTTATGTGAATTATGCATCTTGTTAAAGAAGTTCACAGGACATGAGAGATTTAATATAAGATGTGTAGAACAAATGATCTGTCACTTTTTGTAGCAACCTAATAATTTGAGTAATTACAAAATATAACTGAAAAAATGGTTTCTGCATTCTGGTTTTTTTTAATCATTCTACAACTTAACATTGGGGCAAGCAAAACAGTTATAAGCCCCAGTTCTATATCTCTGTGACTCTGTGGAAGTGTAGAGGTCCACGTATATAGAACAGCTAGCATGATCTATGCACTTACACAGCTTTTTCATCTATAGATCTCAAAATACTTTTAAAAGATCACTAAACTTTATCCCAATTTCTCAGATTGGGTAACTGAGCCACAGGAAGGTTAATTGAGTTCTCTCGGGCCACAGAGAAAGTTAATGCCAGAGTCAGAAATAGAACCAATTTCCCCTGATTCCCAATCCTATGCACAGTTCACAGCTGACATACAAACCTACATACTGTAATATTTTTACCTTATATTTATTACAGCAAGTCAGGGATGTACACAATGAAGGTTGAGTGCAACTTCTGTCCTTACATTCTTTTTCAGTGGCTCATAATTTCTCTGAACACATTTCAATATTTGTTCTCAGATCACAGGTGATTCTTGACCCCTCTGGAAAAGTGCAGGAATATTGGCTTGTCAAATTTTAATTTATGCCAAGATGAAAACTACTCTCTTTCTTCATATGTTCTGATTAGAAATTTTGCACGCTGATAGTTCAAAGAGATTAAACTAGAAACCTCAAACTCTCTTGGATATCTAATGTTCATATCAAATGTGAAGAAAAGTAGTTTACAGTTTTAAAATTTCAAGTGTTTAAAGTAGCCATGTTTTTGCATGTTCACTTGTATATTACTAGCTGCTTTTTTTGTCTGTGTGGAATTTGGAACAATTCCAGTTTGTCATTTTTAAAGGTTCATAATTTTCAAATGGCCTAATGTTTGGTTTTAAATCTCAATTACATTGATAACACAAGCCAAGTTTTGTAGTGAACATATTAAATCAGCAAATTAGTCTCCAACTTATAAAACCTTAACAAATGCATCCAGAAAATTTCAGGATAGTTCAAGGCTTGTGATAGCCAACAAATTAATAGGAAGTCAGTGGGATTCCAAATGGGAGCAGGGGTCAGCCCATGCAGTCTAGGAAAAGGACCTGTATCTGAAACACTGGGCTCTTAATACGTAGCTAGAGAAATCTGTTCATCCACCATTTCAGTACAGCCACTACTAAGGTGAAGACATTATTTTTTATACATTTTCTACACAACCATTTGGGACAGTAAGTAAAGAAAAATGCTATATTTAATTACTTTCAGGTTAGGATAATATATATTTACCCACATTGGCAATTGACTGGGACACCAGTACTAAAACCTTCACTGTAGTGAGATTGGAACTTTGTCAATGACCATGAGCACTAAGCATTACTGTACATATCATTCTATACACAGCATCTTACCCTGTAACACCATTCAGGCATGTTGATTCAAGACTGAAACAGAGAGAAGACAAGGTAGATGAGATATCTTTTTTAGGAGTATCGTTGGTGAGAAAGACAAGCTTCCATTTCGTAAGCTTGTTTCTGTCTCCAACAGAAGTTGGTCCAATAAAAGGTATTTTTTGTCTCTCTAATATCCTGGGACCAACACAGCTAAAGCAACGCCACATACAGAGAGAAGGGTAACACCTATTGAATCCACTACAACACTTACTATAGTACCTTGGAGCTGATATTTTTTTTCCAAAGCACTCTTCTCTTAATACTGACCTGGTCCAAACCTGCTTATCTTGTGAAATTTAACAAAATTATTACCTCTGGTTGAATGCCTGCAGGCCATAATAGACATAGCTTGGGCTAGTTCCATGAAGGGACTTAAGCTCAACATTGAAACTTCTAACTTTAGCTCCTTCCCCTCCAATTGAATCCTCAACTCTGAGTTAGGTGCCCAGGCACCTTATACAGTGCATGGAGGAGAGGTCAGCCTCAAAGAATGAGATTTACAAAAGCTAGCATAATGAGCAGGGAGCCACCTACGGTAGCCAGGGAGTGTGATAGGTCCTAAGCTCTGTCCTCCCCCCGCCATTCTAAAAGAGTTGGGCACCTAAGTCTGGGCCGGAGGGAGGCACCTATTTCCACTTGGGATTCACAGCTGCCTCCTGGAGTTAGGCACATAAGCCACGTCAGCCTCTTTCTCATAAAACACTGAGGAGGAGAAGACCCTCTTGTACTATATAACCCAATGGTAACAGCATACACAGGTCACAGAGTAAGTTAATTTCTCTCAGAATGTGGGAGATGCATGTCTAAATCTCCACTCCAGGGCTGGCTCCAGCGTTTTTGCCGCCTCAAGCTGCCAAAGAGCCGGACGTGCCGCCCCATTCCATTGGCTGCCCCAAGCACCTGCTTGCCGCGCTGGTGCCTGAAGCCGGCCCTGCTCCACTCTCCCTGATTTGGACCAGTGATTTGAACCAATATCTCCAACCTCACAGGACACAATCCTAATCATTGGTTACAGGGTATTCTGGGGTGACACTCTCTCAGTCTCTCCTGTTAAAACTTGTTCCACTTTGCATGGCCTACTTAAATATTCAGTGAAGCAGAAACTGGACCCTCGGTCTCCCATGTGCCCTAGCCACTGGGCTATAGATTCACTTTTACTCTTGATTTGGCCTAGTGAATATTTAAGTATTTATACAAAATGGAACAGCACTACCTACTTCACTGGCTGTGTTTTGTGCAGGGCCCAATCTGATGAGCATGCTCTTAGGCGGCCTCTGAGTATGCCTAACAGATTGGGGCCTGCAGTCAAGATAAGGGGGAATGCCTACCTTAAGGATCCTGCTGGAGTAGCTCAGTGGCATCAGAATTTAAGCAGCTTTGGGCATGCCCACTGGCAGAAATTTAGGCACATAGGGACTTTAGATGCTTACAGGATTAGGCATCAGCTGAGAAAGGGTTTTGATGATCTAAATTTCGGATGTACATGCCTAAATAGTGCCTAAATCTCTTTGTGGATGAAGCCCATTAAATTTTGGTTCACATGGAACAGCTTGACTGGATTGTGTGTCAGTCATATAAGACAAATCTTTTTGTTTATTTAATATACAATATTTATATCAGAGTACTGTTAATGTCTTTACACTGAGAACAGAATAATAGATAACTGAATGATGACACTCCAAGCTGAGTTATAATTTCTGCAGTACAGTAGGTGTATCTGACCTGACCTGGTTTCCAGAAACCTTTTATTTGCTGACTGATCAGTAAAAGCTACAGTTAGGAGTAGAAAAGGGCAAATACGACCACTTTCCTATTGGAATGCTTTGAGGTGGAAGTAGTTTGCTAATTAGACAAAAACAAGTTGACAAAATTTTACACTTGAGTAACTGAAAATAGGCCTGTTGCGTGTCACAGTGCTTTTTACAAGTTCTTGACACTGATAAATGCTGAAAGACTGATGACATATAAATTAGTGTTATAAAGGCAAAGAAGCAATAAAATCAAGCTGACTTGATGTTATCTACATTAAGGTTATTTTGATACCCTATTATTATGTATTGACTTTCCCATCAGTGGTGTCACTGTAAGCAGTCTGATTCCACCCCAGTCTCCATGGAAAATGAATTTACATAATTGTTACATTTAAGGAGCTATTCTCAATCATTGTACACACTTGTAGAATCCATAAGATATATGTCTACCTAAATCAGTGGATTAGTGGTTTCAATAATGATTGCTCTAGTTGCTTATGGGAGATAAGGTTGTCTTTTTCAGAAATTATCGTATTTGTTGCTTTATCCACTACTTTTTAAAAGGTGTCGTCATTGACAGATTACTATAGGGCAACCATGATGGCACAGTTGTGGTTCAGAGGCATTCTCATTGTAGGCTATTGTCTTCAGATACTTCTAACTTTCTGAGGGGAAATATATTCCCTGAAATAAGCAGAAATTTCTCATGCTTATGCTCATCCTAGCGATTATTTGATTTGCTAATATATTGTTTGGCCTGTTCTGAGTTATTTAAGTGTTTCAGAAAAAAAGGTTGACACATGAGTCAAATTTTTCAGAATTTCTCTTGGGCCAATCTATACCTGTAGGGAGCCAGGGTGGCTGCCCTCCGAGCCTGAGGGTAAAGGGCCGCTCTTTCAGCCTGAGTAGGCGGGGCCAGGCCAACCTCACTCCACCCCCCCCCAGAAGGGGAGGGGTGGAACAGGAAGTATAAAGGGCGGGGCCCTTAGCTCAGTCAGGGCAGCACCAGGGAGGGAGGCAGACGCAGTCCGCGGGCTGCTCCCTTCAGATCCTGCTGCCACGCCAGGGGAGGCCCTGGACCAGTGGAAACCTCACCTGGATGAAGGACTGGGGCTGCCAGGACTGCCCGCTGCCGAGTACCCAGAGGGACTGGAGGAGCCGGAGGGGGAGCTGGAGCTGCCAGCAGCCGAGGACAGGGAGGAGCTGGAGGAGCTGGAGGAGCCTGAGCCAGAGGGGAAGCTGGAGCTGCCAACAGCTAACTACCCCGACGAACTGGCGGGACCAGAGGGATTCGGACAAGCAATCGGGTAGGAAGTATCCCAGGGACAGAGCTGCACCGTGGTGAGTCTATATAGCGGAAGGACCCCGCTGACCCAGTGGCAGGACCCTCGTCCTGCCACTGTCAGGGCCCTGAGCTGGAACGCAGTGGTGTAGGGTGGGCCTGCCTGAGGGGCGCGCTACGGACCTTTGCCGGCGCTCCCCTGCCTGAGGGGCGCGCTACAGACGCTGGCTGGCGCTCTTCCCGCCGGTAATTTCCCAGTGGCAGAAGCATGACCCAGGCCGGCCAGTGACGTCGTAGCTCCCCACCGCCCCCTAGCGGGTAGGTGGACCGACCGACACCCATCACAAGTGGTGGAGAATGTGGGCAGCACCCCCTATCCCTGCCGGAAGGGATTAGAGCGAGAAGGCAGCGGTAGCCCCCTAGTTGGAATATGGAGATGGAGAGGCTTATCAAGTTGCTGGCCGAGAATCAGCAGCAGCAGCAGCAGCAACTCATACAGCAGCTGGGTACCCACCAGCAGCAGTTACTTTAAACCTTGGGGGCCCAGCACCGCGAACAACAGACCCAATGTTTCCAGCAACTTGCCACCCTGTGGCCGAGCCCCGGGTGGGGCCCAACCGGGCGGGGCGGTCACCCCCAACCCCCCTGCTCCACCAATCCGTCTGGCCAAGATGGGGCCTGAGGATGACCCAGAGGCTTATCTGGTGACCTTCGAGCGGGTTGCTGCCGTAGCTGGTTGGGCTCCGGACCAATGGGCAACCCTTCTTGCCCCCTATCTAACGGGGCCGGCTCAGAAAGCTTACCGGGGGCAACCAGACGATGAGGCCCATGTTTATGCCCAAGTGAAAGCGGCTATCCTGGATGCCTTCGACATCACCCCAGAGACCTTTCGGCGACGGTTTCGGGGAAAGCTTTACCCACCAGGTGCCCAGCCCCGGTCCGTGGCCCAGGAGTTAAAGGATGTAGCTTGCTGATGGCTACAACCCGAGCATCGAACTGTGGCTGAGGTGACGGAACAGATCATCCTCGAGCAATTTGTGCACATCCTCCCGACTCTGGGGAGGACGTGGGTGTTGCGGCACCGACCTCAAACTCTGAGTGCAGCTGTCACACTTATGGAGAACTTTCTAGAGGCCGAGGCCCCAATAGGACCGGCAGCCTGCCCCTAAGTTCTGGACCCGGCACTCAGAAGCCTGAAAGGGAGCGTGCCAACCCGAGCCCGACGACTCAACGGCGGCGGGACTACTTTTTCCTGACGCCTCGATGCTCCACCGCCCACGCCGTCCGGATGCTTGACCCGACCACCGGGCCCCGGCCAACCCCGCGGCCACACTGGCGACCCCGCGTGGCCGGGGTGCACAGAGGTAGGACTTTGCTTTCGGTGTGGCGAGTACGGTCACCTGCAACGAGACTGTACGACGATGGAATGCGACTTTGGCCGGGTGTACACCGGGGAGCACCAGGCCCGCCCTCCATCTGCGGCCAAATTGACGGTCCCCATGGACATCGCCGGGACACCCGTTGTGGGTCTAATTGATTCAGGCTGTGGACAGACTCTTGTACACCAGGCGCTCCTCCCGGACACCGAGCGGCTCATTGGGGAGGTACGGATACAGTGCATACATGGAGACGTGAAACCGTACCCCATGGTTCAGGTCCCTCTCACGGTGAACAGGGCAACTCAGTTAATGAACGTGGCAGTGGCCCCATCCCTTGCCTACCCGGTCATTCTGGGCCGGGACTGGCCAGATTTCGTCGAGGTGCTCCGACCCATATCTCCGGAAGAGGCGTTCGAGGGAGCTTCCCCTGAGACAGACACAAGCCCCGGGGTGTGCGCCAACCCCGGCATTGACCCATCGCTCCCACCCAGGCAGGATGGCCGGGAGACGGGGGCCCCCCCGTTGGACATTGTGGACTTTAGCAGAGATCAAAGGGAAGACCCTATGCTCCGGTTTGCCTATGAACAGCTGGCACGGGTGGAGGGGAAGGTCGTGGAGGCCCAGCGGGCTACCCAATGGCCTAGGTTTGAACTCAATCACGATCGTCTCTACCGCGTGGAGCGAGACCCTCAAACCCAAGATGTCCGGTCCCAACTCGTGGTTCCCCGCATTCATCGTCGGGCTGTCCTGAAGCTGGCCCATGACATCCCGGCCGCAGGCCATTTAGGACCGGAGAAAACCGCGGCTAGGGTCCTGGCCAAGTTCTTCTGGCCCGGCATCCACCGCAAGGTGAAGGATTACTGTGGGTCATGCCCGGACTGCAGCACGCCGCCCCGGCTGGGGTCCGGAAGGCCCCCCTGGTCCCGTTACCAACGGTGGGTGTTCCGTTTGAACGAATAGCGATGGACCTGGTCGGACGCTTCCCAAAAAGTCAGGCGGGCTACCAATATGTCCTTGTCTTGATGGACTACGCCACCCGCTTCCCCGAGGCTGTCCCCTTAAGAAGTATCACTGCCCGCACTATTGCGGCAGAGCTCATGAAGATCTTCACCAGGGTAGGCCTCCCTCGGGAGATACTCACGGACCAAGGGACCAACTTCACCTCTAAGTTGTTCCGTCAGGTGTGTGCCCTACTAGGGATTAAGAAACTGCAGACCTCGGTCTACCATCCCCAGACTGATGGGTTAGTCGAACGTTTTAATCGGACCCTGAAGGGAATGTTGCAACGCTTCCCCACCCAGGACCTCCGCCAGTGGGATCAACTACTCCCCCCTTTACTACTGGCGGTTCGGGAAGTTCCACAGGCTTCCACGAAGTTCTCTTCGTTTGAGCTCCTCTATGGGTGACGACCCCGCGGAGTGATGGAACTCCTGAGAGAAACTTGGGAACGCACCCCATCCTCAGTGCAGGGCCTCTTACAATACGTCTTACAGCTGCAGGGGCGGCTGTCCTGGGTGGGTGAGCTCGCGAGGGAGAACTTAAACACAGCCCAGAGGGCCCAGGAGCAGCAATATAATCGGGGCACCCAGGCCCGATTATTTGCCCCAGTGGACCAAGTCCCCCTCCTGCTCCCCTCGGAGGAATCAAAACTTTTTGCCCGCTGGCAGGGCCCGTATGAAGTCCTTGGCCAAGTGGGGCCTGTCACTTACGAAATCCGGCAACCTGGTCACCGGAAGGAAAAGCAGATTTATCATGTAAATCTTTTAAAACCCTGGCGGGAACGGGAAGGACTGCTAATTGCCCCGTACCTGCCTGAACCAGACCTTGGGCCACAACCCCCCGAAGAGTCCGATCATGGTGAACCCCAGCTAGCTGAGATGCTCACCGCCAAGCAGCGAGAACAGGCCCTCTGCCTAGTAAAGGTGTTCCCCAGGAGCTTCACCACGAAGCCCGGACCGACTACGCTCGCCTACCATGTGATCCAGACCGACCCTGGGGTGGTGGTCCTAGAGACGACCCGGCCATTGCCTAGGCGAATGCGGGAGGCCGTGGAGGAGGAAGTCCAGGCCATGTTGGGGCTGGGTGTTATTGAGCATTCCCAGAGCAAATGGTGGAGCCCCGTCATCCTCGTCCCAAAGCCAGATGGGAGTCGGCGGTTTTGCATTGACTTTCGGAGAGTCAACGCCATTTCAAAGTTTGACGCATATCTAATGCCCCGCGTCGATGAGCTCCTTGACTGGCTTGGAGAAGCCTGTTATATCACCATGTTAGACCTCACCAAGGGGTACTGGCAGATCCCCTTGGAACCTCGATCCAAGGAGAAGACCGTGTTTGCCACCCCTTCAGGGCTGTACCAGTTTACCCAGATGCCTTTCGGCCTCCATGGGGCCCCAGCAACCTTCCAGTGCTTGATGGATTGGATTTTGCAACCACACACCAAGTACGCCGCCGCCTACCTAGATGATGTGGTCATCTATGGCAGCAACTGGGGGGAACACCTCAACCAAGTAGCGGCTGTCCTCCGGGACCTCCGCGCTGCTGGCCTCACAGCCAATCCCAAAAAATGCCAAATCGGGCGGGAAGAAACCACTTATTTGGGGTACACCCTGGGGCGGGGACAGGTATGCCCCCTCATCGGGAAGGTCCAAGCACTCCAGGAATGTCAGGCGCCGACCACGAAGAGGCAGGTGCGTCAATTCTTGGGCCTAGCTAGTTATTACCGGCGGTTCGTACCCCACTTCGCAACCATTACGGCCCCTCTGACAGAGCTTCTGACCAAAGATAGCCCTCGCAGAGTGTGCTGGTCCGACGACTGCGAGGAGGCCTTTCAAACTGTCAAAGACCGCCTGTGTAGCAAGCCAGTACTCTTCAGCCCAGACTTTCATTGTGACTTCATTGTTCAGACCGATGCCTCCGGCGTGGGGCTTGGGGCGGTCCTCTCACAGGAGGTGGACGGGGAGGAGCACCCTATTGTTTACATCAGTTGGAAACTGTTCCCCCGGGAGCGGAACTACTCCGTCCTTGAGAAAGAGGCCCTAGCTTTTAAATGGGCAGTTGATGCCCTCCGCTACTACCTCCTCGGGGCCTCCTTTGTACTGGTTACAGATCATGCACCCCTGAAGTGGCTCAACAAGATGAAGGACACGAATGCCCTTCAGCGATGGTATCTAACTGTACAACCCTACGCCTTCGCGATTCGCCATCGGGCGGGACGGGACAACGCCAATGCAGACTTTCTCTCCTGCCTGGGGGAGGCTGAGGATGCCAGCTCCGAGGTTCGGGAGCTGGATTTGAGGGGTGGGGTATGTAGGGAGCCAGGGTTGCTGCCCTCCGAACCTGAGAATAAAGGGCCGCTCTTTCAGCCTGAGTAGGCGGGGCCAGGCCAAGCTCACTCCACCCCCCAGAAGGGGAGGGGTGGAACAGGAAGTATAAAGGGCGGGGCCCTTAGCTCAGTCAGGGCAGCACCAGGGAGGGAGGCAGACGCAGTCCGCGGGCTGCTCCCTTCGGACCCTGCTGCCACGCCAGGGGAGGCCCTGGACCAGTGAAACCGCACCTAGAGGAAAGACTGGGGCTGCCAGTACTGCCCGCTGCCGAGTACCCAGAGGGACTGGAGGAGCCGGAGGGGGAGCTGGAGCTGCCAGCAGCCGAGGACAGGGAGGAGCTGGAGGAGCTGGAGGAGCCTGAGCCAGAGTGGGAGCTGGAGCTGCCAACAGCTGACTACCCCGACGAACTGGTGGGACCAGAGGGATTCGGACGAGCAATCGGGTAGGAAGTAGCCCAGGGACAGAGCTGCACCGTGGTGAGTCTATATAGCGGAAGGACCCCGCTGACCCAGTGGCGGGACCCTCGTCCTGCCACTGTCAGGGCCCTGGGTTGGAATGCAGTGGTGTAGGGTGGGCCTGCGTTCCCCTACCCGGCCGACCAACGCCGGGACCATAACCCCGACAACGCTCCCCTGCCTGAGGGGTGCGCTACGGACCTTTGCCGGCGCTCCCCTGCCTGAGGGGCGCGCTTCAGACGCTGGCTGGCGCTCTTCTCGCCGCTAATTCCCCAGTGGCAGAGGTGTGACCCAGGCTGGCCAGTGACGTCGTAGCTCCCCACCGCCCCCTAGCGGGTAGGTGGACCGACCGACACCGATCACAACACCCCATTGCTATGCATATCAGGATGGGGACTGACAGGAGGTAAGTTCTCTGATATTTCCCAAAAGGAGTTTCAATCACATTTTTCTTTGGGGAGGTAAGGGACAGGATGTCACCCACGTGGATCCCCCAAACTCCGTAAATCTCTAGGAACCTTCTTAAGACAAACAACCATGAATGTGGGGCATTTGCACGTCTGCACCAACTGCCGCCCTTCCCTTTCTATCTCTTTTGCAGAATGGCCCACACTGTCAGGTAATCTTTCTTAAGCAGCTATCACAGCATATAGGTAGATCCATTCAAAACCTAAGAGACACTGCCATTGCATTACCTTTTGCACACTTCCTTCTGAAATTTGAGAGGATGATGCATTTCCCCCCCACACCCTTCCGATCTTGTGGATACACAGTGAAGTACAGAGCTCCTGATTATGTATATATTCCACCATGTATATTGCTGAACCTCTACAGAATGCATTTATAGAAACTATGCAACTCCCAGTGACTTCTGTGGGAGCTGGATAAGGCCCTATATGAATATCACTTTAAATATACACATGAAAATACATTACATTTTATATAACCCATGAAAATAAATGTATGACATTGGCCTATTTCAGTAGGACAATTTCAAAAATATTTAACATTTTTTAATTGCCTTATATCAGGGGTCCCCAACGAGGTGCCCGCGAGCACCATGGCGCCTGCCGGGGCATCCAGGTGCGCCCGCCTACTGGCCGCTGGACAAGCAGCCGCCGAAATGCCGCTGAGAAGCGGCAAAATCAAGAAGCGCTACCGCCGAAATGCTGCTGAATTTCGGCGCCATTTCGGCGGCGACAGCTCTTGATAACGCTGCTTCACGGCGGCATTTCGGCAGCGACACCTCTTGACGTTGCCGCTTCACGGCGGCATTTCGGCAGCTGCTTGTCCGGCGGCCACGGTCCTTGGCGGCTAGTCGTCATGCGCCCGCCCCACGGAAAAGGTTGGGGACCACTGCCTTATATGATCAAAGCAATATACAGACATGCACCAACAAATTCTCAGCAGCTCTCTGCGGTAGTAGTATGAACATTATTATTCCCATTTTACAGAGAAAGAAAGATGAAGTGATTTGTCCAAGGCCATATAGTAAGTCCATGGCAGAGTCAGGATTGCTTGACTCCTAAGCCCATGCTCATACAGCCATAGTGGCTTTCATAAACTCAGATTCAGAATTCCAGATGTAGCATGCACATATGTATCTCAGATCTCACACTGAAACTTTTATTTCAATAAACAATCAGTTTGTTTTCATTTCAGTTTCTTCCTTTTATATTTATATCTGACCTATATACCTCTAATAATTTATTTCAATGAGCAATCATGCACATTTTTTTCACTTAAAAAAATCAAAAATAAAGACAAATGACAGTTAAAAATGTTAGTGAAACATTATGACTGAGAATTTAAATGCACAAAAAGTAAGAAATTCAGAGTTATCATTTCTTCAGCAAGCATAATTTGTTTGTACATCTACATTAAGGGATACATTTGTGATAACATTGTATTTTCTGCTATGTACATTTAGTATGTGGGTGATTGGCAAAAAGCAATCTCCTTTCCTAAAACAGCCTCACTTGGATAGAAGCCCAATGTCAATAAAATACACCTTGAAATTGGCTATTTTTTTGTATTATTCTTTATTTAACGGGACAAAAGATACTGTTAAAGTAACTCAGAGTTTACTTTTTTTTCTTGCATAACTATCTGGCCAGCAGGAAGGGAGAAAGGTAGTGTGAGATAAAAAGGATACGGGCATACAAATTCTATGCAGATATTAATTATTTTTATGAGTTGATATGCTTTAAAGTAACTTTTTTCTATCAAGATGAAAACTTTCCAAGATAAGCTGTATGATTTATGGCTTAGTTCCTAAATATAAAGATTATTTTAAATTGTCTTGTTTATAAGAAGAATGGTAACAGCTGGTTATAAGATGTTCTGAATTATTTCAAATCTTTCTGATGGATGAATATTGACTGACTATCGATAGGCCTTTTCAATGTACAGGATTTTGGGTGTACTTTCTGTAAAGTGTCGATATAATGCCATCATAAGACTTTCACCTAGACAAGGACATTTCGTCTTCCTCAAAAGTGGTCTTATGTTTTGATTTTTTGTGGGGGATGGGGATGGGGATTGTAGCCTTGGCAATCTCTGGTATGTAAACACTGAATATTTTTAAAGTTGCTGACTTAAGCAGGACTTTTCCAAGTTGATACTAGGTAAGATGACCTAATTCAAATCTGATTGGACCATGTTGCAGGGCTCCAAGGTAAGTCTTTATCTGATTTATCCAAAGGCATTGGATGGAGGTGCTGCAATACAAAGTGAGCAAAGCTCACAAACCGTAAGAATCAAGGGTAAAGCTGAGAAGTCTCCTGCAAGGTGGGAAGATCCCAGATCCTGGGCTGCAGACCAAGCCCAAATGTCTACACTGCAATTACACAGCCCCTCATGGATGCTGGAACAATTTATATAGTGGGGGTGCTGAGAGCCATTGAATCAAACTCTAAACCTTGTATATGATGGAAACCACTTCAAGCCAGGGGGTGCAGCAGCATCCCAAGTTCCAGCACCTATGCAGTCCCTTTACCCAAGCCCTTCAAGTCCAAGTTAGTTGACAAAAGGCCAGCCACGGTTGTTTAATTGAAGTGTAGACATACCGTAAGAATCCTAAGCAACTTGAAGCTGTCAGCTATAAAACTTTTAAGCAAGAGCTGTCAAACTTCCCCTTAGAATTTCCTGTTAAGGCCTGTATTATAATATCTCTGTTTGGAGTGGGTGAAGAAATGGGTTAGCTATCACTCAAGAACTGATATCTAAGGAGGAAGTTTTTATTGTTGGTTTCAGTATCTAAATATTTTGACTGACTTTGCTAAAATTCTTTAGTTGGGGTTCATAATCAAACAGACAGCCACCTCCTGAGATCCCTTTTTTAGGATTTACAAGGATTGATTTGTGTTGTATTAATCTGATGATTTAACTAGTTTGATGTAATTCAAATCCAATATTAAAGATCACTTGTTGATTTGATTTTGATTTGATAGTTGTACTGCCTTGCTCTCCGTTTAGTAGTACTGTTAATAGTAGTTTAGCTTTGGTGATATATTTTCTTGATTTTATTTTGTTTCTTTACTAGCTTTAATCAAAGTTATAAAATTCATACTGAGTTATATCTCTTTCAGTAAGCAACATGGTGCAGAACCTTGGGGACCTAGGTGAATATTAGCCAGTTAGCTAAAAATTAGGGCTGTCAAGCGATTAAAAAAATTAATCGTGATTAATCGCACTGTTAAACAATAATAGAATACCATTTATTTAAATATTTTTTATGTTTTCTAGATTTTCAAATATATTTATTTCAATTACAACACAGAATACAAAGTATATAATGCTCACTTTATATTTATTTTTGATTACTAGTATTAGCACTGTAAAAAACAAAAGAAATAGTATTTTTCAATTCACCTAATACAAGTACTATAGTGCAATCTCTTTATCAGGGATCGGCAACCTTTGGCATGTGGCCAGTTTGTTTACCTTCTGCATCTGCAGGTTCGGCCAATCACGGCTCCTACTGGCCGTGCTTCGTTGCTCCAGGCCAATGGGGGCGGCAGGCAGCGGCAGCCAGCACATCCCTCAGCCCACACTGCTTCCCGCAACCCCCATTGGCCTGGAGCGGTGAACTGCGGCCAGTGGGAGCCGCGATCTGCCGAAACAGAGGACGTGGCAGATAAACAAACCGGCCCGGCCCGCCAGGGTGCTTACCCTGTTGCGCCGCGTGCCAAAGGTTGCCGATCCCTGCTCTTTATCATGAAAATTGAACTTACAAATGTAGACTTATGTACAAAAAAAACAGCATTCAAAAATAAAACAATGTCCCTTCATTCTTCAACCACCATTTCAGGGGACATGCATCCATGCTGATGATGAGTTCTGCTCAATAACAATTCAAAGCAGCTTTCTTTTTTGGTGGTTTGGGTTCTGTAGTTTCCACATCAGAGTGTTGCTCTTTTAAGACTTCTGAGAGCATTCTCTACACCTCATCCCTCTTAGATTTTGGAAGGCACTTCAGATTCTTAAACCTTGGGTCAAGCACTGTAGCTATCTTTAGAAATCTCACATTGGTACCTTCTTCGTGTTTTTTGTGACATCTGCAGTGAAAATGTTCTTAAAATGAACAACATGTGCTGAGTCATCATCTAAGACTGCTATCGTAACGCCGACAGACTCTAGTCGTCAGCAGCCAGGATCGAACCTGGGACCTCTGGAATTTAATGCATGAGCCTCTACCGCATGACCTAAAAGCCAACTGGCTGTTAGCTAAGGCTGTAGAGCAGACTCATTTTATCTCTCTCTCTAAGGGTACGTCTACACTACGGGATTAATCCGAATTTAGATAATTCGAATTTGGGAAACAGATTGTATAAATTCGATTGTATGCGGCCACATTAAGCACATTAATTCGGCGGTGTGCGTCCATGTACCGGGGCTAGCGTCGATTTCTGGAGCGTTGCACTGTGGGTAGCTATCCCATAGCTATCCCATAGTTCCCGCAGTCTCCCCTGCCCATTGGAATTCTGGGTTGAGATCCCAGTGCCTGATGGGACAAAAAACATTGTCGCGGGTGGTTCTGGGTACAGCCTCACCCCTCCCTCCCTCCCTCCCTCCCTGTATGAAAGCAACGGACGGCAGACAACCATTTCGCGCCTTTTTTCCTGGGTGAACACTGCAGACTCCATACCACGGCAAGCATGGAGCCCGCTCAGCTCCAGACAGCAGTCATGCACATTGTAAACACCTCGCGTGTTCTCGTGGAGTTAATGCTGAGCCAGGACCAGAAAAACGAGGCGAGGAGGCGGCGGCGGGAGCGCAGCGACCAGCGTGATGAGGACATGGACATGGACACGGACACAGAATTCTCTCAAACCGCAGGCCCCGGTGCTTTGGAGATCATGTTGTTAATGGGGCAGGTTCTATCCATGGAATGCTGATTCTGGGCAAGGGAAACAAGCACAGACTGGTGGGACCGCATAGTGTTGCAGGTGTGGGATGATTCCCAGTGGCTGCGGAACTTTCGCATGCGTAAGGGCACTTTCATGGAACTTTGTGACTTGCTGTCCCCTGCCCTGAAACGCCAGAATACCAAGATGAGAGCAGCCCTCACAGTTGAGAAGCGAGTGGCGATAGCCCTGTGGAAGCTTGCAACACCAGACAGCTACCAGTCAGTCGCGAATCAATTTGGAGTGGGCAAATCTACTGTGGGGGCTGCTGTCATGCAAGTAGCCAAAGCAGTCATTGAGCTGCTGCTAGGAAAGGTAGTGACTCTGGGAAATGTGCGGACCATAGTGGATGGCTTTGCTGCAATGGGATTCCCTAACTGTGGTGGGGCGATAGATGGAACCCATATCCCTATCTTGGCACCGGAGCACCAGGGTAGCCAGTACATAAACCGCAAGGGGTACTTTTCAATGGTGCTGCAAGCACTGGTGGATCACAAGGGACATTTCACCAACATCAACGCGGGCTGGCCGGGAAGGGTTCATGATGCTCGCGTCTTCAGGAACACTATTCTGTTTAAAGGGCTGCAGCAAGGGACTTACTTCCCGGACCAGAAAATAACCGTTGGGGATGTTGAAATGCTAATAGTTATTCTTGGGGACCCAGCCTACCCCTTAATGCCATGGCTCATGAAGCCATACACAGGCAGCCTGGACAGGAGTCAGGAGCTGTTTAACTACAGGCTGAGCAAGTGCAGAATGGTGGTAGAATGTGCATTTGGCCGTTTAAAAGGTCGCTGGCGATCGCTACTGACTCGCTCTGACCTCAGCCAAAGAAATCTCCCCATTGTTATTTCTGCTTGCTGTGTGCTCCACAATCTCTGTGAAAGTAAGGGGGAGACCTTTATGGCAGGGTGGGAGGCTGAGGCAAATCGCCTGGCTGCTGATTATGCGCAGCCAGACACCAGGGCGATTAGAAGAGCACACCAGGAAGCAGTGTGCATCAGAGAAGCTTTGAAAACCAGTTTCATGACTGGCCAAGCTACAGTGTGAAATTTCTGTTTGCTTCTCCTTCATGAAAACCCGCCCCCTTTATTGACTCATTCTCTGTAAGGAACCCACCCTCCCCCTTCCCCCAGCTTGCTTTCAAACCAAATAAAGTCACTATCGTTTAAAAATCATTTATTCTTTATTCATAGATTATAAAAAGAGGGAGGGAACCCGGGTGGGGTTTGGGAGGAGGGAAGGAAAAGGCCATTAAAAATGGTTTAAAAAATGACAGCCTTTTGCTTGGGCTGTCCACTGGGGTGGAATGGGAAGGTGTACGGAGCCTCCCCGCCCGCGTTCTTACACGTCTGGGTGAAGAGGCTATGGAACATGGTGTGGGGGGAGGGGGTTATACAGGGGCTGTAGCGGCACTCTGTTATCCTGCTGCCATTCCTGAAGCTCCACCAGACGCCGGAGCATGTCTGTTTGCTCACGCAGCAGCCCCAGCATTGCATCCCGACTCCTCTGATCTTCCTGCCACCACCTCTCATCTCGAGCGTCTCTCCTCTCCTCACGTTGGTCCCTCCTGTCCTCACGTTGGTCCCTCATGTCCTCATGTTCACTGGCTTCTTTCCTATACTTTGAAACCGTGTCCTTCCACTCATTCAGATGAGCTCTGTCACTGCGGGTGGATTCCATGATTTCTGTGAACATGTCGTCTCGCGTCTTCTTCTTCCGACGTCTTATCTGTGATAGCCTTCGGGATGGAGGAGGGAGGCTTGAAGAATTTGCAGGTGCTGGAGGGAGGGAAAAAAGGAGAGAATTTTTTAAAAAGATACATTTTGCAGAACAATGCTTATACTCTTTCACGGTGACCAACACTATTCACATTACATAGCACATGTGATTTCTGTGCAAGGTCGCATTTTGCCTCTTAATATTGAGTGCCTGTGGCTTTGTTGCTAGAGATCACAGACGCAGGTCCGGGCAACAGAATTCGGCTTGCATGCAGCCATGGTAAGCCATTGTCTTTCGGCTTCTGCGCCCTCCTTTCCCACATACCAAGCAAAGCCCGTTGAGTGCTGCGGTTTTCCTGTTAACCTTCAGCAGCAGAAAACAAACTAACCCCACCCCCATCCAATTCTCTGGATGATCGCTTTATCCCTCCCCCCACCGCGTGGCTGGTATCAGGGAAGATCCCTGCTAGCCAAACGCGAAAAGCTCTGGGCCAACCCCCCCACCCCCGCGCTTTCGCCTAACTGCAGGGAAGGATTTCTTTTCAGCCACAGGCAAACAGCCCAGTAGGAAAGGCCACCTCTGTTGCCTTAATTAAATTCCCGTATTTCAACCAGGTTACCATGAGCGATATCACTCTCCTGAGGATTACACAGCAAGATAAAGAACGGATGTTGCTTGAATGCCAGCAAACACCGGGACCATACGCTGCCAGGCTTTGTCAGGCAATGATACCAGATTACTTGCTGCAATCATGGCGTGGTCAAGTTTCCTACCATGGAGGACGGAATAAGGCTGCACTGCCCAGAAACCTTCTGCAAAGGCTTTTGGAGTACCTCCAGGAGAGCTTCATGGAGATGTCCCTGGAGGATTTCCGCTCCATCCCCAGACACGTTAACAGACTTTTCCAGTAGCTGTACTGGCTGCGAATGCATCCCAAGTCCTCAGGGCAAAGTAATCATTAAAAACTCTTGCTTTTAAAACAAGTTTTATATTTTAAAAGGTAAACTCACCTGAGGTCCCTTCCATGGGGTCGTGGTCTTGGATACTGGCTTGGGAGGGTTGGGAGGGTACTTCAGTCAGGCTGAGAAAAAGATCCTGGCTGTTGGGGAGAACGGAGTACTGGGTGCTCTCCGCAAGCTCGTCCTCCTCCTCCTCTTCCCCCTCCGCAGAATCCTCAGGTGTAGCTGAGATTATCCCCACCTCAGAATCCACGGTCAGAGGTGGGGTAGTGGTGGCGGCACCCCCTAGAATTGCATGCAGCTCGGCGTAGAAGCGGCATGTCCGCGGCTCTGACCCGGAGCGACCGTTTGCCTCCTTTGTTTTTTGATAGGCTTGTCTGAGCTCCTTCACTTTCACGCGGCACTGATCTGAGTCCCTATTGTGGCCTCTCTTCATCATGCCCTTGGAGATTTTTTCAAAAGTTTTGGCATTTCGTCTCTTTGAACGAAGTTCTGCTAGCACTGAATCCTCTCCCCATATAGCGATCAGATCCAGTACCTCCCGTACGGTCCATGCTGGTGCTCTTTTTCGATTATCGGCCTGCATGGTTACCTGTGCTGATGAGCTATCTGCGGTCACCTGTGCTCTCCACGCTGGGCAAACAGGAAATGAAATTCAAATGTTCGCGGGGCTTTTCCTGTCTACCTGGCCAGTGCATCCGAGGTCAGATTGCTGTCCAGAGTGGTCACAATGGTGCACTGTGGGATAGCTCCCGGAGGCCAATACCATCGAATTGCGGCCACACTACCCCTAATTCGAACTGATAAAATCGATTTTGGCATTACTCCGCTCGTCGGGGTGGAGTACAGAAATCGATTTAAGCGCCCTTTATTTCGAGCTAAATGGCTCCGTTGTGTGGACGGGTGAAGGGTTAATTCGAATTAACACTGCTAAATCCGAATTAAAGTCGTAGTGTAGACCAGGCCTAAGTGGTCTCTGTGCCACTAGATGGGACAGAACACCACACCCAGGAGGTGTGTGGGTTATATACTTCCCCTTACTGAGGAAGCGTGTCCCGAGCTTCAGAGTCTTCCCAGTTGAAATCCTGGATGAGCCCCAACTTGTAACGCCAACAGACTCCAGTCGTTTGCAGGCTGGATCAAGCCTCTGGAGCTTAGTGCATGAGCCTCTACCGCATAAACTAAAAGCCAACTGGCTCTTAGCTAAGGCTGTAGAGCAGACTCATTAATCTCTCTTTCTAAGTGGTCTTGGTGCCACTAGATGGGACAGAACACCACACTCAGAAGGTGTGTGGGCTACACTATAACATAAAATATATGGCAGAATATGAGTAAAACAGAGCAGGGGCATACAATTCTCCCCCAAGGAGTTCAATCACAAATTTAATTAATGCATTTCTTTTAACAAGCGTCATCAGCATGGAAGCATGTCCTCTGGAATGGTGGCTGAAGCAAGAAGGGGCATACAAATGTTTAGCATATCTGGCACATAAATACCTTGCAATGCCAGCTACAAAAGTGCCATGCAAATGCCTGTTTTCACTTTCTGGTGACATTGTAAATAAGAAGAGGGCAGCATTATCTCCTGTAAATGTGAACAAACTTGTTTGTCTTAGCGATTGGCTGAACAAGAAGTAGTACAGTACTGAGTGGTCTTGTAGGCTCTGAAGTTTTACATTGTTTTGTTTTTGAGTGCAGTTATGTACCAAAAAAATTCTACATTTGTAAGTTGCACTTTCATGACAAAGAGCTATCTCTACAGTACTTGTTTGAGGTGAATTGAAAAATACTATTTCTTTTGTTTAGAATTTTTACAGTGCAAACATTTAGAATAAAAAATAATATACACTTTGATTTCAATTACAACATAGAATACAATAGATATGAAAATGTAGAAAAACATCCAAAATATGTAATAAATTTCGTTTGGTATTCTATAACAGTGCAATTAAAACTGAGATTAATCGTGATTAATTTTTTTTATCACAATTACTGTTTTTGAGTTAATCACGTGAGTTAACTGAGATTAATCGATAGCCCTACTAAAAAACTGACCATCTCCTGCTAGTTAACCTTTGGTCCTCACAAAAGATATGTTATGCTTTTACTTCGACAAGAGTGCTCAGCTGATAGCTAATGCAACAAACATACTGGGTTATAAAACATGAACAACTTTAAGCTGTCCAGAATGCAGAACCAGTAGAAAGAGTTTAATCAGAGGGGGCAAAAAAAGCTTATAGAGGAGGCAAGGGACAGGACTTGGTAGGGGTGCCAGGTGACATCTTCCTACTCTTAGTCCACATTTTCAGACACATGAAAGAGGAGCCTGGTGACTATTATAATGGGACAGGCAGCAGGACGACAGAACAAATGAGGGCGGGGAAAGTCATCACTTTTAGTTTGGGTTGAGAGTTAAAGGATTCCATGGGCTTACAACACACATATAATGTAAACAGAAGCTTTCAAAACCAAGAGCAAAATTTAATAGCAAATATTCACATGGGGTTAAAACCTCTTAACAAAACCTGACATTGGCAGTTGCTATACACATATCACCTATTAGGTCCACTCAAAACGAAAGGTGTTTGCTTTTTTTTGTATGTATTTGTTATACAAAAGTATCTTTATTAATGAAATAACAGTTTTTGAACTAAGAACATTAGCAATAGCCAGTACATTTTTTTTAAAGGCCGAACAATGCCTAATAGCAGGCAAAATATTTTGCAGTTTGTGCTTATAGCAACATGTTCAAAAGCAAGTTGTGCTTTTCTTTTTCTCTAATGGTCTGGGTGTTTCTGGCAGTTATTGTCATTGCAAACTAATATTTGCAATGCCAGACTCTGTCTGACATATTCTGTCATTCATCATTGTGACTCACTGCTGCTACAATTTTTTTCTTTGCTGCAGCAGCACTAACCATGCTAGAAGTTACTACAGGGCTCTGCCTCAGCAAACACAGCTGCTCAGATTACTAAATAGTTAATGATTATGCTTTCAATGAACATCTCCTAGTTCAGATGTTTATCTGAACCTGGTAATCAAATGATATCTTTTCCCATTCCTCTGCTTTCCTTCAGAGCATCTCTCTCTTCACCCACCCCTTTCTATTTTCTTTGTAAGGCCACAGATCTTGGTTTCATCTTTGATCTCAAACACTAGTCACCTCCTGCTGTAACCACTGCAGCCTTGTGTTTTATGGTCTCCATAAATCACTATTTTTAAAAACTTTACTAAGTCCAGATTGCCATGACCAGACAATTTGCTCACATCAGAAAGCACATTTCCTGTCAACTTTGTTGGCTTCGTATTCTTCCTAGCCATCTCAAAATTTAATTCATGATTACTTCCTGATTTTCAATACCTTCCATGGAGTTGCTACTCCTTTTTTTTTTTTTTTTTAATAATAGATAATAGGGTTACCATATCTCAGTTGGGTGTCACTATTTCACAACTGCTGCTCTCTCTCTCTGCAATACTTCCCTTTCCAAAATCTGAGTCACTGAATCATTCCCCTCTCTTTAAATCTCACCTTAAAACCCTTTTCTTCCGAAATTTTGTTTAGCACTGTGTGTTTTGTGCTAACATCTCCAAATGATGTGTGTCACAGGGTTGGCGCAGGCTCTCCCACTTTTGTGCCTGCACCCTGTGTTTAGGCTGAAATTATAAAAAGAGTCTTCCACACCTTCTTTTGTTGGATCACCCAAGTGTCTTTATTTACAGTGCTTGTGCAGTTCCCAGGTCCCCCAACAGTTAGTGCCCCACAGACCCTCCCCAGGATCTCCTAGCCCTTGAGGCTTCCTTGTTGGTAAGGAGACAGAGATACTGCTCTCCTGTCTCCTCCCAGGCTAGCCTCCCCACTGAGGTTTGCCCAGGCAGGGCCGGCTCTAGGCACCAGCAAAGCAAGCAGTTGCTTGGGGCGGCAAATTTGCAGGGGCGCAAGAATCCAGCCTGGGAGCTGAGAACAAACAGGGGGCCCTGGGAGCTGTAGTTCCTTGGTTAGCTCCCTGCCTATAGAGCCGGCCCTGGAGCAGGGAAAGAACTACATTTCCCAACATTCCCTCAGCCGCAATTAACAGGAAAGGGAGGGGGAAGGAGTGTGGAACTGAAACCTCATGCTGCAGCTTGCTGTGAATGGTAGGGACAGAGCCAGCTCTAGGTTTTTTGCCACCTCCCACCCCAGCCCTGGGTTCCCCCCCACACCCCAGTGTTGCCCCAGCCCTGGACTCTCCCCTGCCCACAACCCCTGCCGCCCCAGCTCTGGCCCCCACCTGCACCCCCCTGCCACCCCAGCCCTGGGCTCTCCCCCAAAGAAAGAATTGGGTGGACTAAATGGACAGTGCACCTCTCTATGAAGCCTAGCAAGGGAGATCCGACTAGAATTTAAAATGAAAACTAAGGGAGGAGAGGCTCTACTAGGACCTGGGCAGCTTTAGATACAGTACGAGGCACATAGGAGGATTTACACTTCTGAGCCATGGAAGCAGAAATTGACTTCTTTTTCAGATTTAGCTAATATTCAGAAAGGGAATCTAGCACCTGCCTTCCAGATTTGAACACCCTCAAAATTCAGGAGTGCTCAAGCTCAATTTGGGCAGCTGTTACTTCATTTCTCCCAAATCAAATATACTGATCCACTGTAACTTGCTGTAGAAAAAGTAGAATAAATTGAGCAAGAAATGCTTCCCAGTGGTTATTAGGACTGGAATTGCTATTTTCAACAGCCATTGCGTTGGTTTTTTTTTTTTTTTTTTAAGTTTTAGTTTTATTTGTTTAAAAGGAAGACAGTAATATTGCATTGGCAAATTCCCCATAGAAACAAAGAATGGAACAAAAGAATAATAAAGGCACCTCAACTTTTCTTAATTTATGTAGGACAGTCTTATAATATGCATCCAGATATACTTCAATCACACAAGCTGAAAATTGTTCCACTTTACTGCAGTTCTGTAACCATATGGGAACCAATCCTGTCTGTGTTCTGTGCGCATCCAAAATGCCTGCTGAATGACCCACCCTGGGAGCAAGTTACCAGTGACCCAGGGCTGGGGCAGCAGGAGGGTGCAGGGGGGTGGGGGGGGAGAGAGCCCAGGGACAGCAAAAAAAAACCTAGGGCCTTTATAGCCTGCTCCCGCCCCACCCCTCTGTCACTACTTAGCTCAGCATATTCCTCTGAGCCAGCCCTCCTTAGGGCTTGCAGCTGGGCTCCTTGTATCTCTACACTTGGCCACCGGGCCAGAGAGCAGGCTGCAGCCAGCATTTTGGCAGGGCTTTAAAGGGGGTTTTACCCCTGCCCTGCCACAACGTTATATAAAAATTGTGGTGCACTGTATTTATTACTTAGAAAGTAAGGGTCTAATAGCACAGGCTAGCCACACATTATACTCTACCAGCAGGTGTTTTGCAACTTCTCCCCACAACTCTATCTGCATGTATCATGAGCAGAAACTAGTAATGTTGTCAATTTGTTCAAAATTGTGATCGATTTTAACAATGTCTTAACAAATTTGTGCATTCCTTAAAGGGTCATTTTCAAGATACTACAGACCTCTCTCTTTACTTTCCAAGCTGTCAGATTGTCAGTGTCAGTATTTCTCATCATGAATGTAAGTTTCATTTTGAGAAAACATGTCATAGTTTGTGCAATTTATGTTTGGATCATGAGCTTTCCCTTTTGCTATGACAACAGCCTGTCAAACAATCCAAATAATAATACACTAATAATAATAATAAAGTCACTTCAATATCAATAATTATTGGCTCTGGCCACACTGACATCCCTTTTGAGTTTGGTTTCTGTGACCAATCAGAACTAAGAAACAATTCAAATTTCAAATATTGGTTATTGAACAGCAAGACTGAATAAACAAAATGCACAAGTAATTTAATCAAATTTCAAATAATGAATAAATGTGAGAAAACTGCAGGACCCTGAATCTTCATTGGCTGTTAGCGCTAAAGGACATATGCCACATCAGAATAGTAAGAATAGCAGTATTGACATAATGTAAATCTGGAATTTCCAAAGCATATTGGGATTCTATTAGATAAATGACACTATAGCTTCACACAAACATTATCATTATTAAAGATTATAGGTATTTACATCCTTCCCAAGATCATGTACTTCACATGTAAGACAAATAAAGAGTCATTATTATTGGCATTTATACTAACTCACTTACCATCTCTCACTACTTTAATTTGTAATATTGTAAGGCTGGCTTGACATGAATAATTGGACATGGGTGAGGCCTCATTTCTTGGGAGACAGGATTAGGGAGGTAAGTGGAGGAGCACTATCCTTGTACTTCCTCGTGCTCTGAAATTTCTCTAACCAAAGTCAAAAACCAACATTTTCTCATAAATTCCATCTTTCAGAATCTTCATAAATAAGGATATTTCTCCTCCTCTACATTCATCAGCCCTAATCTAAATGATCTGTCATCTTCCAAGCTGGTTTCAGGTATTTCTCTAATATACTTCTCTCTATAGGCATATGACTATAATTCCAATTTTCTTTGAAAACTTCTTCTATGGTTTGTATAGACAATTTACTATCCCTCTGTTTTAAAGCATATTTTCTCCTATATCAGTGTCTATAAATCCCATTTTGATATAATTTCATTTCCACATGTTCTTTTACCTCTCTGTCATCCAACCCTTTATACATATTTCCTTTTCCTTTTTCTTCTGTGTGTATTATTAGTATACTTAGAATTCACATAGCTCTTTTCATTGATGTCAAAGTGCTTTGCAAAGGATGTTAAGAATAATTATTCCCATTGTACAGATAAGAGAGACACAGGCAAAGAGAGATGAAATAAGTTTTCCCAGGGTCACACAGTGAATCAGTGTCAGAGCTGGGAGGTGAAATCAGATTTCATAACTCTCTATCTAGTACCCGATCTACTGAATCATGTAGATTTTCACAGCTGATTCTCCTTGCTGCAAACCCTAATAGAAACTGCTTCTCCGTTAGCAAATTTTGTCTTATTTTTCCTGCTAGAATAGTATCATCTTCTTTGTTAAGCTTTAACCAGTCTCATTGGTTAAGGAACGCTAATGACACCCAACACCCCACACAAGTGTACTTCAACCTGTCATACTGTCACTCAAATGACTCATCCAGCTTTCTAATAAGTGTTTGCCTGTCTGGTTCCTCAGCAAATCATATTATAGCTTGAGAGGAGAAAAACATCCTAGAATTTTTGTTACTAAGGTGCCTTATTCTGTAAATTTGTTTTACTGGACATCTAGTCTATTTCTTTCAAAACAAATAATTACGCTAATCCAGAATGGACCTTCCCAGCCCCTGATAAGAGTTTGCTCATCTAAATGTTTTTTATTATAGATAATTATAAAGAAGTGCACTAACCATCAGAGCACCCCATGGTGTCAGAATGTGATGTTATAGGAGTCTTCACCTCTAACACTTTCTGGTGGCCATTTCTTTGGCCCAGTGATGGCCTATCTCAGTCTGGATCTTCTGTGGCTTGGTCCTCCAGCCAGGTCACTTAAAAGTTCTATCCCCTTCTGGGTTAACAAAGGTCCAACTATAAATCTGAATAAATCCAAACTAATAATTCTTCTGCTCCTCATGGGCTATTTTGAAATCTTCTGCTTTTGCTGCCACACCTGGGCCCCATTGAGTTCCTCCTATATAACGTCTTCCCCAGCAGGATTCCCTGGGGCCTTTCTTTCCCAGGGACTCTGGCAGTTTACATCAAGGAGCTTCCTGTTCCTTACAGGCCCTATCTCAGGGCCGCCCCAAAAGAAGCTCCCTCTGGGTCTCTTCCAGCTTGACTTTCCCAGGCCCTTACCAGAGAAGGAACTCCCTTTGCTCTTCTCTACTGGTCTCCTTCCTCACAACTGAGTTCACTTGAGCTCTGCTCAAGTAGTCCTCTCTTTCATCCCCTGCAGCTGGGGAAAGTCATTGTAATTAAGACACCATTATACTCAGTTGGGGGATAGCGGGCTGGTCACAGGTAAGGATGAGTCTGGCTTCTTGTAAAGGGCCAGGCAGCCTGTGATAACACCTGGGAGGCCAAGAACTGGTTGAGACACAATTGCATAAAGTACTGGCTTTATACCTTATTCAGGCATTCATCACTACCATCAGCCGACTTCTTCCATTTCTCATGACTCCCCTTGATCACCTTGATCGATTGGTCCTTCAGCTCTCATACCGATTGCGCTGATCACAACATGTCTTCCATTCTTCTCTTATCCACACGACTCCCCACATTTTTTAAAAGAATGCTCTCAATTATTCAGTCTATCACTTTTACTGATATCAATTTAGATATTTTTCCTGTTTTCTGCAGTATGATGAAAACTCCCTTACTGCTTCTATTCCTCCATCACAAGGGCTATATATATTCTATTTCTAATAGTGTGGACCACATGATGATAAGGAGATTATCTCATGGACTACCTCCCCTCCCATTCCTGATCATGGACTAGCTTTCCTTACAATTGCTAATGAGAAAAAGTAATAGGGAAGTATCATACTGTTAGTGGTTTTTAATGTAGATGTAAACAAGGAGAAAACTGGCACCATGTGATCAGCCAGTTTTCCTATCACTGCTCTCCATGGCCCAGTGGTGGTACATAGACAACAACAGAGTACCACTGCTCTGTTTCATCAGCACCTTTCTTCTTGCCAAGCACTTAATTGGATTGGCAGGCACTGAATTTAGAGCATGAGATGCTAAGACATTTGCACATGAGTGCATGTTACAGTCTCCAGTTGGATTGGTACTTTCTATATAATATTGCATCATCTTCCAGTGTTGCTCACTTCATCTCCTGGTTAGTGTTGTTTTAGAAAATGTAACACATATTTTATATAGCAACACTAATCCTTTTAACAAACACTGCAAACCCTTATTGAATATGCAACATTTTACTTCACTTCCCCACAAACTAAAAAGCAGTTTTACTTGAAATATCTTTTTTATTTTTTTTCCTTTTCCAAAAGGCAGCAGCAAACAACAAAAGAAGAAAGTAATTTTACTCATAGCAAATATGAACCAAGTTAGAATGAATATTAAAACATCCAATGTTATATAAGGAATAAATCATCAATACACAACAGACCACAATCTTCAAAATCAGTCATGCAAAGACTGAATTAAGGAACAGACATCCAAAGAAGAAAATCTCTTATATGGCATGTCACATCTCTTATTAAAATAAATACAAAGGCAAGCTTTACCTTTCAGACAGGATACACCCTACAAACCTACAACATTGTTCGTAGGGACACCAGAATTGTCATATCATAGCAGACTGGTGGACCATTCAGTCTGGAAGATTCTTCAGAGAAACCTTACAATGGATAATTCTGGAATAACCTGTCCACAGGGAAAGTTTCTTCCTAATCCTCCTAGGCATTTAGGGATTGGTTTATGCTTTGAAGCATGAATTTATATCTTATAATATAATTATGGATGGTTTTTACTGTTCTACAGAGTTTGTGCTCAGTCCAAATTGCTTTTGCACCTAAAACTCCCACAGCAGCCAAAAGAGCTAAAGAGTTCTGTTTCCCTCTACCTTGAGTGTTGGGGGATGGGAAGCGGGGAAGGGCGAAGGTTGTGCTAGGGTTAAGTTGAAGTAGCTTGAAGCTGCCTCCAGACTTGGCGGGGAGGACAGCTCCCTGTTCTCCTTTATGTGTCTCATTGATGTCCAGGAATTAAATATTTGAAACTAAGGGCCAATTCTTCAGCCCACTTGCTTGGATTTGGCACTGCATTGAATATTTGGCTGTTAGTTTCAAATGAGTCATTATATTTTCAGCACTGAGTTATCTTTATCTTCTATAAATAGACTTCATCCAAGGCAAATATTTGAACAACACTTCAGTGAAATAGAAAACATTCAGATTTATGTCCAATATTCAGGAAAGCTTGCATGCACATAGGTCTTGATGTGAACTACTTAATGCACTTGGTTTGAATTTCACAATCCTTAAATTAAATGTTGTAAGTCAGTTTTAGTCACAGATTCTGATAGTCTTGCTCGTATGGAATAACAACTTACTTCCCAAATAGTCCCACTGAAGTGAATGGAACTACTTGTGGAATAGGGTGCTACCCAATCTGCATAAGGTATCAGAATCTGACTCTCAATATATTTTCAATAAACAAGTGAAAATGTGGAAGCTATAATGTGGAGAAAAATAATACCTCAAAGTTAACAGGAAAGTTTGCTGAAAACCATGTAACTTAGTACACAGTGGATCAAGTTTATCCCTAATTTATCTCTGCTTAGTCCACTACAGGTTTGAAGTGCATAAGGAAGGAAAGATTACTCATCTTGTGCAGTAACTGGAGTTCTTCAAGATGTCTGTCGCTAAAGGTGCTCCACTTCAGGAGTACATGTACCCCTGCCCCTTTGATCAGAGATTTTCAGTAACAGTGCCCGTTCAGCTGCACATGTGCCTTACACAGCCTCATACTACGTATCGAGGATACATAGGGCTGCTCAGGCAAACCACCTTCAGTTCCTCCTCTACTGCAAAGGAAATTCCAAAGCAGAGAGGAAGAAGGGAGGGTAGTGGAGCACCCATAGTGGGACACATCTTGAACTCCAGTTACTGTACTCTCCTTCTTCTTTGAGTAGTGTCACTATGGGTGCTCCACTTCAGGTGACTCCCAGGCAGTATCCCCATAGGGAGAAGGGAGCATTGGAGAGACTCTAATGCTGTTGATAGAACTTCCTTACCAACTGCAGCATCCGATCTAGAGGCATGAACCAAAGCATAGTGCTTAGGGAAAGTATGTACTGAGGTACAGATTGCAGTTCTGCAAGTGGAACATTCTTGAGTAATGCCACAGAAGTAGACAGAGACCTTGTAGAATGGGCTGACACTAGAAGGAGTTTGAATGTTGGCGGACACATAACACAAGGTAATTCATCCAGAGATTCACTTTGAGAGTCATTGGGTGGAGACTGTGGATCCTTTGGATCTACCTGCAATTGAAACAAACAGTTTAGAAGACTATCTGAATGATTTGGTTCTGTCCAGATGGAAGGTTAATGCCCTTCTGACATCCAAGGTATGGAAGGCAGCTTCTGCTAGTCTGATGTGGTTTTGGGAAAAAGACAGGAATGTGGATGGTCTGGTTAATATGAAATTCCAAAGACACCTTACATAGAAACTTAGGATGTAGTCACAATGAGACATTGCTACCAAAAAATCTCTGATCAAAGGCACAGGGTCACGTGTGCACCTAAATTCGAGCACCCATATTTGAAGAAAAATAGAAGGCTGAGGCCTAAAAGCCTAGTTCTGTTTTTAAAGATAACACATCTTTATAAAACTCACCGTTGACTTCTTTTGTGTTCCCCCTCCTAACTTTTTTTAAATTCATCACGTGCTTTGGAGCAGAGATTTCCTTTTATAAAGTTGTAATTGATCAATCATATTTTGGAAGAAAATTAATTGTTATTTTAATAAAAATACAAACTCAGCTGGACTCACTGGACCAAATTCAAATCCATGGATTTGGGCTTTGAATATACAGGATAAACAATAAATAATTTGCTCCATCCAACTTACCCAAACCATAGCTCTAAAGTGTGGGTTAATGAAATAGCTCTTTAAAAAGCCCGGCAGTTAAGTTAGCCTTAATTGTGTGGTTTTCCTTTTTTTTATTTGACATGTTATTATATTAGGCACAAATTGTCAAAAGTGACTTCTAAGAGTGGGTGGTTAAATTTTTGTTTGCCAATCTTGAGACATCTATGGCCTGAGTTCCAGAGACACTGAATATCCTTTGCTCTCACTGAAGTCAAATGGAGTTTATCAGCAGCTCTGAAAAAATGAGGCATCCAAAATTAATAAATCCTACTCCCACAGAATCTATCTTAGGTACTTATATGGCCCCCATTCCCTTCCTATCTGAGCACCCCTCACAATCTTTAACACAGTATCATATGCCTCATAACATATGCCCTGTGAAGTAGGGAAGCGCTACTTCCACTCAGCCATATATGTATATATATGGTTGTGAATGTATATATAACAAATGGGGAACCAAGGCACAGAGTGGCTAAGTGACTTTCCCAACATTAAACAGGTCTATGGTGAAATAGGGACTTGAACTGAGTTAGTTCAAGTTAGTGCCTTAACCACTGGGCCATCCTTCCACTCAAATAGTGATAGAAAAGGCAATGGACCAGATTTACTGAGACTTCACTGGGCACAGAAGTAGGGGGATGAATCAACAGGCAGTGAAGTAGCTGAATTTTATAAGTTAACTGAGACACTAAGGCTGGGTCTACACTACAGCGGGGGTCCGACCTAAGATACGCAACTTCAGCTACGTGAATACCGTAGCTGAAGTTGCGTATTTTAGGTCGGCTTACCTGGCGGTGAGGACGCGGGAAAGTCGACCGCTGCCGTGCTGCTGCCGACTCCACTGCCGCCTCTTGCCGAGGTGGATTTCCGGAGTCGACGGCAGAGCGATCAGGGATCGATTTTACCGCGTCTTCACTAGACGCGGTAAGTCGATCCCCGATAGACCGATTGCTACCCGCCGGATCGGCGGGTAGTGAAGACATGCCCAAAGTGAAGCTCTTAAATCCAACACAGGAACTAAAGCTGCACTTCACATGACATTGCTTGTGAATCAAGTATTGTAAAAACCAGGAATTGATTTTTCAGGACAACGAAAGCCAAAAAGTTCTGAAAAATTATATTAGGAGATAATCAGTAGTAGTTTAAATTAGGAAAACATCACATTAGTTGGTCTAATGAGCCTTAGCAATGTATGTTTGAATTTAATTATAGAAAGGAATGTGTGAATTCAGTCTTTAGTGAATAAACTACCTCTGATCATAAAACAACCTTCTCCCTTCTCTAGTGCTCATGAACTTGGCTGGCTTTGCTTTTCTCAGCACATAGAGGCCATAAAAAAACTGATGTGAGTTTTTCATTACTAGAATTCTCTCTGTGTGTATCTATATTATATGGATCTATATTTAATTCTACAAATGAAAAAAAGTGACTTTTGTCACTATATAGATTATATACTGTCATTGAGGTGTAAATGTATTTTATTTTGAAGGAGAAATATGTGGGTAGGTATTAAACTATGATTATTAATTTAATCATTTGAAGCATCATATTCACCAATTTAATTATTTAATATCTTGTATGTGCTAAGGTAAGGATTGCTTATAATGTTGTCCATTAAAAAAGACTGTGGGCCAGATCCTGGGCCTTGTTACACCCTGCCATACCTGAGTGCCTGGCAAAATGGCCCCATGACTGCTCTAACTTCTGCTGAAGATCAGTTTGGTTTCCTGTCTGGCTCAAAATTGGGATAAGCATAAAAATGGGATAGAGTCACTTATGTCTCTCCTCGTCTACTGCTGCAATGAGTGTGCAGTAACTCAAGTAATGCAACACAGTGGTATATGCAATACTCCAGCTATTTCCCATTAAAAGCACAGAACATGGACATCCTGTGGTATCTCAGGTAACTGCTAATGGTGGTGGACTTTTTCATTGATGACCATTGTATTTGTGAAGTTCTAATATTCCTTTATAATTAAAATAATGTTTGCATAGTCTGAAGTAATCCTGTAACCTTTTACCATGATTTCATAACTGTGGTTTATAAAGGGAAAGGGAAGCTAGGTAGAAATAGATTTCTATGAGAGCAAACAGCATGTTCCTGACTTAACCAGGTCTCACTGAAATACCATACATTTATTTAAACCCAACATATGATCATTAAAAAATGAAGCTTCTTGTCTTAGGAACAGGTATTCAGAAAAGTAAGAAATTAATTAAATGTATCTCCACTGGTTCTTTTATGATACATGAGTCTGATCGGGTGGCAGTAATTAACATCATTATATGGAAAAAAATGATGCCACACACAGTCTATCCAGAGAATATAAACACTGGTGATTGATATAATGTTCATAGTCAGACCAGGGTGAAAGGAAAATGGATCTCTTGGTAAAGAAACCTCAGCTCTCAAAGACCTCAGATATTAAAAGTCACTTGAATGCAGACTGTTTAATCACAAGACCATATGGCATCATGCAAAATACTGAAATGGAGTGATTCAACAGACAGACTGAACATTTAAATGCAAGGTACAAAGCCTGTAGTCTATTTAAAGTCAAAGATGAGTACTAATTCTAAAAGCTAATGAAATCAGAAGTTAATTTCTGGAAGCAATGGATACAATTTTAGATATGCCGAGTATCCTGATTACCTCAATTAGTTCTATCACATGTATTTACCGGTATTTACTTCCAAATATTAATGGGAAACCAGCAAAAGTGGCCAATAATCTATATTTTTATGTGCCTATAGACTATTTGTGTGTAAAAAAAAAAAGGACCCCAGTTTCCTCATTGCTAAAGATTGGTCTGGTTAAGTAGCAGCTTTTAAGCATGTTGGGGCTAAAGCCACACCAATGTTCAACCAGTGAAAACTGATTTATTTGAATGGAGCTACTCCAGATTCTAAGATATGAATCTACTAGGTATCGCATCACTGTAATATCTGAGTGTCTGTATAATCTCTAAACTTAATGACCACAGGCTCATATTTGTATGTTTTCTGGAAAAGACAATGGGCACTTTTCTCAAAGAAGTGTGCCTAACAAAAATCTTTCAATTCTGAGTGTTCTCCAGTACCTATGGGAATGAAAAGAGGTGTATTGGCCATGTTCTTATCATGTTCTTAACTTTGTCATTCTTCCAATCTTTTGCTTTTGCTCCTTTTCTTTTTCTTTTTTTTCCCCTGTGAAAGTATATATAGCCATGAATAAAACTATTTTGGAAGCCAACACTGAAAAGTTACATGTGAAATTACAAGACTCATTAACAGTGAGGTAAGTAATATCATCAGACTCATGGATGACATTCTAGCTCCCCTGAAGTCAATTGAAATTTTTCCATTGATCTCAGTACATCAAGCTGTCCTGCAGTAGCAACCTCAGGACAGACAGTTAGGAAACAGGACACAAACCACATAGATTTGACCAATGAATTGTCAAGTGTAAACTCCTCGGGCACTATAAAAGCCTTAATGGAGTCACAGGCTGTCCCTTTGGTAAGATTACCTTTGTGATAGATGGTCCCTAACACCAAAGATTGCAGCAATATTCATGTTGGTCCCAGTCCCAAAGGTCCAGTCACTTACCCCAGGTCAGTTGCACCTTAGATCTCACACCAAAGAATACACTTGTAGTCAATTCTATAGTAAACTATCTAAAGATTTATTATATAGGAAAAGGAAATAGAGTTATTTACAAGGTTAGAGCAGGTAAACATATATACACATAAATTAATTCCAATCCTAAATTTAAAAAAATGATAGAAGCTTCTATGATAAACAAGCTCTAGATACTCTTTAGGACTAACCTAGGCTAAGAAGCTGAAGATCCCCTGCTTATGCCTAGAAATCTTGCCCTCCAGAGTCCAAGTTCTTCGTTGTTAAGGCTTTTTATTCATAACACGGGATACAGATGTTATATATGAGATTAATGAATGCAGCACCTTACAAGCATTCAGTAATGTCTAAACACATTTTTATAATTCTAATACTTATTCTAACAATGCTAACACACATGGGAGCCAGACTAATTCCAACTACATATTTGTCAGTATCCAAGTGAGGAACAGGGACCTTGGCAGAAGCTGGTGCCTGGTTTGCCAGCCTCACACAGTAGACCAAGATTTCACCCCTTGATTTTTATTTGGTTTCATATGTTAATGTAAGAATTTCTGCAGGCTGTTCCAGTATAAAGATAAGCTGCAAATTATATATTTAGAACCATTTACAGGTGCAAAAACATAGACAAAGGCTGTTTTCCTTGCAGTGGCTGTTTGTATTGTGTTTTGTGACATATGGTCCCATATTATTATTAGACCTGCCTTATGCTTTAATTTCTAAGATTTTCTATTCATAATTATATTTGATTTGTTATTGTTGGATACAGTTTGTTTACTATAATATTTTGTATGCAAATATAAATGTAACTGCGCAATTCCCACAAATTTCCAACAACTGGTAAGACATCTAGAAGCCTCTCAAGAAGCGAAGTGATTTTGGTAAATTAAACCAGTTTTAAGATCTGGATTTGCAGCCAGCCTTTACCCATTATTTCATAATCACTTCCCAGTAGTAACTGTGGTTTGTATGAGCTTCCACTGATATATTTTCCCCAAGTGTGCTTTTCAGCCTTCACAATAGCTGGAATTCACTCCAGGTTCTCAAGTAAAAGAAAAATACACATGCACACACACACACACACACACACACTATTAAATGACATGTGCACACTTCCACCAATGTCTTTTTTTTTTTCAGTCAGCCTCTCTCAACATACCTTATTGTTATTCTCAGTCATTACACATTTTCAGCTTAGGTCAGAATGTACCAATTAAAAGGTCCCTATGGTAATTACATTTATGAAGACATCTGTCAATAATATATAGCTTGCATGGAAACCTTTAGAAAAATCTAAAAATATGTTTATAAGATTAACCTTAAAGGTCCTTTTAAAAAGCAAGTGGAACTTGTGTGGGTGTGCTTAAATGTAGTGAAAGTTACCTCAGGTATATATATTCATTTATCTTTGCAACTCAATTTAATATAAACCATAAAGGTTAGAAATGGAAATTATTTTTACGATAACTACTCCATGCCCCTGTCAGTGCAGAATTGTGCCCTTTAGAATGTTCTTTTCCCAGAGATTTGTCCAACATTGTTTTAAATGTCTCAATAGTTGGAGCTTCCAAAACCTCTTTTCAAAAACTATTCCACATTCTAATAGATTTTAGTCTCAAGCAGTTTTTAATGATATTCATCCTAAATTTTCTTTTTCCTAATTTCATCTCATTTCTTTTAGTTACACTCCATTATACCTAGGGGTAGGTAAAATGAGAACATTGTACCAATTACAATTGTACATAGGCATAGGCCTAATAGACACCACACTTGAAGAGGTGCTGCACTCCCACCAGCTGAGAAAGTGTTTTTAAACTCAGTGCTTTCCAGCTGGGCTGATAACAGGGAATGCATGAAGGGGCTGCCAGATCACTCAATGATATTGACCTATTTTCCTTCTCCTGCCGTTGCTCCTTTTGTCCACTAGCTCTGTGGGTTGGGTTGGAGGCAGAAGCTCAATGCCATATGCTGCTTAGGCAGCTATGCACTGACCACCCATGCTGCTGCCCAGCTTCTGTCCTCTGTTTCCTTGGCCATTCAATTATATATTAATAAACCTTTCCACTAAACAAATGGATCAGCTTGGAGCCATCTATCCCACAGAAGGGAAGAAGAGCAGACCCTGGGGAATCAGGGCACCAGGAGCTAGAGTTGGAGATTGCAAGAATTCAGGCCACCCAAAGTTATAATATGAGGTTTGGAGAGAGGGATTCTAGATATCAAGGATTGTTATGAGTGGAAACGAGGCCACCAGGGACCATGGAGATAAAGGGAATCTAGGCAAGCAGGTATCCAGACTACCAAGAGCAAGAGATTTTGGCCCTTGATAGTAGATATTTTATATGAAATCTAATCTAATGAGATTTCCAACTTTCAGAATGATGTGAAATCACAAGATCAACTGATGTAATCACTTTCTGCTATTTGAGGGGGGGGGGGGAATCTTGCAAGAAAATTTCAAAAGATTTTGAAACTGTTGACTCTGAACCTTAGCCCCAAATCTGAACGCTAGTTCTGATTCAGCTTCAAACTGGGACCCCAAATCATTGCATAACCAGTCTTGACCTAGACTCAAACCTACCTTCGTCATCCATCTGTAATGCATATTTTAAACAAACAGAAAAATCTGCTTTGAAAGCTTTGTACAGTGGTCACCTTCATAGCACTTTCACTGACATCATTTAGCATTGACAACACTAGAATCACAATATGGTAAATTCACATCGTTAATAAATCTAAATCCACTTGCTATTCCTTTTAGGAATAATAAACACCTTCCCCTAGCTGTCAGCAACTAAATAATTACATAATACCTGAGTGACAACAGAGAAATGAATATTCTCCAGTCAAAATGTATGATGCAATCATCTAAATATTAAGTGGAAATTTTGTATGGAATTATTACATCAGATGAATTATATCACACCGTAAATTCATTAAATTGCATCATTTAACTCTTTGCATGAATATGTCATCAATGTGAAAATCACATTTTTGCATGGAAAATGCACACCTATTTTGGGGCCCAAACCAATGTCCTATGAAGTGAGTGAAAAAAATTCCATCGAGTTCAATGGAGATTGAATTACAAACAATCCCTAGGATTACTAGAACTAAAAGAAGTTAATAAGAAAATATACTTTCTCTATTTTTTTCAGTTTATTTGTGAAGTTGATAGTACTTAGTGTATAGATTGTTTCATTGTGTAATTAATCAGTCAATTTCCCCCTTGCTAAAAAGACCTTTTTGAACATCAACAGGGGAGCAGAACAAAAACTAATGTTTATTAAAGTAATATATTCAAACAACCAGAAGATGCTATTTAAACAGTGTTCAATCAGAAACTAGGTTTTTTAAATTAGCCAGCTAGGAAAATTCAAGTTGAGAGTATCCCTTTAAAGGTACACTAAACAAAGCAAGGGACACCAAACTCTAGGGAATAATTGTAACTGGTATTGGATAGATGATTTAATACTACAGGCTTTTCCCAGCCATCATTTCTGGTTTGCCAGACTGAATCTTGCTGCTATGTGCTGTGCAAATGCATGGTGGACTCAAGGAATTCCCTTGTCCTTGCTTTCCTGTTCAGTACAGGGGTGGACAGCTGCAGTCTGTACACTCCCTGGAGATCAAGGACTGTCTCTTTGTTGTACCCTGGTGTACAAGACTCCACAAAGGGAGGAAGAAAGGTGGGGAGGAGGAAGAGGGAAACAGCCCTGCCTCCCTATGCACCATGCAGAAGAGCTGACTGGAAATGCAGGGTGGAATACCTTGCACCCTCAGAGGGGCATAGCAACCATACAATCTTCCATATGACACAGAGCTCTGAAAGGAATTCTACCTCCTTGAGAATTCCTCCCAAAGCTCCAGCAGAGGAAGTGAGATGCCCTACTAGAAACACATATGCAAAACCTTTGGTGGATACTTGTTGCCAGGATCCAAAATAGGCTGATCCCCGTTTTTTGAAAAGTTACATTTTCTGACCATTGACACTTTTTAAAATATTTTTTTCTACCATTTCAGCTATGCCTTGCAATTCTCTAGATTTGTGAGTTTCACTTGGTAAGAAAGATGATGATAGTTGTTTCTGATGGGCTTCCAGCTGTGAGGCACCCCATGTTATGTGTGCTGCTTGCCTCTGAAAACAACTCTACAGCCTACACCTTATAGAGGTATCATCTCTTTTTTTGAGATTCAATAAGGATATGCCATTAGCAATGTTTTAACCCACTAGGCTAATTAAACTGCTCCAAATTACTCAGCAGTAGTTCAGGTAGTTGAAAAACTGGTAGAAAGCACTAATTACCCATCCATGGCATATTTCTGATTCTAGTGTGAAAAGTATGGTTGTTGAACTTGCATTGCTTCACCTTAGAACACGTCACTTTCCAGGGGGCTTCATTGATCTAATCTCCTGCATATGAAGAGATGCTGCAAATTGCAATTATTTTTAAAGTCTTTTTTGCTGGGTAGAAGTAGATTGAAAAATCCTTATAATGTGGATACTGATATAGAAAGAGCAGCCTTATCAATACACTGAGAGTTATCAAAAAGAAAAAGCAGTTTACCTTGCTGCACATTTTTACTTTTTTTGTGGATATCACTTCTTGAATGTCTGGAAAAAAGCACCTGGGCACATTGTGGGCATTAGCACAAACAAATAAAAACAATAATTCTGTGTATATTATATAGCACAAATACCAGGGTAGCATCAAATTCCATAGCATAATAAGGCCCTGAGCTAATCCCCCCCTATGAATTCAGTGAACTTTGGATCAGATCCTAAATACTGTTTTTTTTTTAGTTGCACCTATTGTCACCAAATTCCACAGATACATTTCAGTGTACAGTTGTATCAACGCTAGCAAGCTAACACATAATAAAGTGGAAGCGCTATAAATGCTTGCTCATTTATTTGTATGTGAGCGTTTTCTAGTTGTGTCTGTGTACGGACACTATAGTGTGAGTTAGTTTCCCTCTATATCTTTATGCTCGACCCTGAGGCTCTGCCAGAAAGTTTGTTTCTAAGCGAGGCAGACAGAACGCAATGGATGAGTTGAATATAGTCATACTTAGGGACTATTTTTGCAAACATTGAGACACACACATGAATGTTCTCAAAACTTCTTCTCCTTCACATGTTTCAGCAGTTCATGTAATGCAGTAGGTAATTAATAGGTGAAAAGAACCTAAGAAAAAGAGTTGCAATTCATTACAAAAGAAATGATAGAGAAAGAGAGAAAAAGCGAGACAAGAAAACAGGAGGAATAAAGAGAAGAAAAGGAAAAAGAAGAGCCCACTAGGAGTAAAAATTGTAATAAAAGGGTCTGGAGTCACAAAGGGTATGTCTACACAGCAATGTAACCCCAGGCTAGAGCCTGGCCTCAAGCCTAACCCCCCTTGCATCCATGTGACCCAGTGACTTTAAGTATTTTACACATGGTGGACCAGCTTCAAAAGGAGAGGGGTCTACCTCAGAATATCCTACAATGCTGTAGTTAGGGCACATAGGAAGGGTAGGAAATCTGGGTTCAAATCCATGTTCAAAATCAGAATGAGTGCTCTAACCACTGGGGGGCACCTTCTCACCTTTTTATAAGAGAAGGCTAACCTGATTTAGATACCCAAGTCCAGGGTATGGTACCGTGAATCCTTTGTGGAGGGAGGCGCCTGTAGCATCTTACTGATGAGCAAAGCAGTTTCAAGATAAAGCCTTTATTAAGAATGGAAACTATGTACAGAAATACGGTACTAAAACTCTCAAACTCTCTGGAGGAGTTCATAACCATGAGTGTCAACTTGACCCTGGAGATCTCTGCTTCTGTTTCATAGCTCCGGCCCTGTGAGAATCTAAAAAGCAAAAGAGATGAACATTTTTCTAGTTAGCTATTTTAATTTCCTTCTTCCACAATTCAAGCTGATGAGATGAGCCCTTTTACATGCAGCCCCTTCATGGGTGTGCAGAGGCAACTAGCAAAGTCTTTGTCTTGTGATGTCCTACAATAGCACATTTAATTTTGATAGACCTTCCCAATGGGAAAAAGGTAATACCATTCATAGGGATTTAGCATTTTGCACTACACAAAGTTTTTTTTCTTGTTTGTTGAGTTATAGTTATATAGTTCAGAAAAAAAAAACATTTTACATCTATACAGCAAACAAACAATTAAGTCTGACCTTATAACGTGGGGTACAGACATTATATGCAGGATTAATACATATAACAATTTACAAGTATTTCATGAAGTTTAAACACATTGTTATAAGTCCAATACCCATCTTAACCATACTAACACACAGGTGAGCTGGACTGGTTTCCAGCAATGAATTTGTCAGTGCTCAGCTGATGCCTAAAGTTTTGGCAAGAGCTGGCATCCCGTCTGCCAGCATCACAAAAACTTCCAGCTACTCTCCATTGTTTGAAATTGACATTTGGCCTTGTTCAGTATAAGGTTATTAGGTCTTACAATTTCCATTACTCTCCCCAGTTGTTCCTGATGTTTCATAGTGGCACTGTGCCAAATTATGTCATCAATGTGCACTTTTGCTCCTGCTAGACCTTCTAGCATCTGTCTCATTGTACGGTCAAATACTCCTGGAGCTGAACATATGCCAAGAAGCAGTTTTAGGAAGCAGTATCTGCCAAATGGTGTGTTGAAAGTGCAGATCTTGGAGCGCTCTGTGTCCATGGACTTCTGCCAAAATCCTGCCAATGCATTTAATTTGCTGGAGAATTTGGCTCCTGTCATCTCAGACAATATTTCATTTATTGTGTGCAAATGGAAATGGTCTCTTTATGTTTTTATTAGGCTCCTTAGGGTCCACACACAACTATAATCCCCTTGCTTCTTTCTCTCTGATTAGCAAGAAGTGAATCCAATCTGTTGGTTCTCCTATTCTCCAAATGATATCATTTGCTGTCATGTTTCACAGCCCTTCTTCTAGTATCTTTCTTAAAATATGTGGAGCTTTCCATGTAGCATATACTACTGGTTCTGTATTTTGTATATTACTGGAAGATGTCCATTTCGTGTGAAAGCGTCTTCATCTGATGGTATAAATACTTTCATATCTGATTCTTTTGTCCTTCTAACTCTCTGTGGTAAATATCCTCTTGACAAGGCCACATACCTCATGTGTGTTGGCCCAGGACCGGTTGCTTGCTTCTGTGAACCACCACAAAATCTTGTTCTATTATTTTTCCTTTGTATTTAAGTGTCAGTGTGGTGTCCCAACACAGGAATTGTTCTTCCACTATAATCTTTCAGACTCTTTTGGCTCTTCCATTTTTATGTGCTCCTATTATAATTTCTGTTTTTACATTTACTTGTGTCCCAGTGCCTATTTTGTATGTCACATAAGTGCCATTTGTGCACATTTTTTTAATTAGCCAATCTTTTGAGTTTTCAGGCTCCGCCATTATTGCGCTTAAGAATTTCTGCACTTAATACGTACACTTTCCTTCTTTCTCTACACATTTTAGCTTAATGGTTTGGTTTATTACCGTTTCAACATATTTGTCTGAATGCTGGGCATTTCTTTCTCATGCTGGTTACCACACCACAGGCATTGTTTGCTGCTTTCCATGTTTCTGTCTTTATCCTTACCAATTTCATTTCTGCACATTTTTTCCTTGCTGGTTTAGATATGGCACTCACAGTCATATACTCAGTGCGTTTCTGTGGGATTTTTATTTGTTTGTTCATTCTTCTGCTTGGCATATACATATTGCCCTTTCTAGTGCAGATCCATTTCCCTTAGTAACTGTTTATGGACTTTTTTATTGTTACACCCCAGGACAAGCTGGTATTTAATATGAATGAGTTTTAATATTCCCTATCTGCAGGGCTGACTGGTTTTAAATGTGTGATAAACTATTGTTTCCTCTTCATTCTATATTCTCATCTTGAGCATATATTTTTTCAAAAATAATATTTTTCTAGGAATACAATGATCCTCAAACATTTTAATTATTTCTGCAAAGCTTTCCTCTCTGTCCCCACAACTATCTATATGAAATGCATTGTGCATATTTAGGGCTTCTCTGCCTGCCACTGTTATGAGCAAAGAAATCTTTTGCTCAGCCTCCAGTGTTTTTACCCCCTGCTTCGGCTTTCTTATACAGTCCATGTTGCCTCTTCCAGGGATATTCAGCACTTTCCCTTATTCTCAGGGCCCGGTGCACAGGCTCTGTAGCCTCCATTTCAATGTTACCTCTCTCACTGGGTCTTCCACCATGTCCTACCTTCCACTTCTGACACCATTTAGTATCTTACTGAAGGGCAGACTGGTTCAAAGGTAAACTCATTATTAACGATGGAAATAATGTACAGAAATGAAATGTGCATCTCTCACCTTCCTGGAGGACTTACTCTATAGCACAGTGACTTGCTCTGGCCCAGAAGTAGATACACCTCTCCTCAGTATTTTAGGCAACTCCCTGCTCAGTGTAGTGGCTTTTGTGAATCCCATTCATAGGCACCTATCTCTCCCCATGAGGAATCTGGGTGCCTAACTCAGGGCTGTGCATTCTGACAGGTGGCAGGACACCTAACATCAGGTATTGCAATGCTAAATTTAAGTCCCCTGTGTGGCTCAAGCTCTAAGTGTTCATATATGATGTCTATTTCCAAAATATGGGCAGACTTATGAGATTATTTCATTACTATTGTAACAGTTCAAAAATAAAGACCAGGAGCCTGATTCTGATTTCGCTTGTACCAGTGAAGACAGGAAGTAATTTCATTGAATAAAACCAATGTAAATGAGATCGGAATCATTTTTTTCAAAATGGTGAACAAACTCCATCTAGCATTTTATACACTGTTCTTTGGACACCCAAATATCACAGTGTAGGACATACATTCTTCTTCTATGGATTATTTATGGATTTTTTATGATTATTTATTATTGATGTAGTGATAGGATTGTGCTGGGTGCTTTACTGCTAAATATAGCAAGATCTGTCATCTGAAGAGCTTCTCTGTAAGGTGCATGGCTCAGTATATCGACATAGGATAATGGTGCAATTTACCAGAGTCTCTTAAGGCTCAGGGAGGCCACAGCTGCAAGACCAACTTTTTATTTATTAATTTTTTGGATGGCTGGTAATTAATGATTTTAGGGTTGTTATGAAACTCAGACAGCATGTATTAGAAAGTGGGAACCAAATGGTGTGAATCTTGACTATGTCAAATCATTAGTACATTGATGCCAAAATATGTATCCATTTTTGTCAATTTGTCAACTAGCAGTTGTGTATGGGCTCAGTCCTAAAAATACTGGGTCAAATCCTCAGGCAGTGTAACTCTGCATAGGTCTGTTGAAGTCAATGAAGCTACACTGATTTACACTAACTGAAGATCTGACCCATTAGCCTGATTTTGCTCATGACGGACACACTGCACATGGATAACACTATTATGATAATAACAAGCTTCTTGCTTCTCAAAGAAAATCCAGGTAGAAATATTTTTTAAATTACAGAAGATGTATTATGCTGCTATTTGGAAGACACACAACTGATTTTAGATCTGATCCAAATTTTATTGAAGTCAATGATTTGATTTCAAAGGGAGTTTAACTGGGGGCTCATTATGAGGATTAATTCACATACATGAAATAAGACTTCTCATATGCTGTCTCTTTCTATCCACAAAAGAATCAGAGAGAGTAAGCGCACTTAGGAGAACTTTTATTTGTTTTGTATTTGTTTTCTCTCTATTCACAAAAGAGATATAGCATGGACTGCCTTTTCCACACATCCCTGCCAATACATCTTAGCTTACCTTAGAGGTGAAAGAGTAATACCTTCTCCATGTTTCTTCTAGCTTTGTCTTGTCTGCTGAGACTGCCAATGAAGCTGCTAATTAAAGCCTATTGTGATTTTGGCTTTACAAAATCATGAAGCTTGAATGCATTTTATGACACAAATTATTTCTGGATATTTCTTATACTGTAACTTTCTTAACATCTTTGTGTAAGGATTTTGTTATTTGCAATTTGCCAGTAGAGGCTCCCTGGTGTAATCAGGGTAGATATTGTCTATCCAGTTTTGACTCAAATACAGTACAGTCATTTCCCAAAGCTGTAAATTGACTCTGAATGTATCTTTAGATGACAGATTTGCTTACCCATTTCCAGTTGTCACCAGCCTACGCTGCATTTTATGAATACTGCTCTTTGGCATACATGCCAGTCTGAATGAATAGCTCCTTTGATTAATGGAGATCATACTCTAAACAAATAGAAATTTCCTAAGTCTAGTTTTTGGATAAATAAAAACAATTAACTGACTGGGCTCTATTCACCCTACACCCTAAGAATTAACTTAAATCTTCATGTTTTTGTCTACTTTAATGTCAAATCCCTGCTTCTAGTAATGTAGTTATTTCACTGAACCTGGATAGATTTCAGATTCTTCACTTAGTGCTGATTTAGCCATACATATATTTAATTGTATCTAAAGGTTGTGAGGTCCCAGTTGTTTTAAACCTCTCACTGAAGTGTGACTGTAATATTGTAGAGAAATGTCTATTTTTCATTAGTTAATACATTTTATGGATGAATAACAGATTGTCATTCAAACTCATTGTTTCACTTAGAATGTTAAACTCTGAAGTGAATTGCTTTTTGTACACTATTATATAAAGCACAGGATATGCATTTCAGAAAGACTCTTAAAAGAAAAAAAAGGCAAATGTTACAAAGTTGTAATTGCTGCTTTATATAAAAAGAAGTTCCATGCCTGGAAACAGTGTTCAAAAGTTACTGTACTTTGTTTATGACTATTCATAAAATTCAGGGTAATATGAATTTTTTCCTTGCCATGTTGCACATGCATTGAAGGAAAGTCAATTTTTTATGGGTAATGCCTGCAGCTTTATTATAGTACTCATAACTATAGTACTGGGTGAACTAAACATGTATTTATTTATTTTTGTAAGAAAAAAAGTGCCTTTCCAAAAGATCTAGGCATATACAGTTTGAGCTTTCAAAAACACATGCTAAAAATATCAGGTTGATCCAATGGTAATATAAATACACCCTAACATAAAAAAAAATCACATTCTCCTCAACCCACCTATTCAATAAAGGCCTGGAGGAACAGGTTTTGCATGCATCTATCAGACCAAGCTTCAGACTCAAGGGCTTGCCAAGGAGAATGTCCTGTTCCTGCCATCTCCCAGAGTAATACATCTAGAAACGGAGGTAAAACAGAAAGCAAGTGTGTTTGTGGGGAGGGAAGGGGGGGGTTCAAAAGTGCCTGAGAGGTTTAGAAGCACAAGTTACAGTGACTGTCAATGAGACCTGTACTCTGAAGTAATTTAAGCACTTTTGAAGAGCCCACTCACATCCTCTAAGATACAGAGGACCTAAGCTACAAAGGGCTGTCATGCAGCTCTAATGAAAAACTGGCTGGTGGGAAATTGAGTAGGGTTGCCAAATTTCTAATTGCACCGAACACCCATGCCCTGCCCCTTGCCCGAGGACCCACCCCTGCCTGCCCCTTCTCCAAGGCCCCATCCCCCACTCACTCCATCCCCCTTCCCTCCGTTGTTCGCTCTTCCCCACCATCACACACTTTCACTGGGCTGGGGCAGGGGGTTGGGGTGCAGGAGGGGGTGAGAGTTCCGGCTGGGGGTGTGGGCTCTGGGGTGGGGCTGGGAATGAGGGGTTGGGGTGCGGGAGGGGGGCTCAGGTTTCAGGCTCCGGCTGGGCAGCGCTTACCTCAGGTGGCTTCCGGAAGCGGCTGGCATGTCTGGCTCCTAGGTGGAGGGACTAAGGGGCTCTGCACGCTGTCCACACCCACAGGCACCACCCTTGCAGTTCAGAATGGGGACAGCACATGGCTGCTCCTGCACGCCGGAAATGCCGACCGCTTCCAGGAGCCGCGCAGAGCTTAGCCCTGCTGCGCCGCCAACTGGACTTTTAGCGGCCTGGTCAGCTATGCTGATCGGAGCTGCCAGGGTTCCTTTTCAACCAGGCGTTCTGGTCATAAACCTGATGCCTGGCAACCCTAGAGCTGAGACTATTGCAAAATGTTTGATTTTTCTGTTAACTCATCCTTTCTAATTTCTTTAATCCTTTAAGAAGGCAAGCCCCAGCCTGTGTGTCCAAGGTCCCAGATCCACTACCTTCTTTGCAGGTGGTGCTTTTCTTCACTCTGCCAGCACACTTTGACCTGGTACTATTACCCACAACTGGTACTGTTTTTACCCTTCTGCCAAGTGTTGTCAGCAGCAAAAAAGGCTGGGTTCACTTTTCAAGAAGTTCCTCCTGAAATCTTAAACAATAGCAATTAATACATTAACAATCTCTATTAGGTTAGACTCCCCCCACCATGGTGTCTAAACAATAGTCCCAGCCTCTGGCAGTTGTGAGTGGCTAACACATTCTTGACACTTTGCTCCTCTCCAGCTCTTCCCTTCCACTTAGTTGTCCTGGATTGGTGGAGTCCAAGGCCTGGTCTACACTATGAGTTTAATTCGAATTTAGCAGCGTTAAATCGAATTAACCCTGCACCCGTCCACACAACGAAGCTATTTATTTCGAAATAAAGGGCTCTTAAAATCGATTTCTGTACTCCTCCTCGACGAGCGGAGTAGCGCCAAAATCGATATTGTCATTTCGAATTAGGGTTAGTGTGGCCGCAATTCGATGGTATTGGCCTCCGGGAGCTATCCCACAGTGCACCATTGTGACTGCTCTGGACAGCAATCTGAACTCGGTTGCACTGGCCAGGTAGACAGGAAAAGCCCCGCGAACATTTGAATTTCATTTCCTGTTTGCCCAGCACAGGAGAGCATAGGTGACCACGGAGAGCTCATCAGCACAGATAACCATGCAGACCGATAATCGAAAAAGAGCACCAGCATGGACCGTACGGGAGGTACTGGATCTGATCGCTATATGGGGAGAGGATTCAGTGCTAGCAGAACTTCATTCGAAAAGACGAAATGCCAAAACTTTTGAAAAAATCTCCAAGGGCATGACGAAGAGAGGCCACAATAGGGACTCAGAGCAGTGCCGCGTGAAAGTCAAGGAGCTCAGACAAGCCTATCAGAAAACAAACGAGGCAAACGGTCGCTCCGGGTCAGAGCCGCAGACATGCCACTTCTACGCTGAGCTGCATGCAATTCTAGGGGGGGCCGCCACCACTACCACACCTCTGACCGTGGATTCCGAGGCGGGGGTAATCTCATCAGCCACACCTGAGGATTCTGCGGACGGGGAAGAGGAGGAGGAGGAGGAGGAGGAGGAGGAGGACGAGCTTGCAAAGAGCACACAGCACTCCATTCTCCCCAACAGCCAGGATCTATTTCTCAGCCTGACTGAAGTACCCTCCCAAGCCAGTACCCAAGACCATGACCCCATGGAAGGGACCTCAGGTGAGTTTACCTTTTAAAATATAAAACATGGTTTAAAAGCAAGCGTTTTTTTAATGATTAATTTGCCCTGAGGACTTGGGATGCATTCGCGGCCAGTACAGCTACTGGAAAAGTCTGTTAACATGTCTGGGGATGGAGCGGAAATCCTCCAGAGACATCTCCATGAAGCTCTCCTGGAGGTACTCCAAAAGCCTTTGGAGAAGGTTTCTGGGCAGTGCAGCCTTATTCCGTCCTCCATGGTAGGACACTTGACCACGCCATGCTAGTAGCAAGTAATCTGGTATCATTGCATGACAAAGCCTGGCAGCGTATGGTCCCGGTGTTTGCTGGCATTCAAACAACATCCGTTCTTTATCTTGCTGTGTAATCCTCAGGAGAGTGATATCGCTCATGGTAACCTGGTTGAAATACGGTAATTTAAATAAGAGGACAGAGGTGGCCGTTCCTACTGGGCTGTTTGCCTGTGGCTGAAAAGAAATCCTTCCCTGCAGTTAGCCAAGCGCGGGGGGGGGGGAATTGGCGCTGAGCTTTTCGCCTTTGGCTAGCAGGGATCTTCCCTGATACCAGCCACGCGGTGGGGGGAGGGGTACAGCCATCATCCCAGATAATTCATGGTGGGGGAGGGGGCGGGGGTTTAGTTTGGTTTCTGCAGGGATCTTCCCCGATACCAGCCACGCAGTGGGGGGAGGGATAAAGCGATCATCCCAGAGAATTGGATGGGGGGGGGTTAGTTTGTTTTCTGCTGCTGAAGGTTAACAAGAAAACCGCAGCAGTCAACGGGCTTTGCTTGGTATGTGGGAAAGGAGGGCGCAGAAGCCGAAAGACAATGGCTTACCATTGCCGCATGCAAGCTGAATTCTGTTGCCTGGACCTGCGTCTGTGATCTCTAACACCAAAGCCACAGGCACTCAATATTAAGATGGAAAATGCGACCTTGTACTGAAATCACATGTGCTATGTAATGTGAATAGTGTTGTTCACCATGAAAGAGTATAAGCATTGTTCTGTAAAATGTATCATTTTAAAAACTTCTCTCCTTTTTTTCATCCCTCCAGCAGCTGCAAATTTTTCAAGCCTCCCTCCTCTGTCCCGACGACTATCTCAGATAAGGCGGCGGAGAAAGAGGACGCGAGACAAGATGTTCTCGGAAATAATGGAATGCACCCGCAATGAAAGAGCTCATTTGAATGAGTGGAAGGACACGGTATCTAAGTACAGGAAAGATGCCAGTGAACGTGAGGTCGTGAGGGACGCTCGAGATGAGAGGTGGCAGGCTACAACGCTGGGGCTGCTGTGTGATCAAATGGACATGCTCCGGCGTCTGGTGGAGCTTCAGGAACGGTAGCAGGATAACAGACTGCCGCTGCAGCCGCTGTATAACCTCCCTCCCCCCTCACCATGTTCCATAGCCTCCTCACCCAGACATGTAAGAACGCTGCTCTGTGCACTCTCCCACTCCACCCCAGTGGACATCCCAACCAAAAGGCAGTCATTATATTGAATTTTTTCAGTGGCCTTTTACTTCCCTCCGATCCTCCTCCCAAAACTCACCCAGGTTACCTTGTCGGTTCTCTCCCTATGTTTATAATCAATTAATAAAGAATACATGATTTTTAAACGATAGTGACTTTATTTCCTTTAAAAGCAAGCTGTGATTTAAGGGGGGAGGGTGGTTTGCTTACAGGGAATGAGTCAATCAAGGGGGCGGGTTTTCAACAAACAGAACTTTCACACCGTAGCCTGGCCAGTCATGAAACTGGTTTTCAAAGCTTTTCTGATGCGCAGTACTTCCTGGTGTGATCTTCTAATCGCCCTGGTGTCTGGCTGTGCATAATCAGCAGCCAGGCGATTTGCCTCAGCCTCCCACCCCGCCATAAAGGTCTCCCTCTTATTCTCACAGAGATTGTAGAGCACACAGCAAGCATCAATAACAATGGGGATATTGGTTTGGCTGAGGTCTGACCGAGTCTGTAACGAGCACCAGCGACCTTTTAAATGGCCAAATGCACATTCTACCACCATTCTGCACTTGCTCAGCCTGTAGTTGAACAGGTCCTGACTCCTGTCCAGGCTGCCTGTGTATGGCTTCATGAGCCATGGCATTAAGGGGTAGGCTGGGTCCCCAAGGATAACTATAGGCATTTCAACATCCCCAACGGTTGTTTTCTGGTCCGGGAAGTAAGTCCCTTGCTGCAGCCATTTAAACAGAGTAGTGTTCCTGAAGACGCGAGCGTCATGAACCCTTCCCAGCCAGCCCATGTTGATGTTGGTGAAACGTCCCTTGTGATCCACAAGTGCTTGCAGCACCATTGAAAAGTAACCCTTGCGGTTTATGTACTGGCTACCCTGGTGCTCCGGTGCCAAGATAGGGATATGGGTTCCATCTATCGCCCCACCACAGTTAGGGAATCCCATTGCAGCAAAGCCATCTACTATGACCTGCACATTTCCCAGAGTCACTACCTTTCATAGCAGCAGCTCAGTGATTGCTTTGGCTACTTGCATCACAGCAGCTCCCACAGTAGATTTGCCCACTCCAAATTGATTCCCGACTGACCGGTAGCTGTCTGGCATTGCAAGCTTCCACAGGGCTATCGCCACTCGCTTCTCAACTGTGAGGGCTGCTCTCATCTTGGTATTCTGGCGCTTCAGGGCAGGGGACAGCAAGTCACAAAGTTCCATGAAAGTGCCCTTATGCATGTGAAAGTTTCGCAGCCACTGGGAATCATCCCACACCTGCAACACTATGCGGTCCCACCAGTCTGTGCTTGTTTCCCAGGCCCAGAATAGGCGTTCCATGGCTATAGCCTGCCCCATTAACAGCATGATCCCCAAAGCACCGGGGCCCGCGGTTTGATAGAATTCCATGTCCATGTCCTCATCACTCTCGCCGCCGCGCTGCCGTAGCCTACTCCTCGCCGCCTGGTTTTGCAGGTTCTGGTTCAACATAAACTGCACGATAACGCGCGAGGTGTTTACAATGTTCATGACAGCTGTCTTGAGCTGAGCGGGCTCCATGCTTGCCATTGTATGGCGTCTGCACTGTTCACCCAGGAAAAAGGTGCGAAACGGTTGTCTGCCGTTGTTTCCCTGGAGAGGGGGGAGGATGTACCCAGAACCACCCGCGACAATGTTTTTGGCCCCATCAGGCACTGGGATCTCAACCCAGAATTCCAATGGGCGGAGGAGACTGCGGGAACAATGGGATAGCTATGGGATAGCTACCCACAGTGCAACGCTCTGGAAATCGACGCTAGCCCCGGTACATGGACGCACACCGCCGAATTAATGTGCTTAGTGTGGCCGCATACATTCGACTTTATACAATCTGTTTCCAAAATTCGAATTATATAAATTCGGATTAATCCCGTAGTGTAGACATACCCCAAGGATTCTAGCAGATCAGTGCTGCTAAGGCTGCTCTGAGGGCTTTACCACGTGGCCCACCTGAAGTGATTTAATCTTTGATTGCTAGATAGGGAAACCTGCACCAGAGTACTTTAGATCAGCGGTTCTCAAACTTTAGCAACCCGAGGAACCCCATTTTAATTTAAAAATTTTCACCGATGCCCAAGTCCCTCAGTCAGCCCCAGGCCCCATCCCCACTCCACCCTTTCCCCCAAGACTCCACCGCACTTCTTCCCGGCCCCGCTCCACCCATGCCCCTCCTCTTCCCTGCCTCTTTCTGCCCCCTCCCCTGAGCGCACCCCGTCCCTGCTCCTTTCCCTCCCTCCCAGTGACTCCTGCATGTCGCAGAACAGCTGTTCCACAGCATGCAGGCAGCACTGGGAAGTTGAGGAAGGGAAGGGAAGGAGTTGATCAGCGGGGCCCACGGATCCCCTAGAGTATCCTTACGGACCCGCAGGGGTCCACAGACCCCATTTTGAGAAACACTGCCTTAGATAGACTGCTGCTCTTTCTGGGCCTTTGCCCAAGTTGTCTCACTTCTGTATTGTCCACTGCCTCAAAGCTACCTCAGCTCTGTGCCATCTACTGTTCTGTAGCTGTTTTGCCAGCTCAGCTTCTTAGAGAGTGATCCGTAGTATCTAAGACCCTTAACAGAGTCCTTATCACTAGAGAGATACTCTCAGCAGAAGCCTCCTTCCCTTCTTTCTCTCTTGTTAGCCTTACCTAGGCTCCCTTACTCCACTGTGCCTGACTGCAGTCTCAGTCGGGGTGACCAGAGGAACTTTGGGTAGGGATCTATTGTTCTTTCATTTTCCAATATGGTCAATGGCAATTTATGGCCCCCAAACTCAAAAGCTTAACTATATTTGTAACCAAAATGACCCAAACTGTCACAAATTGAAGTGCAAATGAGGCCTGGCCCATTCAGTCCATTCTCTTTGCTCTCCAATTGGTGCTTGCAGAGATGTCCCTTCCCAGTTCAGCCTCTGTCCTTCAGGAGTTGTCAAGCAGCTCTGGGATGCTCTTTCCCACTTCACGGTCAGGTGTCAATAGTGAGCTCCCTACTTTCTCAGGCTTCATAACAAGGTGCTAGTGGTGGGGGTTAGAATGGAGGAGGAATGCAGTCATGTCTTCTGTGGAGGGCACTCTCAGGCTCTTAGCATGCTCCCTGAAGTGTTATCCTCTTACTAGAAACTTTGCTTTTGTCTTTCCTGGCTGAGTTTCAGCTGTTTCATCCAGGTGCTTATCCCATGTAGACACTGTGATCCCTGTGTGGCAGCATTGATTGCATCTGCTAGGAATGACATGAAGCGGGGTCAGAGGCATATCTATAAATAGAATGTGAGCTGAATAGCTGTGGCACATACATTAGGCACTGCTAGATGTAACATGGGAGCAGGCAGAAGCCTAGGTACAGGAAACAGCTATCGAAAAGGAGTTTTAACTCTTGTTTTGATGTAAATTAGCAGCTAGCTCCTTAGATTATCACCAGTTTATTGTGAAAAGGTGGTTGGGCGTGGCAGGGAAAATGGAAAACAATAATAAAGAGGCATTTTTGGATAATCATTACCTAGATTTTTAATGACATCCCAACTTATTACATATCCATGCAAGCATGAAGCATCCAACTTACCCTCTTTCTTCCTCATTTTATCTACTTGTACCTTTCCATCACCAATAAGAAAAGGAGCATCCTTTATACGGTGCTATTTTTTGGTGAGAACAGTATGCTGGCCATCTGCAGGAGACACATAGTACTCTCCTCTCCCTCCCTTATTTCTCTCTGTGTGGCACACTCCTGCCCTTGGAGAATACTTACTGAAATTTAGTCAAAGGGAATTTATTTTTCAAAAACACCTGACTGACTTAAGAGCCTAAGTCCTATTTTTAAAAGTGGCTTAGGCAAATAGGTGTTGAAGCGCTCAATGTTGCAATGCCTAACTCTAGGTGCCCTGCCATCCAGTGGAATCCACAGCCTCAAGTTAGCCATCCCCATACAATGCAAGGGGACCATTAGGCACCAAGGAAAAGGATTTTCAAAACCCAGCATGCTGAGCAGGGAGCCGCCACTTCGCCTAGCCAGGAGTGAAATGCAAAAGAAGGGGGGCCAGATCCATAATGGTATGTAAGCACCAAAACTTCCATCGATTGGGCCTTAGGTGCCTGGCTGATCCTGAGTGGAGGGATTCTCAGCTGTGAATCTTCTCCTGGAGTTAGGCACCTAAACCAGGTCAGCCCTTTCTTGGGAACAAATGAGAGGACCCCTCTTCTTCCAGTAATCAAGTGGTTAAGGCACTTCCTTAGGATGGGGGAAACTCACATTCAAATTGATGCTCTGCCTCATCTAGAGCAGCAAGTTGAACCCAGGTCTCCAATTTTCCAGTTATTGTCCTAAATATGTAGTGGGCTTGTCAACAACTGAGTGGCACTGCCTGTGTACCTTGCTCCGCTGTGGAACAGAAGACAACACCCTCATAAGATATACCCCTACCTTATGCTCTCATGTATATTTTCTAAATCATAATGGCTTTTCACATTTCCTGTTTTCTTTTTAAACTTTACTTGAACTCCCCTAAACAAGAATGAAATATTTCCTCTTCATATACCCTCTCTATCTTAATGATCACTGAAGTTTCGTTCTTTCTTTTTTGTTTGTTTCCTGTTCCACAGAGCAAATCATTACTCTCAATTTCTGAACGTTCTGTGAGCAGCACGAGATGGCACTTAAGGCAAGAAAGTACATGAGAATATTAGACATTTAACAGCACTGAATGAGGGGAAGGGGATGAGTCAGTGATTTATAAGAGTTTATAAATGTTTTATCACCCCTGTCATATTGCGATGGTGCATTAACCCTGTTACATTTGACATCTTAGGAATGATCACACAATTAGTTATTTAATTTATACTTGCCATATGTGTCTAGGCTGCAACTGGAGGCTGGTATTTCTTAAATAATCATTTTGAATATTAGCAAGTGAAAACAAGAATATTTTTCTGAACTGTCATTTGTGCAAAATTAGAAGAATAAAAAGAAGCACAATAGGCACATTTATTATTGTATTGTATTATTAAAATTTAAGCTCAATTAAAGTCAAAGATTTTTATAACTGTAATAAAACATTTAGAGGGGCACAATACTTTTCACATTACTTTTCATTGATGTGCTATCAAAGCATGTCACAAACATTAATACATGACACTTTGCGAGAGGGAGGTATTATTTCCATATTCCATGGGGAACTGTGGCTTGTCTAACGTTATAAAGGAAGAACTATGAACTGAACACAAATCTCCTAGTCCCAATCCAGTGCTTTAACCACAAATCTACCTATCAAAATAGCCTTTTTTTCCAATTTGAACAAATCCATGCTTAAGTAAAGTGATGTGGCCATTTCAGACCATTTCCCAATGTGTGAGCAAACAACAGCACTGATATAAATGATTATAGAGAAGATGTCATTATTTAAAATGTTTCTTTATTAGACGGTCATTCAGATAAGGTGTTAGTATACTGAATATACAGATTTATAAAGATTGGCTGAGCAGGAAATGTATTATTATTTATTTTGTCATGTCACAGTAATTTATGCTATAGTTTTATAGGTAAAATTAGAGTCCATGTTTGGAAAAAATATCCCCTATTTTTCATGATAGCAATCTCACAATATCATCTGTTCTAGTGAGGTCTGGCATCTCTGATTGAATCCATTTGCTTTGGGATTTGATGTGGGGAAAAACAATGACTTATGGGGTGGATTCAGTTGTAGAGATATGACTCCAAAGCATACCCTACATTCAAAGAGGTTTTCATTCAAGTTCCAGTTTGGGGCTATCTCTAGGATATGGTCTTTGACTATATCCACAGCAATACTTACTGCAAGTAGAATGGCAAGGCACTCACATACTACAATGATGTGGGAACAATAGAAGAGAGCTCTGTAAGTGGCAGGATGCAAGGCAAGCTGTAATTCATTAATCATGTGGGGAAGGGCATCCTTAGTACTAAGAAAAGGGGGAAAAGGTTCAACGTGATCAAGAAAGGTGAAGTGAAGAAGATGGTCAGAAAGGTGATAAAAGATAAAATCTAGCACCCTTTTCACAACCCTCATAGGGGAAAGAGAAGAAGTAGTGTTAGGGATTAAGTGGGTAGTCAGTATGTCAGATAAAACACTATAAATTATTAGCGATCTCAGAGTCAATCAAATTCTATTAGTCTACATCTCCTTTTATATAAAAAGATCCCTAAAAACTTTTCAGTTGTTGTTTGAGTTTTTAGCAGGTTTTGTAATAGTGTGTAGGCCATTGCACCAGCATAGAATAGTCAGAGACCCAGGCTCTCTATGTATTTCCTCACCCCCTATACAAGTGAGGTAAAGGGGGCAGATAGAAGGATCACCTCCCTCACATATGAAATGCCGCCAGTGCAGGGATGGAACATAACTGGCTATTCTCCAAAGGCAGCTCTATATACGCCTTTGTAGAAGGCAGGGTGAACAATGCATTCAATTGAAATCACAAGAAATATTTGGGTCAACAGAATGAAATTATGCAAGTTGGAATTTGGCCTAGACAATGTACTAAGTCTAATTACTCTGTTCCGGGGGGGGTGGGGGGGAAGGGGGAGGGGAGGGAGAGGGAAGCCATGCAATCTCGAATGACCACAGAACGGTCATCAGTTTTTCTTGTCATCTGAAAAATGGCAGCAGCAAACACCACAGCATCCCTTGTGACTATGCTAACACTTTTCTTCAGTACTGACTCAGAAGGGAACATATCACATACTGAATCACCAGTACAATGCAAATAATGACTAGGGCCACCCTGCTGTGATATAACAAGTAATGTTATGCTGGAGGGTGCTGGTGGCTACCAACAGGCCTGTCTTTAATCTACAGGGCATCATAGACCTTGTGAGACTGATGACCATGCTAGCCCCCTTTTCTTCAGGATATATTTAAGAAATAACTAAGCTTATTTATGAAGTAAAATAGCTGAAACAATAGAAAATTCAACCCAAGGGATGAGGTCACATGCAAAATTAATCAGAAGTGGAGTTATGTGGATGGAGGGGTTTCCCTGGGGGCTGGTTGCACACACAGCAGAGATGTCTGTGTGTGTGAAAAGCAGAAAGCCAGCAAAGGAACAGCCATAAAGGCTAGGAGAAAGCCAAAGAAGCTCTGATAGACTGGCCCTGGGTGGAAGCCCAAGAAAGAAAGCATATTTTGGGCAGAGTGCTATTTGGAAGCAGACACAGATTTCTGAGCAAGGAAACTACCGCCTTCTCTTTGTTCCTACTGGATTCTAGGAAACAGGTCTGCATATATTCTTTGTAAATAAACAGGACTGTACCAAAGAAATACCTATCAACAACTTCTCCTTCTAATGGAAACAACCCATAAGGCCCCGAAATTGCCTAATCACTAGGGTCAAAAAGGGGCATTAGTAATATGCAGATATTCTATGGCAATAGATCATAGCTCTATATTTAAATACACCAGAAATATCCTTGAAAGATTTAACTGGATGAAAGAAAAGAAAAGAAAAGAAAAGAAAAGAAAAGAAAAGAAAAGAAAAGAAAAGAAAAGACTTTCCCAGGTTCTCATGACACCAAAATAAAATGCCATTCACAATAAGTTGTGCAGTATCATGATTGTCCCTCTTATTTTTTTCATGCTTTGATCAGTATTAAAATAATTTAAAATGTCAATATTTAATTAGATGTGATTAGGTTTCTGACTTAATGTCTCATTGAGAAGAATGGGAGCAGTTCCTGCTTTTGTGAGAGCTACTGTTTCTGGCTGTCTGTAGACTCAAGCATACACCACTACTTGGATTACTCTTAGGTCTCATTTTGAAGATTTCCCCCCCTCCCCCAATCAGAAGGACTAGAGAGTTTATTAAGAAAGAAGATAAATATACATTCTGGAAAACCAATATGGCAGTCACCCCAGAAAAGTAGTGGTTCAGCAAGACACCATGAGCCATCATGGTCCAATCCCTGGAAATATTTTCTCTAGAACTTCATACGGAAAGCTGTTGCACTTAAATATTAAGCAGTTCATTTGGAAAAGGGTGGGGGACATGGCCCATGAAAATATTTGGTTGAATAAAGTTTTGTACTGGCTGCCTGTAAAACATAATGGCCAAGATTCATCTTCCCTTTGGACAGGAACAAGGGTTCTCCCTAATTCTTGGCCATGCTGGATGTCTGGTTAAATTGTGCTGGTGTGTAATAGCCTATTACGGGCCATTACATTAGGTAGTCCGTTGTGGGGAGGGCTCCTCTCCCTCCAGGTCTGTGGGCAGGCCAATCCACCCCACTATGTCTCCAGGGGTCACCTGACGTGGGGAATTGGCGGGGCAACGGGAGACATGAGCTTGGACCTGTGGTCAGGGCTGAACAATAAACAAAGTTTCGGAGCTCCAGCTACTGGTCAGGGCAGGGCACAAAGAGTCTCATGCTCAGGCCTGTACTCAGGCTGGGCAGCAAACAGTCAGTTAGCTCAGGCCCTTGAACAAGGCGGGGCAATACAGAGTCTAAGGGCTCAGGCCTGCACTCAGGCTGAGCAGCAAACAGTCGGGCCTCCTAGCTTTGGAGGAGGGCCGACAAGCCCAGGCTTCTTGCCTAAGAGAGGGGGAAACTGCCACCCATGTATTGGGGTGGCAGTGGGGACGGGAGGCAGGCCCACCCACTCCACTGTGTCCCGACCCAGGGCCCTAGCAGTGGCAGAGCAGTCTGCCACTGGATCAACAGGGATCCTGACCGCAACATGCTCACTCGCTTGCTGTGAGTGTTGCAGCCAGACAGGGGTTGGTTACGCCTGGGCCACTTCCCTACTCCCCCTTAGGGTGTACCTGGATCTGTAGAGAATCATCCTGGTTGTGGGGGAAGAAGGCCTCTATCCGGGATTGCAGTTCCTCTGTGCTTGGGTCTGTAAATGACCCTGGCAGTCCTGGCCAGTCCTCGGCTCCATCGGGGTCTGCGGCGGCCTCCCAGCTCGGGAGCTCACAGGAGGCATCTGGCTCCTCCAGTGGCTGCCTCCGAACTGAGCTCTCCGACATGACCTTTATACTTCCGGTCCCGCCAACTGACTTCCAGCAGGAGGGTTGATCATGGCGTGGCTCTACCCACCAGAGTTCAATGAGGGGCTTCTCCTCCTCCAGGTCTGTGGGCGGCCAATCCACCCCACTACACACACCCTCCCTCAAGTCCAGCTACCGATATTCAGGGCTGGTCTCTAGATTCCCCCCTAAGCGGGAGAAGAAATCAGCGTAGGCGTTCCCCTTATATGCCCGGTGCCTGACGGTAAAGGCGTACTGCTGGAGGGTTAGGTACCAGTGAGTCAGCCTGGCGTTAGAGTTCCTCATGGTGTTCAGCCACTTCAGGGGTGCGTGGTCAGTGATCAGGATGAAGGGGGCCCCCAGAAGATAGTATCTGAGTGCATCGATCACACACTTGATGGCGAGGGCCTCCTTCTCAATGACCGAGTATTTGCACTCGCATGGAAAAAGCTTGTGGCTGAGGTAGAGGATGGGATGTTCTTCTCTGTCCACCTCCCGGGAGAGGACGGCCCAAGCCCCACCTCCAAGGTGTCTGCACAAAAAACTCCTAGTTGTAGTCAGGGCTGAATAAGACGGGTTCCTGACATAGACTTCCCTTAAGAGTCTGGAAGGCGTCTTCACACTCTGTCGAACAGCATACCCGGCGGGGGCTGTCCTTGGTGAGGAGGGCCATGAGGGGTGCTGCGATGGATGTGAATTGGGGCATGAAGCACTGGTAGTATCCAGCCAGGCCTAAGAACTGTCGTACCTGGCGCTTTGTCATCGGGGCTAGGTATGCTTGCAGTGCCTGGACCTTTCCTATGAGGGGGCGGCCAAGGCCCCGGCCAATGGTATATTCCAGGTACACACTCTCCTGCCAGATAATTCAACGTTTTTTGGGGTTGGCTGTGAGCCTGGCCCTTCACGGGGTCCGGAGGACGGCGGCCACCTGATTTAAATGTTCCTCCCACTGGCAGCTGTAGACCACGGCATTGTTCAGGTAGGCTGCAGTGTACTCCATGTGAGGGTCCATCAGACACTGGAAGGTCTCTGGGGCTCCATGGAGGCTGAAGGGCATCTGGGTGAAATGGTAGAGCCCACTCGGTGTAGCAAACACGGTCTTCTCTTTGGAGCTCGGATCTGCCAGTAGCCCTTTGTGAGGTCAAGGATCGTGATGTATCTGGCAGTCCCCAGACGATTGAGGAGTTCATTGATCCTGGGCATTGGGTACGCGTCAAACTTTGATATCGCGTTCACTCTTCAGAAATCTATGCAAAATTGGATGGTCCCATCAGGCTTCAGAACCAACACGATGGGACTGTGCCACTCGCTCTGTGATCATTCCATGACTCCCAGCTCCATCTTCACTCGGACTTCCCTTTCAACAACTTCTCATGTCTGTCGTGGGAGCAGGCGAGTGGTTTCCCAAATCACCTCCCCAGGGTTCATCTTAATAGTGTGCTGGACAATGCTAGTCTGGCCTGGGAGGGTGGTGAAAGTTGTACGAAAGATGGTCAGCAGGCACCGAGCCTGTTCCTGTTGTTCCAGGAAGAGGGTGTCCCCCAGTTGTGGCTCCTTGGTCTCGGCCATATCCAGGACCTGGGGACCTAAGGCCAGCTTGGGTGGGTGAGGGATAACTAGCAACCCATCCTGTTCATGCCAAGGCTTCAGAAGGTTTACGTGGTAAATCTGCTTCTTTCTTCTTCGTTGGTGGATTTCATACGTGACAGGCCCCACTCGCCAGACCACGTAGTAAGGGCCCTGCCATCGGGCAAGCAGTTTTGGCTCTTCAGAGGGGAGAAGGAGAAGTACTTGGTCACCAGGCTCGAAGATTCGGTCTCAGGCCCCCTGGTTATAACACCATTCCTGGGTCCCTTGTGCCGCCTGGAGAGTCTCCTGCACAAGGGCCAATGCCTGAGCAAGTCGGTCCTGCAAGTGCAGCACATATTGGAGAAGCCCAAGCGAAGCTGAAGGGGTGTGCTCCCAGGCCTCTCTTATCAGATCCAGTATCCCGTGGGATTGTTGGCCGTAAAGGAGTTCGAAGGGGGAGAACTTGGTGGACGACTGTGGTACTTCGCAGATAGCTAGCAGCAACGGCGGGAGCAATTGGTCCCACTGCTGCAATTCTTATGGAGGGAACCTCCTCAATATACCCTTCAAAGTCCGGTTGAAATGCTCAACGAGCCCGTCCGTCTGCCGATGATACACTGATGTCTGAAGCTTCTGAATGCCCAACAGGGCACACACCTGACAGAGCAACTGGGAAATGAAATTAGTCCCTTGATCAGTGAGGAGTTCCCGGGGAAGCCCCATGCGGGCAAGTACCTTCACCAGTTCTGCTGCTATGGTGCGGGCACTGGTGTTTCTCAGTGGGATGGCTTCAGGGAAGTGGGTTGCATAGTCCATTAGGACGAGGCTATGCCGGAACCTGGCCTTGCTCTTTGGGAGGGGTACCACCAGGTCAACTCACTCGAAGGGAACACCTACCACGGGCCAGGGGACCAAGGGTGCTTTCGGCACCCCTGGGCCAGTGGCCAACTGGCTTTCGGGGCATGAGCGAAAATAGTCTCTTACCTCCCGATGGACTCCCAGCCAGTAGAAGCAGGATAGGACTCGGGCCAGAGTCTTTTCTTGCCCCAAATGCCCAGCCGCAGGGATGTCATGCGCAAGCTTCAAAATGCCTTTCCGATGACACCGGGGAACGACCAGCTGGGTCCGAACCTCCTGTGTTTATGGGTCCTGCTCCACCTGATACAGGCGATCTGCTATGAGTTCAAATAAGGGCCATTGCATGGCTCTTTGGGTGTCTGTTACGGCCCCATTAATGCGGGCCACCTGGTCATAGGCATGACTGAGTGTAGGGTCAACCCACTGGTCTTGAGAGATGTTGGTTAGGGAGGTTATCAAGGGGCCTTCCCCTGGGGGATCTGGAGGCAGAGTCGGGATCTTAGCCTCATCGGAGTCCTCCCATTTTGGCCTCCCCTATGCATTTTCAAGGGGTCCCCCTTCTTCTGCCTCGGTGTTCCCGTCTCCTGCAGCAAGTTATTAAAGCCTGGCCAGTCTCAGCTGAGGATGACAGGATAGGCAAGAGTGGAGGCCAACCCCACTGTCATTTCCTGTCACACCATTCATCATTAGGAGTACCCTGACATGGGGGTATGCCCTCACTTCCCCGTGGATACACTGGAGTCTGATCTCCCCCTCCATCACTCTAGGGTTGGGGATGACCCCCTGACAGATGAGGGTCTTCCCGCACCCCGAGTCCAGGAGGGCCACAACTCATCTTGGCCCCACCCCCACGGGCATCGTCAGCTTCGGGGTGGACTGCTTGCGGGCACGGGACTCTCCAGTACAGACCAGGCCGAAGCTGCAGTCCATCTCGGGACATTCCCATTATAAATGCCCAAAACAGCCACAGGAGAAACAGGGTCCCACTTCTGGATGTCCTGGACGAGGTGGCATCTCTGGGGGAGGGCTTCGGTGCAAGTCCCAGCCCACCTTGCTGGGGTGCTCTGGGTGTCCGTGAAACATGGGTCCAGACTGCCGAGGGATGTCCCAGAGCCGGCCATCGGGGTTGCGGACCACTGGTTGGTGTTCGGGCTTGGTTTCAGGTCTTCGGGTCAACACGGGGCCCATCAGCCTGGATGTGGTGCCCATGGCTCTGGTTCCTGGACTGATGGGGGTCTCTGCAGCCAGGAAGTCTTCCATCAAGATGACCACTGCACTCAAGGTCATCGGACGGTGGCGGAGTACCCATGCCCTACTGCAAGGTGGGAGTACCTGGATGAACTGCTCTAGGGCAACCTGTTCGGTGAGTTCGCTCACCGAACATTGCTCTGGGAGAAGATATCTCCAGCAGAGGTCTTTAACTATCTGGGCTACGATGCAGGGCCGGGAGCCCTGGCGGGTAGGTCATCGTCCGGAACCACCGATGGAAGGTCTCTGGCATGATGTCAAGGGCATCTAAGACGGCTGACTTCACCCACCCAAAGTCTTGTGTCTCCTCCAGAGGAAGCCCACGATATGCGGTCTCCACCATACCGGTCAAGTCCTCCAGGTCATCCTCTGGTTCCATCTTAGAGAGCCTTACTGGCACGGAAGGAGCGGGGGGGTTCCCTGTGGCCTCAGCCGGGGCCGGACTAGGTCGGGGCAGCAGGGTTGTGAGTTGCTGGAGGCACTGTTGCTGTTGCTCTTGGTGCTGGGCCCCCAACTCCCGGAGTAACTGCTGCTGCTGTGCCTCCAGCTGCTGCACCAGTAGCTGTTGATGATGGCTCTCAGCCAGATATTTGATGAGCTTCTCGAGCTCCATTTTTATTTTCTCTCTCTTTTTTTCTTTTTTCTTTTCTGTTAGGGTTCCCAACAGCAGGCTGTTGCAGGCGTCTGGCTCCTCCTGCGGCTGCCTCCCAACGGAGTTCTCTGGCCCCCCTTTCGTACTTCTGGTCCCGCCCACTGACTTCCGGCGGGAGGGTTGAGCGTGGTGTGGCTCCCCAACCAGGTTCAATGAGGGGCTCCTCCCACTCCAGGTCTGTGGGCAGCCAACCCGCCCCATTACACATTACAGAAGAACCAGAGCACAGTGAACACTGACCAGGTACCTCCCCAGCTCCTATGACAGAAGCAGGGGGCCAGAATAGAACCATTCTACTGGCTGTTCTTTGGCTAGAAGACCCTCCAGAATCAGTGATCATTGGAATGGTGTAAAGCGACAAAATAACTTTGTAATAATGCTTAATATGTACAGAAAGAAGTGTGTTTTTGAAGCTTTTGTAGGGGGAGGGGAGTGATTCTATCTATTATCTAGTTATTTTTAGGCATTTCATAGAATTCAAAACTGTAGCATCTGCCACATAGAAGACATCGTGATATCTCTACAACTCTGAATAGCTTCTTGACCTTTACAATCACCTAGAGTGAGTCATTCCATCTTATCACAGCAGACGTCAGTGGGAGTAAGCATCACTAAAGAGGACAACCAGATTTTACAGAAGTTAGACACATGCACCAAATTAGCTCACCTAAAGATAAGTTAATAGTTAAAGAGTTAGGGAACAACTTTAATTCTGCTACATAGTTTGTAAGGGGATTTAAGACATGAATATTCATAGTACTGCCTGATGGCAACAGTGAATGTCAGTAACAAGTACATCAAAATTACTCCTCCTAGTCTGTCTCCTCAAAGCATACCAAGCTAGATTCACAAGGGGAATTTAGGTGCCTAACTGCTACTTTACGAGCCTAAATCCAATATTTAGGTCCCATCAGCATTCATAATCCCCCCTACTCAGCAGCTGCCTAACCCTATAGGCACCTGAACTCCTGGCCATCTAAGTTTCTACTGGCAAGGCTCCCTAGGTGCCTACATTTCTCCAAGTGGGAATGAACAAAGCTGACTAAATTTTAATACCGCTGAGCTTCTCAGTGCCTAGCTCATGCCTAATCCTGGTGGGATTCACAAATGAGGCATTCCCTCACCTATCTGGCCTGCTTGACCCGTTGTGGTAAGCTAGCCCCTATAGCCCAATGGTTAGTGCCCTCAGCCAGGATATGGGAAATTGAGGTTCATAGCCCATTCTGCCTGATGTGAAGCAAAGACTTAAACCCAGGTCTCCCACCTCCCAGAGAGTGCCCTAAACTGGACTATAGGAAGGTATCCTGGGAAGCTGTTGTATGACATATTTTAAATAGTTATTGGATCAACAGGAGAATAAGAATGTCTCTATAGCCCAGTGGTTAGTGCACTCAGGTGGGAGGCCTGGGTTCCAGTCCTTGCTCCACATCTGTCATAGTGGGGAGCTGAATCTGGATCTTCCACATCCTTGGCAAGTGCTCTAACTACTGGATATAGGGGAGGGGTGGTAACCCCCCCATTTTCCTTATTTTTTCTTGAGAAAGGCATCTAAACCAACTCATCCCTAACTCCAGGAAAGGATTCATTGCTCTGAATGCCTAGTGGAGATAGGTGCCTCCCTGCAGCCCAGAGTTAGGTTGGAAACTCCCTTTGAGGAATGGGGCTTAGTCCACACACCTCTCCTCAGCATTTCCTACCAGCTAGCTCACACAGCTCCCTGCTCTGTGTGCTGGCTTTGGTGAATACCTTTTTAGGCACCATGCATTGTATGGGGAGCCTGGGCACCTAACTTTGGGTTGTGAATTTCAGGAGGTGGCAGGGAACCTAAAAGTTAGATATTGCAATGCTTAAGTCCTTCCCATGGCTCCATCTCTTCTTGCTGGGTGTCTTCAACCAATGTTTCTCTACTCCTTCCTTCCTTCCTTCCTACTGCCATTGTTAAACCAACCACTGCAACCAGACTAGTGACACTTTATTCACCATCTATCAATCAAATTCCCTTACTTAATAATCATATCAGCAAACGTGGAGGGGCAATGCTTAAGCAGAGTTCAAGCATCAAGATGGTCTGGTTGTATTGTAAGTTCTGAACTCGCTGTGCTCAGGTGGGAGTGGAAATTTCCCGTCATATTCCTACCAACTCTGCGTGTGCTGTTTAGTTTGATTTATAGAAGGACACCTAAGCTGAGCCCCATAGCACTCTGACAAAACTTAAATTATAACAATTCACATAAAAATGGCAAAGTAACAAATAAGCAAGCAATAAATAACCCAGCCAAACAACTCAACAAGCTAGCACAATAAATAACCAATCAATCAAACTGAATGAAAAATATTGACTCTCTCAAGTCCGGGCTCCTCTACCAGTCAGCATTTTTCAAACTTTACCCCAAATAAGTCAGCTTTCTGGGGCAGGAACCATGCCTTCTTTTATGCTTGGAAAGTGCCTACCAAAAACCAGAAAATAAATAGATATTATTATTGTTATTATTAGCCAGGATTTTCAAAAGTAAATAGGGATTTTGCCTCAGTTTTTGGGTGCCTATCTAGAGACATTTTTAAAAGGGCCTGGTTTTCAGAAAGCATTCACTTTCAGAAAATTAGGTTTCTTAAGGTGTCTCAGATTGAGCACACAAAAATGGAGGCACCCTAAAGTGGACACTTTGAAACTCTTGGTTAGCATGATAGTATCAAATCATGTCTATAGTTTTGCTTAATAAAATACAATCATGTCTGATACCTCAGGTCACGAAGTAATTACTACGTGTGTTGGGAAAGCATTTTTTCTCCACAGACAGCAATGCACAGTTTCACTGTGTTTGTGTTTTTTTAAAGCTACCTCTAATGGTGAGTGATCACTATTAAAGACAGGACTCTGATCTTAATGAACTAAAGTGTGCTCCAGTACAACAAATCCAATGTTGTTTCAAAATTTGTGTCAATTGATTCATTGTAAATAGTTTATTGGTTTAGGTGAGAATCCAGTCATACCCTCTACAGATGAGGGTCTGTCCATGCAACAGAATGGCTGTAGGTATTATGCAGGGCATATGCCCCTTTTATAGTATTGCACCATATATCCACAGATTTTAAGGCTAGAAGTAGAGTTCAAAAATTTTCCAGAGGAATATTTTGCCATTGGAAAATGCCAATTGGTGAAATCAAAACATTCTGTGGTAATCTGTCAGTTTCAATGACATTTTCTTTGAAAAAGAAAAGAAAAGAAAAGAAAAGAAAAGAAAAGAAAAGAAAAGAAAAGAAAAAGGATTTTGATAAGATCAGCTTTATGGGAATGAAACATTTCCATGTTTTGTTTCAAAATGACTTTTTGTTCTGAAATTTATTTAATATTATACATTGTAATACAATATATATATATATATTGTATCAATGACCCAAAATTGTTTTAAAAGTTTTAATGTCATGGTACATTTTGAAAAAAATCTTTATTTTTGCTCCAATTCCAAATTAAACAAATTTGAAATTGTGGAAATTCCTGCAAAATGAAAATTCTGGTTCATGCATAGCTATAGCTAGAAGGCACATTTTTGGTCACCTACTCTGACCTCAGGGATAGTGCAGATCATAGAATTTCACCTGATAATTTCTATATCAGGCCAATAATTGTTGGTTGAGCCACAACATATCTTAATCTTTCTTGGAAACCTGTCTGAGATTCTAGACTGAATCAGCTAAAGCTGGTCAGGAATTTTTTGATGCAATGCTTTTTTCATGAGAAAATGCTGATTTGTTGAAAATGTATTTGTTGAAAATGTATCAGCTTCAATTAAACTAAAGTTGGGAAAGGTTTCACTGATCCAGGATGGAATTTCTGGTCAAAATGAGAGAAAGGACATGAAACACCCCAGAACAGCCAATAGCTCAGTGGTTATAGTGCTCACGTGAGATGCAGGAGAATGTGGTGCTAAGTCTCCTCTGCCTGGTTTGGAAACTGACTATAGAGTCTTTCTCTTTCTGTATTGGAGCTGTTCGGCTTTGTATGAATAATTAAATGTTAATTAGACTGCAGCAAGAAAGAGACACACTGGTTGTACCTGGTTCAGTGCAAGAATTTGAAAGAGGGTCTCCCACATTTCAGGTGAATGCCCTAACCACAGGGCTATCAGTTATTGTCCGGCTATACTGAAAGGACTGGAGACATTTGATATGGTTTTAATCAGGCCACAACTTTTTTATTAGCTGTCTCAGACTACCCAGCAGATAAAAGTGTACAGTGCAGGTAACTCCATGTTCATTCCATAATTATCCAGGGGGCTTCCGCTAGCTCCCTCTCTTTTTCCATCCAGGTCCCCTCAACCAATCCATTGCTGGGACCTTACCATCCATCCTCTCGCCCCAGTAAGAGGGTTAAGGTGGGCTATAAGAAAGAGGGGTTGGCTCCCTGCCGTACCAATTATAGGAATCCCCCAGTCCCCCTCCTCCCATTCTGTTCCTTTAATGAACACTTCCTTTTAAAGTTCTTTTCCAAGCCATTTATCTGGTCACTGTATATCTTCCCTATGGAGTACCTGCACTGGACATCTGCCCCACACTTATATATATAATGAATTGCGACATACAGCCTACTACCCTTCATGCTATGCATGAACAAAGCCCTTCCTGAACCTGCTGTGGAGAAGGCGAACCCTCCAACTCCGAGGCCAACCTGGTGGTAAGGGTAAAATTCCTTCCCAGCCCCCCTATAAAAAAGAGATGGCTAGCACAATGCCCAGAGCAGGTCTTGACTAATCCTGGTATTTCACCACCTAAAGGGGAGGGAAGGTGGGTGTTGCCTCTGTCTGCCCCATGTAAAAGGGGGCTTCAGGCACAAGGCTTCCCCTTTTAAGCCCTCCTGCCCATCCAGTTCCCAGGGGATGAGTCAGCGACCACGCTGGCCCCTCCTCCCGTTTTGCAGCAGTTTTCCTTTTTTTCCTCCTCACCCAGGCCATAAAACACTTTTCCCTTCATTCGGCCAGCCAGCCAAATTCCCTCCTGCTTAAAGGTGTGGTGCGCTCATTCTGAGACAGCCCGTGCTGTTTTCTCACTTTCTGGCTTTTCATAAGGTATTTCTAAAAGTATTGGTAGGCAGAATGTGATTTCAAACAAAATCCAAATGTTTTGTGGGCTAGGAAAACTCTTTCCCACCGAGCTCTATTAATGACATATCTCACTACACTCTCAATCCTCACCTCCTTCTATTCCAAATACAATATGGACTTCTTTGGCCTTTCCTTCTCTACTAGAAACACACAACAGCATGTAAATAATGAAACAAAATAATACCCTACCAAATGAAAACACTTCACTGAACACCCAATTCTCTCCCTGGGAAGAGAATGAGGGCTTGTCTACACAGTGCATTAGTTCATACTAGAAGAGTATAAATTCCAGCCTGCACTACCTGGCCTGTGTGGACCTCTTTCAAATGGTACTGTGCACTAAGGAACTTTTAGTGCTCACCAGCAAGTTCCACATGGGCCAGTTAGTGCGCAACACACTAGTATGCACTATAATTCACACACCTCTAGTGCAGCCTAAAGCACCCTGCAGACAAGCCCTGAGAGAAAGAATGGACCATATGTAACAGATGTTAGTCATATTTACAGCTAGGTGACCTTTTTTGGATGAGTATTTTATTTGCCAAAAAATGCAGTTTTGGGTCAACCAAAACTAAATGCAAATTTGTGTCAAGTTCACTGAATAGTTTTGGCTGAACGGAAAGTCAAAATATTTCAGTACTGTTGAAACAAAGTTTTTCATTTTGTTTCATTCCAGTCACCTAGAATGTGTGAGACCAAAAGTTCAAGTCCCCTCTCTGCCTGATGTGGAAAAATGATTTGAACTTGGGTCTTCCACATTGTAGAAAAGGGCTCTAGGTATTGGGCTTAGAATTATTCTGGTGTATTACTTTCTGAATCTCATTTTGAAGATGTTCCACATTTTTAAAATTAATTAAATAGTTATTGGTGCTGGCATGTGAATGTGGGTTTCCCATCTCCTAGGTGAATACCTTAATCATGAATGACTGAATTGCCAATATGAATGACAATGGATTATCAGCAGGTCTGGAGAAGAACATGAGTCTGATGCTAGATCCTGGTATTAGGCACTCACCCAGGTTGTGGGAGATCCAAGCTCAAATCCCTGCTTCTCCGCCTCTGGCTGGTTTGTGAATCCTCTCCTTTGCTTTGGTCTCAGTGCCTAGAAACTGAAACAAAATTTCTTGGGTTAAACATGAAACATTTTCTTTTGACATTACCAACATTATTCAATTTGTTTTGATGTCAGCTTTTTTTGACTTTTCAATTTGCCAAAAAATTTCAAAAAATGTCACTTTTGGTTCTACCAAAAATAATGGTGTTTTCCTGCTTTTCAGAATTGCCAGCAAATTGAAAAATCCATTAGTCACCCAGCTCTAATCATGTTACTTAATGCACTTTGGAAGGCACTTAGATATTGTTGGTGATGGTATAAGAACCTACACAGAACAGAATTCTAGGAAGGATTCAGTTTTCAGTTAAAGACTTCAAGAGACAGAGAATGCATTACATCCTACATTAGTTGTTAAAAGTTTGCACCTAATTTCTATTTTGAATATGTGTAACCTCGGCTTCCAGCCATTGGATCTAAGTATGTCTTTGTTTGCTAGGTTAAAGAGCCCTCTAGTATCAGAAGTCTTCTCGTATTTATACACCATGATATTTATACACCTCCCCAGGTATTTATACACTATGTTCAAATCATTTCTTGACATTCTCTTCAATAAGGTAAATTGATTGAATTTCTTCAGATTCTCATTGTAAGGCAGGTTTTCCAGACTGTCATTCTTGTGGCTCTTTGCTGAACCCTTCCGACGAAGTGGGCATCCGACGCAGTGGGCACATCCGACGAAGTGGGCATTCACCCACGAAAGCTTATGATCCAATACATCTGTTAGTCTTAAAGGTGCCACAGGACTCTCTGTTGCTTTTTACAGATCCAGACTAACACGGCTACCCCTCTGATACCTTTCACTAGAGTTTGGCAGGAATGGGCTGAGGAAGGATGGGATTAAGGTTTTGCTGACATGTGAATCCTCTCCTCCTCCCACTTATCACAAATGCACAGGGGAGGGCAAGGAAGAAGAAGGTCCTGCAAAGCTGGCTGTAGCCATTGAACTAGAATAGCCTTCATGAAGTAACTTCACCCCATTCTGCAGGCTGAGTAGTTGTGAGAACTCCTCTGCACCATTCACCATCTCTGCAGTCATCCCCACAACTTGTGGATACTGAGCTCAGGATTTGAGCCTTAGTGCATAGAGTATATACAAATGCTCTTGTTTATCATTATAACCCTTTTTTTAAGCAATTATTAATAAACAGGTAGTTTTATTGTCTTCTTAATGTTATGCAGTTTCCACTGCCGTTCCGGTATATGTGCTATATATTAATTGTATATGGCATTCTAGATGAGGTTGCTTTTTGAAAATATTTCTACCATAGCTCTGTCTTTTCTGAAATTTATTTGTACAGGTTGAAAAAAAGTTCTTTTCCCCCCAGAATCATACATAACTAGACATTTGAAAGTAGTGTCCTCCATAGAGAGACAATGTGGGTGAGGTAATATCCTTTCTTGGACCAACTTCTGTTGGTGAGAGAGACAACTTTCAAGCTCCACAGATCTACTCTTCAGGTCAGATCCTAAAGAGGAGCTCTGTGGAGTTTGAAAGCTTGTGTCTCTCACCAACAGAAGCTGGTCCAAGAAAAGATATTACCTCACCCACTTTGTCTCTCTCATATCCTGGGATCAAGGCAACCATAACAACACTGTCCTCCATAGATTCAGTCACAGAAGCAATTATTCCCCTAAATCTATATTCAGGAGTACATCCGTACATCACCTTTAAATAATATTGCCTTGTAAACATTAATATTCTGTGCAAGAGTGTGTGTATAATTGGTATGTATTTCAGGCTTATTTTTAGAAGTGTGTATTAAAATCCAGCGTATAGCATAGGGCCACACTTCAGAACTCAGACTACTTATCCACTCCACAACTTTTGGCAATTGATTGTGAAATGCTACTGACTTCCATGTATAAAATAGAGCAGATGGCACAAGTACCAGATTCATCTACAACAGGACCTAGAGTATGGTGATGCATAACTTCTTCTCCTCTCCAATGGCTCTCATCTGTGCTTTGACATCTTCCAGTAGCTCCCAATCCATTTCTACTGTCCATTCAAAGCTTTGGATCTTCAGGCTTATCAGTGGTTCAGGAACAAGCTGTATCAGCAACAATGTCTCCATTTATGATCCACCTAGAGAGCTGGTTTCCTCTGGTACTATGCATATTACAAAGCTCCAGATAAAGCAAGTGAAAGCTGGTGTTAAAACGCTCTCAGTCAATGGAGTTTGGAGGTGGAACAAGATTCCAGTGGAAATAAAAATCTCATCTGACCGCCTTTAGGTCACATGGTAAGACATGTTTTTCCATCATAATTACCATAATTATATGATTTATATATACATACACACACACACAAAACATACATTATTTTTACATCTATTGCTCAAGCGCCTCCAAACCCTGATAGGGGATCATGGCCCCCTAATGCTAAGTACTGTGTACAAATATAATAAAAAGATAATTCATTTATCATTGGAGCAGTGACTGACTTTCAAGGCATCCTGGAAGTGGCATCTATTTCCTGTTGGAGAAGGAAAGATTTTATTGGAGTTAGGTCTTTGTAGGGGAGTCCAGTTTTGTAGGTTTTCTACAGGGGGTTGAGTTTTTTTGGCTGTTTTGGGAACAGTTGCCAGTTCACATTTTTAATTATTCAGGGCTGTGGATTATATCTTTTCTGTATGTATATTGTATATATACAAAACGGAGCCTTCTGAACCAGGGAAGGGAGAAAACAAACACCTTCACTAGAGCCTAGTTCATGTACATTTATGTTACCTGCAAAGAGCTGTGCTACTATGGTGATGGACATTATAGAAACCCTGAAGTAGGCAGAAAGAATTTTTTAAATTAAATATCTGTAACAGATTATATTAATATGTTATTTTCTATTTTCTTTTTTAATTAACCTCAGTGACACGTAATAGAAAAATCTGTTATGCTCGTTTTGTATTCTTTTTTCTGCTTAACAAAAAGTAAAACTTGTCATGGTCAGTTTTCAGATTTTTCAAACTTGTCTTCTCTAACTATGTGACTACAATAGATATGATCAGTTTTGGGGTGGCTAATTGCAGAAAACATTTTATTTCCTCTTTGCATTCAGCCATAATTGAATTTAAAGTAGGCATTCATTTCAGCAAGCAGGGAGTTGCATGTTTAACTGCCATTAGAATTATTGGGAGTTCCATACATAAATCCCTGTGCATTATGAGATAAGAATATACACCATATAAATCATCTCTCTCAAATGTCCCAAGTTACCAGTGATGTTTCCTCATTTTAGAACTAAATGTAGTTTTGCTAGACCTACATGTCTAACTGTTACTATTTAATGTTATTTACAGCAGAAATACTGAGTCAGGACTCTATGGGTACGTCTACACAGCCAGTGGCAGCGACCCGCCGAGCCCAGGATGACAGACTCAGGCTTCTGGGGCTTGCACTGCACTGCTAAAAATAGCTGTGTAGACATTGCTTTTAACTTGCAGCTCAGGCTGGAGCTTGGGCTCTGAACACTAGGGAGGGAAGGTGGGCTTCAGAGACGGAGCTCCAGCCCAAGCTATTTTTAATGTGGTAACCCTAGCCCCATAAGCCCAAGTCTGTTAACCCAGGCTCAGAGGCTCACTGCTGTGGACTGTGTAGATGCACCCTTAGAGTATAGAAAGCTGTATTTATATTAAAGAAATCTATTCCCCATTATCTTAAGCTTCCTGAGTAAGTATTTTTATTGCATGTCTCATTTTTGGTCATTGCTGATTCTGAGTACAATCCTGCTTTCACTGAAGCCCATATAAATCTTTCTATTGAATTTAACAGGCCAGATTATGCAGTCATATACAATGTTCTAAATCTGGACTAGCTATATTGTCTTTGGAGTCATTCTGGATTTACAGTGGTGTGACTGAGCAGAATTTGACCCAATGAGAGCAAGACTGGGCACTCTGTATGCCAAATTTGGTCTGTGGCATTTTGCTATGCATGCCTTATATACCAGAGCACTGAAAAATAGTCATGACTTAATTTTACTAGAGTATTTGCATTTCTGGTCAAATAAAATTAACTGTCTCTAAAAACAACCAAATTCTGCTCTCAGTTACACCTCTCTGTGTGTTCTATCTGCATCCTGGGTTACAGTTCAGGGGACAATCCTGAAGAGGTGGGTGTGGGGTGGATGGCCAAGAGTATGGGGAGACATTTGACTCTGCACCTAAGGCAGCAGGCAGCACAGCTGAGCCACCATTGACAGGGAATTAATCTATTTTAGGTAAAGGGCTGCATTAATAAATTGTATAGTCAATTGCTTGACCACACTTTGGTTCATTATGAAATATATTTGAGACCAAATAATCAATATCAGTAAGGTTTATTGCTAAAGGTCAATAATAGTATAGTACAGAAAGACAATTCAATATGACTCCATCTGTCTTGTGCAACATTGTTACAGTCACTTTACAGCAAATGCACTCCCAAATTTAAGCAAGAAGTATTTATAGGATAATTTTACTAGATACAAAACTCTTTACATATCATTAAAATCCAACCCATCAGTTTGTCCAGTTCCTTAACTTGTTGTTCTGTACCTTTACCTTCCTTATCTTTGTTTTGTACGCTAGCCATCCAGAGATTGGTCAATGAAGGTACTTCCCTAGCTTGTACTAAGACATAGAATGAATGTATCTTGATTTTGACAAGTTTCCTACTTGCTTATGCCAAATAAACTGAGCTGTAGTATTACAGGATATTGTGGGATGTACTTCAGTATGGGCCAGCAGTTTTATATGGCCTTTTATTCAAGGAAGGTTATTAACTCATAATCTATCCCTGTGAAGATCCCGCCTGAGACTCCAAAACGTCTGTTTCCAACACTTTGAAAAAATACGTATCTGACTATCTGATGACCACTCCTAATTATCTCAAGAGGTCAAGAACTATTTTCACAACTAAACAGATTAAATAGAGAGAAGGTGGAGAAGACAATCAGTGAGAACAGGAAATCTAGATGTTGCCCAAATCAGACAAAACAGAGTAAGAAAAAGTACTACCAGTAACTAAAGTAGACTAGAGGAATTATTTTCTGAAATAAGCAGTAAGGCCTTGGTCCTGTGTCCACTGAAGTCAATAGTAAAGTTTCTGTTGACTTCAGGAGGGCAGAATAAGGCACTATGAGTACAGACATTCATAACAAACTGATGGCAATTAAAATTAAATTATAATTTACTCACTATTAAGGGATTATCAAAATACTGAAATACATAAAGAAAGCACAGAGATGAAAAAAAATCTCCTAGCATAAAAGATCTCCAAGAAATTCACTTCAAAGGAGCTCAGGAAGAATGCTTTCATTGCATATGGCTGGGTCAATTTTTTATATATACGTGCTTATATTACAAAAAAAGAAGGGATATTTTTCGACTCTAAACATACAATAATTCAGTTAAATGATCAAATTAAATATTAAAACCCAGCAGATATATCCTACTTAGAGGGGATTTAGACCCTGATCCTGCATTGTTGTGATCTGTGGGGTGGACATAGTGCAAGAATGAGCTGAAAATGATAAGCAAGAATAACAATGAGCTCAGTATATGTCCAAACAAAAATTGTAAATATTGTTTAAATTTTCTATGCCATTTGATACATTCAAAGAAGGGAAAGTCATTGGAGACAGAAGAATTTAATTGTCAGATTAAGCTGCTTGTATATTAGAGTACAGGTAGACAAAAGGTCAACTGTTTCCTTTGGTATACACTATGATTAAGACTGAAAGTTATCTGAAAAAAGAATTTATTACCAATAAGATTTCTCTTATCCTAGTATCTTAAAACAATAATAATAATACAAAACAGACATGAACCTCATCCTTAATGCCCTCAAATAGCAAACACATACAGTTAATATAAGGATTGTCACTTGGGTTAGATCACACCCCAATTAATATTGTGAATAAAAATTAAGAAGAGACTTCTGAACAAAAAGCTGGAAGACTTAATGGCCTTCTATTGCTCTACCATGAAATAATTGAATTATTAAATTGAAATTGTACGCATTACTATGGAAAAAAATGATACAGAGAGTATACAAAGAAGATAATGCTATGAAAGCAGTTATGAAAAGGAATTTTACAAACTTCAAAAAGAGAGACCATAGCACAAGTTGTAACTAGAACAAACAGTTGCTAAATTAGAAATAATCCATAACAGATTTAAAATTCTAAAATGATTTATAAATGAGCCAAACTAATTACCTTACACATATAACAGAAAAAGCTCTAAGATGTACAGAAATTAAAATAAATGAGATACCGATAGCTAGAAAATTAAAGTTAAGTTATTCTGCCAGAACAAGATAAAGAGGGCCAAATTATGACTCACCCTAGCTAAACCAGAGAAGTATTTGACAACTTGTATAGTACTTTATGTAACAAGCCCAAACTCAGATAACTGTATGCAGAATGTTTCTGGAGAAAACTTACAGAAATTTGAAGAGACAGATCCTGCAATATGAGAATATATAAAAGCTGTAAATATTATGAGAAATGGAAAAGACCTTGGGCCTGGTGGTTTACCAATGGAATTCTATAAAATGTTTAAAGCAGACTAAATAGGCCTTCATGCTGACCTATTTAATGTATTGCATATTATTAAATGGGGAAGAATTACCTTCAGTTTGATTTATAATATCACAGGGTAGGGATAGCGTCCAGAGTGACCTAGACAAATCAGAGGATTGGGCTAAAAGAAATCTGATGAGGTTCAGTAAGGACAAGCGCAGAGTCCTGCACTTCGGACGGAAGAATCCCATGCACTGCTACAGGCTGGGGACCAACTGACTAAGCGGCAGTTCTGCAGAAAAGGATGAGTGGATGAGAAGCTAGATATGAGTCAAAAGTGTGCCCTTGTTCCCAAGAAGGCTAATGGTATATTGGGCTGCATTAGTAGGAGCATTGCCAGCAGATTGAGGAAAGTGATTATTCCCCTCTATTCGGCACTGGTGAGGCCACATCTGGAGTATTGCATCCAGTTTTGGGCCCCCCACTACAGAAAGGATGTGGACAAATTGGAGAGAGTCCAGCGGAGGGCAACGGAAATGATCAGGGGGCTGGGGCACATGACTTATGAGGAAAGGCTGAGGGAACTGGGCTTGTTTAGTCTGCAGAAGAGAAGAGTGAGGGGGGATTTGATAGCAGCCTTTATCAACTGAAGGGGGATTCCAAAGAGGATTGAGCTTGGCTGCTCTCAGTGGTGGCAGATTACTGAACAAGGAGCAATGGTCTCAAGTTGCAGTGGGGCAGGTCTAGGTTGGATATTAGGAAACACTATGTCACTAGGAGTGTGGTGAAGCACTGGAATGGGTTACCTAGGGAGGTGGTGGAATCTCCATCCTTAGAAGTTTTTAAGGCCTGGCTTGACAAAGCCCTGGCTGGGATGATTTAGTTGGGGTTGGTCCTGCTTTGAGTTGGGAGTTGGACTAGATGACCTCCTGAGGTCTCTTCCAACTCTAATCTTTTATGATTCTATATATCACTATCATAGCTATACCTGCAAAGAACCTACCAATATATTCATCTTTCTTTTCTCTATATAGATGTACAAATATTAACCAAAATGTAGTTTAAATCAGTGGTTCTCAAACTAGGGCCGCCGCTTGTTCAGAAAAAGCCCCTGGCAGGCCGGGCCGGTTTGTTTACCTGCCACATCCACAGGTTTGTCCGATAGCAGGTCCCAGTGGCCATGGTTCACCGCTCCAGGCCAATGGGGGCTGCAGGAAGTGGTAGCCAGTACATCCCTTGGCCCGCGCTGCTTCCTGCAGCTCCCATTGGCCTGGAGTGGCAAATCGCGGCCACTGGGAGCTGCGATCGGCCCGAACCTGCAGACGCGGCAGGTAAACAAACCGCCCCGGCCCGCCGGGGGCTTTCCCTGAACAAGTGGTGGCCCTAGTTTGAGAACCACTGGTTTAAATAAAGATCAGCTAGCCTGTAAAAGAGAGAAGAATGTAACTGATAATATATGAGTTTTAGGGATACTCCAGGCCACCCAATCAGAAAAAAACCTCTGGTACTTCTCTCTCTAAATTCAGAGAAAGCTTTTGAGTGGGTAGAATGCAGATAGTTGAAAACATCTCTGTCAACATTTGAGCTAGGCCAATAATTTATTATTTGGATGAAAGCTATTTGCTATCATTTTCAGACAGTACAGAGAGTGAATGGAAGTTAGTTTCATCTTTTTAAATGCCAGAGGGATTCTAGACCAGAATGCCCACTTTTGCTAGATCCTTGTTCATGATACCTCCGGAACGATGAAATACACAGATTAATGACTGTGAACAAAAGAACAAAAGGAAACAGGTCCATATTCCAATCACATTATTATTATGGAGTAGAGCATAATTGATGCATAGTTAAGTTTCAGCTGGTTTCTGTTTAAAGCTTGATTTTGCCTCTCTAAAATTGACACAAAAAGACACATTGGTTGGCATCAAAACTTTTAGGTAAGATTTGGGCCTGTGGTAGAATATTTGGGGTAAAAGTGATAGCAATTGAACAAAATTTATTTTATTTGAAACATCATAAAAATATTGTGGGTTTTTTTTTCAGAAACCCTTTGACAAGGTGTCTCACCAAAGGCTCTTAAGCAAATTAAGAAGTCATGCAATGAGAGGGAAGTTCCTGCCATGGATCACTAACTGATTAAAAGATTGAAAACAAAGAGTAGAAATAAATTATTATGTTTTCACAATGGAGAGAGGGGAATAGTGGTGTCCCCCAAGGATCTGTACTGGAACATGTGCTGTTCAACATATTCATAAATGATCTGGAAAAAAGGGATAAACAGTGAGATAGCAAAATTTACAAAATTACTCAAGATTAGTCCAAAGCAGACTGTGAAGAGTTACACAGGAATCTCACAAAATTGGGTGACTAAGCAGGAAAATGGCAGATGAAATTCAATGTTGATAAATGCAAAGTAATGCACATTGGAAAATAATCCCAACTATACATACAAAATGATGGGCTCTAAATTACCTGTTACCACTCAAGAAAAGGGGAATCTGAGAGGGGTCTATAAAATCATGACTAGTGTGGGGAAAGTGAATAAGGAAGTGTTATTTACTCCTTCATATAAGAACCAGGTGTCACCCAATGAAATTAATAGGCAGCAGGTTTAAAACAAACAAAAGGAAGTACTTCTGCACATACCACAGTCAACCTGTGGAACTTATTTCCAGATGTTGTGAAGATACAATTGGGTTCAAATGAGAATTAGATAAATTCATGGAGGATAGGTCCATCAATGAGAAACCGAAACAGTTGACATCTGTTTGTGCTATTCCAGTGGTACAAAGGAGACATAAAACATCCTTAAACATGAAGATTCTCTCATTTCATCTTTACACCATCTAGTCCCCTCCCTTGGTGTGAGGATGTTTCAGGGTAGAGAAGGGCATGTCAGGTGCATGTGGTGCAGAGCCAGACTGCAATGCATTTCCGTGATCCTGGGCCAACAGAATCCTTGGCATCATTCCAAAAGGGGTAGTTAGACCAACCCTTTGCAATGGGCTGGGAGCAACAGTGGAGCTGCCTTGCCAGCTTGGCTGTGTGTGAGCTCAGAAGCTTCAGTCTGTCATTAGGTTTGTTTCATGAACTTGAGGATGGCAGGGAAGGAATATCAAGTAGCTGAATTTCAGATTAGGAAAGATTTGGTGTGTCCTGGTCTTTTCACCACCAGTCTCTTTCACACCAGTCAGGGCTGCTTTCACCATTTTCAGCTTTCCACGCTGCTTACAGTACTGTTACAAGGATGATTTAATCTCATCCTGTCCAGGTTTGAGATTAGTTAGAAAGAAAGACTTCAGCTGATCTCCTGCCCCAATTCAAAATTAGCCAGATGTATCCTGGGTTTATTTCCCTCACCCACACCCACACCTTCCCTTCCTCTGAAGCATTAGAGATTGTCCACAGCTGGAGATGGAACACTGGGCCAGTGCTCTGAGGTGGAGCCAAGAATCCTCTTTCTTAGATGCCGGGCTGATGTGTCTTGCTCTCATTCTTCAGGTCAAACCGATCACCAGATTTGGGGTTGGGAAGAAATTTTCCCCAGGTCAGATTGGCAGGGACCTTTTATTTTTTTCTTTTGGCCTTCCTCTGCAGCATGGGGCATGGATCCTTTGCTAGAACCATCTAGGCATATTTGACCTAATCCATTCCTTGCCATTTCAGGCACTGTGAGCATTGGTGGCATTTCAGTCTCTCCTGTTCTCTGCCTTTAGCACACAGTAGTTTAATCTCTGGAGGACAGAAATTCTTTAGTCTAACTAACTAACATCATTGGGTTCAATATAGGGGTATCTGGGTTAAATTTAATGGCCTGTGTTACACATGAGGTCAGACAAGATGATCTTAAACTGTATGAAATCTATAAAAGGCAACAAGAGGATGGGAAAAAGGGGAAGAAATAGTATGAAATAATATTTTAAAGGAATGTGTGAGCAGGAGTGTTAATCACTCAGCCTGAAGATTGTCTTGTGCTGGCAGCCAGTAACATGGTTGCATTTGGAAGATGACTTTATCTTTGTTATTACTATTTTGTTCAACCTATTTAGCTCAGGCCCCTGCATAGGGAACCTGTTTTTGGGGAGGTATATCTAAACTGCAAAGAAAATCCTGTGGTCCTGAATTTTAAAACCTGGATCAATTGACCTGGGGTCCAGGGCTCAGGCTGCAGGTCTAAAAATAGCAGTGTAGATGTTCCTGCTTGGACTGGAGCTCAGGCTCTAAAACTCAGCATGGGGTAGGGTCTCAGATCAAGGGTCCAACCTAAGTGGGAATGTTTACATTGCTATTTTTAGCCCCTCAGCCCAAACCCAATTCAATTGATCCGGTCTCTGACAGTTGATGCCATGGGGTCTTTGCAATGTAGACATACCCTAAGTGCCAAGTCCTGTTAGTCACAGAGTAGAAGCACTTCCTAACTGGTTCTCTTTCTTCATAAAACAACATATTGTGCATTCCTCTAGAACATTCCAGTGGTTTCCATAGCTACATGTTAACTTAGTAAAAGTCTGTTAGAATTTGTTTATCCATTTTAGCTAGTTATTTTTAGTCAAGACAATCTTTGACAGTACTCATTTCCGACTCCATATGAGCTTGTCTATGTAAGCATCTTAACAGCAATATAGCCACAGGTCTTTAACAACATGTGTCAGCTTCCAACTATTAAGCTTAAATTAAAGTTCTAAAGCACGACACAAACCTTTCCCTGTGGATCAGCATCTGATTAATTTTTTTTACTTGGGCCATAAATTACAATTACAAAAATACAACAGTGTCCATTTATTATTGTGGCTGTGAAGGGTTAATTAATACCTGTAAATCCCATTCTTTCAGTACAACACAAGTGCATAGCAGTGTTTGTTTCTATCTAAGCAGGTCTTCTGAGGCTGCTCTTCAACTCTATGCCCTAGGTCGGACAAGCCTTTCTCAAATAAGATCATAGAAATCAGACATCAGATAAGCCTTTTAACTTAAATTATTAACCTGTTTTTATACATACTTAACCAGTGAAAATCAAAGGGTGCTGTTTTTATGGAGCAGAAATGTGGGGAAAAAAAGATGCTTCAGTTCCCTAAGAAACCAAACTTTTCAACTTCTTTCTGGGATAGCTGGATTTCATTTTGTGAAATATGTTCATATAGTAATGCAAGAAGAGGTGCATAAGACTTCCATGAAAACAAAACGAGTTTCTGAAAGTTCACTTAAGAATGTTTTTATTAATTTCAACTAAAACCTCTTAAAAATAAGTTGGCCAGATTTTGACCTCAGTTATACAGATGTAAATCTAGTAACTCTGTTGAAGACTGAGTTACTCTGAATTTACAAGTATCAGAGGGGTGACATGCATCTGACGAAGTGGTTATTCACCCACGAAAGCTTATGCTCCAATACGTCTGTTAGTCTATAAGGTGCCACTGGACTCTTTGTCGCTTCTGAATTTATACTGGTTTTACTTCTGAGAACGATTTAATAGAAAGGCACAAAATTATTTTAATAGAAAGACACAAATTCAGCATTGTTATTTCTCTGCATGATGAAAACATTAATATTTCAAAACAATGGGCTAAATTATACTGTATAATGTTCATGCAGTCTCTTTGGACTCAGTAGGGTATCGTGTAATTTGAGAAAAATTTGGTCTTTGGTGATTATTAGCTAAAGGTAGAAGAAGAACTAGGAAAGTCTGTGTTTTATTAGGTTTCAGAGTAGCAGCCGTGTTAGTCTGTATCCGCAAAAAGAGCAGGAGTACTTGTGGCACCTTAGAGACTAACAAATTTATTAGAGCATAAGGTTTCGTGGGCTACAACCCACTTCTTCGGATGCATATATATGTTTCACTCAATATGCATCCGAAGAAGTGGGTTGTAGCCCACGAAAGCTTATGCTCTAATAAATTTGTTAGTCTCTAAGGTGCCACAAGTACTCCTGTTCTTTTTGTGTTTTATTAATAGATTTAATTCTGAAGCATATTTCAAAGTTTTCCACATGTGAAATTCCCTCTTGAAGGCCTATACCCCACAGGGCAAGTGACAAAACTGACAATATATTTGTATAAATACAGGGTATGTATTTAAAAAGTTTAAAATATGATCAAATTTATTAGATAAGAAAATTTGCATAAGAAACTGCAAGTTTCAGGAAAGTAATCAGCATTTCAAGACAGAAGTTCCTTTTGAAGATGAAATTTTTCTTTTGCAAATTATTTTTGATATTTGGTTATATTAAATGCAATATACATAGGAGCAATATGCAATATAGATAGGGACAGAGACATAATATATTAAAATGCTGCTTTTTAATGCTGAGAAAAATTACTATACTTTATAGAGTTAAAATTATATAGTACAGTATCCCGATCTATAGATTATGTATTAATTATATTGATTACTTAAGAATTCCCAGTAACTACCTTAAGGGTTGACAAGTTCTTGTCCCAAGAACAGGCCCAGTATTACTAAAATTACTGTATAGCTGGGAACCTCAATGTGTACAATTGCAACTCTTACACTATAGGAAACTTTCTATATTACAACTGTTTATTAATACATTTAGCAAAGCCACAGACAATCTAACTCAGTAAAGTAGGTAGAGATACTACAGAATGTACATCAGAACTTCCATATACACGCACCATCCCTCACAGATCAACCTGAAATGTTAGCCATCATCTTCCTCATTACCATCGCCTTCCCCGTCATCACTAGTGGCCATCATTCTCACAACTCCCAAGGGTTACCTTTGTCTCTCCTGCACGCAGGCTGGGATACAACTTTTATATGACTATGTCTGATGCATATTCAATATATTCAGTAGAGGTTTCTCCCACCTTCCTGATTTGTATTTCCTCACCCTACTAATGTTGGGGTGCTTTTCTTTTTTAGGTTAGTATAGGAATGATCTCAACTTATTATTATATATGTTAATCTGTTGCCATGGAACTCTTTTGGTCAGATATCTGTGGCTGTTAGCTCATGTTCCTGTGGTTGGCTGGTGTCATTATGGTAAATTCCAACAAAATTCTCCCTTATACACTTTATTTTCAGTTGCCCCAAACTTGAGAGTTATCATTGTGCCGTTTATCTGTGCCAAAGTTCATAGGCCTCAAGCCTTATGCTAACTGCTGAAGCTAATGTCATACAGATTACAGGCCTGTAAGATCCTTGCATTACTGCTAAACATGATAAAGGCAGAATATAATGAAAGTAAGGTAATGAATATAAAAAAAGCAAGCTAGCCCTATGGGCTAGAGTTCTGAAATTTAAAAAAATCCTTAAGTAAATGAAATCATTAGTTCTCCACTTTTGGCAATCATAAGACTTAAATATTTTCTTGTAAAGTATAGATTTCTATAGCAGCATTTTCCAAAAATGTTTATAATTTTCAGAAAAAATATAATTTTTAAAGATGCAAGATTTTTCTTGGTAGTGATTTTGTACTGACAAAGAGACATTTTTAAAGATTTTTTTCTCTTTGAAGGATAAGAATCAATAGTTGAAGGCCTAATAGTTTCTTTTGCCTTACTTTCCTGTGCATTCTTTCCTTCTTGTGTGTGACATTTCTCAGTTGGAATTTGAGTATCTTTAACATCTTCAGTGTTAAGGGTACTTGCAAACTTCATTTGTATAAGGATTTTATGATTTGGAGGCTTCAACTACTTTACAATTCATTAAATTCATTCTCTGTATTGATAGACAAATCTATCATAGCGACAAGCTATTTGCTTATCCAATAATACATATTATTCTTATTCTTATTATTAATAATAAGAATAATTATTTTACCATTTCACTATGTTGCAGATAGCTTATCATGAAGAGCTTGATTTTCTGCAGTGACTTAATAGGTTAAGCAAACAAATCTCTGTGGTAAACTGCTTTGTAGCCCTAATCACCGCTGAGGAGGGGCAGCTGTAAAAGAAGCACTGAGAGCAGTCCCCATCCTGCTTTAAACTACAGGAGCTTGTAATGACCTTAAATGGTCATTATGTTAGTTGTGTTACAGACACACCTGTGGAATGCCTCCAATATTTCCCCCCTTCCACCTTGCAGGCCTGTTACATGTTCTATAGTGTGAGCTATGTGCCCATGCCTAGGAACACTTCTAGCATGGCCAACACAGCTCCCAACAATAGTTTGCTGCACATAAACATTTAAAATACCATTTTCTTCCTTTGATTTGGCTAACCTGTAGAATTATCAACCATTTATGATTTAGCCCTTGCTGACCCATGTGATTAGACGGCTGCTTAATTAACCAATTTTACTAATCTAAACTTTCAATTTAAAGTGTGTTTACAAAAGCATCTTCAACTCTAACAATGCCTCAGAAACACGTGCTTCAAGATTAAAAACTGTTGGTGATGTTCCTTCTGAACACTGATGTTCTCATTTTGCATAGTTTCAGATGGAAAATAAAAAGTCAGTTATCCATTGGTTGTTAAAGTGGAAGAGTGGGAATGGAAAACACATGGTCTAAATGTTTTGAATTGAAAAAGCAGAAACTTTCTGGTACTTGTTCGGGGGAGAATCATAGAATCATAGAATATCAGGGTTGGAAGGGACCTCAGGAGGTCATCTAGTCCAACCCCCTGCTCAAAGCAGGACCAATTCCCAACTAAATCATCCCAGCCAGGGCTTGGTCAAGCCGGACCTTAAAAACCTCCAAGGAAGGAGATTCCACCACCTCCCTAGGTAAAGCATTCCAGTGCTTCACCACCCTCCTAGTGAAATAGTGTTTCCTAATATCCAACCTAGACCTCCCCCACTGCAACTTGAGACCATTGCTCCTTGTTCTGTCATCTGCCACCACTGAGAACAGCCAAGCTCCATCCTCTTTGGAACCCCCCCTCAGGTAGTTGAAAGCAGCTATCAAATCCCCCCTCATTCTTCTCTTCTGGAGACTAAACAATCCCAGTTCCCTCAGCCTCTCCTCATAAGTCATGTGCTTCAGACCCCTAATCATTTTTGTTGCCCTCCGCTGGACTCTTTCCAATATTTCCACATCCTTCTTGTAGTGTGGGGCCCAAAACTGGACACAGCACTCCAGATGAGGCCTCACCAATGTCACATAAAGGGGAATGATCACGTCCCTCGATCTGCTGGCAATGCCCCTACTTATAGAGCCCAAAATGCCATTAGCCTTCTTGGCAACAAGAGCACACTGTTGACTCATATCCAGCTTCTCGTCCACTGTGACCCCTAGGTCCTTTTCTGCAGAACTGCTTCCTAGCCATTCAGTCCCTAGTCTGTAACAGTGCATAGGATTCTTCCGTCCTAAGTGCAGGACTCTGCACTTGTCCTTGTTGAACCTCATCAGGTTTCTTTTGGCCCAATCCTTCAATTTGTCTAGGTTGCTCTGTATCTGATCCCTACCCTCCAGCATATCTACCACACCTCCCAGTTTAGTGTCATCTGCAAACTTGCTGAGAGTGCAGTCCACACCATCCTCCAGATCATTAGTAAAGATATTAAACAAAACCGGCCCCAGGACCGACCCTTGGGGCACTCCACTTGAAACCGGCTGCCAACTAGACATGGAGCCATTGATCGCTACCCATTGAGCCCGATGATCTAGCCAGCTTTCTATCCACCTTACAGTCCATTCATCCAGCCCATACTTCTTTAACTTGGCGGCAAGAATACTGTGGGAGACCGTATCAAAAGCTTTGCTAAAGTCAAGGAATAACACATCCACTGCTTTCCCCTCATCCACAGAGTCAGTTATCTCCTCATAGAAGGCAATTAGGTTAGTCAGGCACGACTTCCCCTTGGTGAATCCATGCTGACTGTTCCTGATCACTTTCCTCTCCTCTAAGTGTTTCATAATTGATTCCTTGAGGACCTGCTCCATGATTTTTCCAGGGACTGAGGTGAGGCTGACTGGCCTGTAGTTGCCCGGATCCTCCTTCTTCCCTTTTTTAAAGATGGGCACTACATTAGCCTTTTTCCAGTCATCCAGGACCTCCCCCGATCGCCATGAGTTTTCAAAGATGATGGCCAATGGCTCTGCAATCACATCCGCCAACTCCTTTAGCACCCTCGGATGCAGCGCATCCGGCCCCATGGATTTGTGCTCATCCAGTTTTTCTAAATAGTCCCGAGCTTATGTATAGTCCAATCTATACACTGTAACCTTATTTCCGATGTTGTATTATATATCAAGAATTCATTGCATAAGTATGGCTCATTCTGACAAGGTTCTGAACATCTCTTTTAAGATCGCAGGGACTGGAGGGGGTTTAGCACCTCTCAAAAGGCACTTAAAGCTTTTCAAGATCAAGTCACTCCTTTGAGAAATGATCTTTTCAGAATACACAAATATGACTGTGAGGATCTTCATGGATAATAGGAACTTCTGCCTATAGACTATGTTTGTCTAATAGAGGAAGCTATATTTGTTTTAAGGGTTGGATAACCTTTTTCTTTTTTATAGCTGCCTTGGATCCCACAGTACCAGATACGAATATATTATAGGCTAAATTCCAATACTTGCTCATGGGAATAGTCTAATAGGTTTCAGTGAGATTTCTTTTGAAGTAAGGAACAATTTAATGTAAGTATCAGAATCTGGTCGTATGTCTAAAATGTTATGGTGGTCATATATACAGTGATGTCTAATCCAACCCACAGTTTTATTCAATTTGATTTCCAGAAAACAAATAACATGCATTGATTTGTATTTCATTTCACTATTTATTTTGATTTTTATTGGCTATTAATAATATCAAAATATGCAATGAATATTGTCAAAAATCAATCAACTCATTTATTACACACAAAAATATCATACCATTGCTTGTATCCTTTTTCTTTGTTGTTACTGTACATTGTTTCAGTAAACAGAAATTGTATTCCAATCTAATGTAGATTTTGTGGTAGATTCATTGGTCGTGTAGTGCAATATATGTTCTTGGAGTAACTTCATATTGTTCAGTGTTCAGGAATTATTTGATCACCCTTAATCAGGAGGAATAAAATCCATGTAAATTTAGTCTCACAAATACAGAGTTTCACTTCAGTTGATCAAATGGCTATTTTGAGTAAATTTGCAATGTGTCTCATATGAGGATAATTTACAAATGAGTGCAAATAAAAGTCAATATACTCAGAAACAGATTGGGTTAAGGAGTTGGTGCCTGATATCATTAATTTTCTTGGAGATTAATCAATATTATATTAATTTTAGCTTGACAGAAGATCAATATTTCAGAAGGTTCCTCAAGGAAACCTGAGAATTTTCATTGTTATACAGGAATTAAATTAAGAGCAGGAATATTACTGCTAATAACAGAAGAAAATGAGTGTGGTATGAGTAAATTGATATAAAAAAAGGTCTGGTTTCTGATTGTCAACTTGAAAGTAAAGTGGACTTGTAGGACTAGAGCCTACAGGGGGAGAGATAGGTCAGTGGTTTGAGCGTTGGTTTGCTAAACCCAGGGTTGTGAGTTCAGTCCTTGAGGGGGCCACTTAGGGATCTGGGGCAAAATCAGTACTTGGTCCTGCTAGTGAAGGCAGGGGGCTGGACTCAATGACCTTTTTAAGGTCCCTTCCAGCTCTAGGAGATAGGATATCTCCATTAATTATTTTATTATTATTTTAACCAGCTCATGGCAGAGCTCTCGGCAGTAGGAGTTATTAGGGAAGGGTGGCCACCATGTGCAAAGCTGTCCTTTGAAAATATGTTAAATGGTGTCTATATTATTACATGTATTAACTATCACATTTTCAATAATGCCCTAATCTATAATTGGTCACATTTTGGCAGATTAGAAAGGTAGAGGCCAGGGATGAAATTCTATCATGTGCCTCTAAGAGGAGCAGCACAGCCTCATAGTACAGTGGAAGAGGGACTTTAAACTGCCTTTGCACATTTGTAATCCTGTGCTGCGTTGGGGTCCCTGGAATAATTTAGACAGTCTAGGAGCTTGTCTACACAGAGTGTAATTCTTCCTATTCTTAGTGAATTCTATGTGTGGATGCTCTTTTTCTGGACTAAGAGTAATTTACTCCTATTTAGATTAATCCACTTGAAAAATGGATTTAAACCAAACCTAAAACTCACAACCATATTCTGTGTTAATTTCCAGGTAGAGCTAAACCCTGAAATATAGCCTCCTGGGACTATATTATGGGCCTCAGCACTTCCCAGACTTTGTTGCAGCCCTTACGCCAGGGCTTGTGAAGGGGTACTTGGAAATTAGCCTAATGGCTGTGAACTGCAATGTCTGCACTGGGCAAATCCTGCCAGGCCTGAACTAGGGCTTTTAGGGTCCCTTTATGCCACTCCAGCCCATTTATGTTGTAATCCCAGAGTGGGATGAATATCTCACCCCAGATCTGTGCAAAACTGCACCTATGATTTCATATGCAATCAATGCTTTACACTGCCTCGCACAATGGGGTCCTGGTCCATGACTGGGGCTTCTCAGTGTTACTGAAATAATAATAAATAATAATAATAATACAAATAATACTTGCTAGTTAGCTGTCTAATTTGCACCTGGATGAGCATTTAATTAGCTTGCATCTGGAACTGCCATATTGTTTGCACAATTGTAGATGTGTTTTTGTGTAAATTGGGGGCCATTTTCAAAAGTGTCTAAGTGATCAGAAACCTAAGGCTCATTCACTTTTAATAGGACTTGTGTTCCAAAGTCACTAAGGTGCTACTTGTATACTTTTGCTTATGGCTCTCAAACCTCCATATTTGAAACTAATGTCCCGGTAAGTTTGGTTTTTTTTTTTTTTTGTTTTTGTTTTTTCAGAAGCACTTAACTTTGCCTTAACTGAAGTCAAACTCACCATGGATTAAAAAAAAAGCAGACATTTATATTTCCTGCCCCCACATATACATAATATTAAATAGCTTGATTTCTATATCAGCACCTTTGAAACAACACATTTACAATATATAAATCAACACAAGTCACCGGAGCCTTGCCTTCCTAACACAATCATTTTGAATTGCACTGGGCCTGAGACTCCTGGTACAGAGGAAGTTGCAGTTGCTTCCTAACACCATATCTTCCTTTGCTGACTGACTTTAATCTGCCAGGGTTCTCTGCCAGAATATAGGTCAGAGGAAGCCAGCATAAACCTGAGGAAAAATCTGGGCCCTTCATCTGTGAATGCATGCATATGCACATAAGAACATGAGACCATAAGAACGGCCATACTGGGTCAGACCAAAGGTCCATCTAGCCCAGTATCCTATCTTCTGACAGTGGCCAATGCCAGATGTCCCAGAGGGAATGAATAGAACAGGTAATCATCAAGTGATCCATTCCTTCTTACTCATTCCCAGCTTCTGTAAACAGAGGCTAGGGACACCATCACTGCCCATCCTGGCTAATAGCCATTGATGGACCTATCCTCCATGAACTTATCTAGTTCCTTTTTGAACCCTGTTATGGTCTTGGCCTTCACAACATCCTCTGGCAAAGAGTTTCACAGGTTGATGGTGAAGCAATACTTCCTTTTATTTGTTTTAAACCTCCTACCTATTAATTTCAATAGGTGACCCCTAGTTTTTGTGTTATGAGAAGGAGTAAATAACACTTCCTTATTCACTTGCGCCACACCAGTCATGATTTTATAGACCTCAATCATATCCCCCCCAAGTCATCTCTTTTCCAAGCTGAAAAGTCCCAGTCTTATTAATCTATCCTTATACGGAAGTTGTTCCATACCCCTTATCATTTTTGCTGCCCTTTTCTGAATCTTTTCCAATTACAATATATAATTTTTGGGATGGAGTGATCACATCTGCATTCACTATTCAAGATGTGGGTGTACCATGGATTTATATAGAGGTAATATGATATTTTCTGTCTTATTATCTATCCCTTTCTTAATGATGCCCAACATTGTGTTCACTTTTTTGACTGCCACTTCACATTGAGTGGATGTTTTCAGAGAACTATCCACAATGACTCCAAGATCTCTTTCTTGAATGGTAAAAGCTATTTTAGACCCCCAACATTTTATATGTATAGTTGGGATTATGTTTTCCAATGTGCATTACTTTGCATTTATCAACATTGAATTTCATCGGCCATTTTGTTGCCCGGTCACCTAGTTTTGAGATATCCTTTTGTAGCTTTTCACAGTCTGCCTGGGACTTAACTTTCTTGAATAGTTTTGTATCATCTGCAAATTTTGTCACATTACTGTTTACCTCTTTTTCCATATTATTTATGAATACATTGAATAGGACTGGGCCCAGAACAGACTCTTGGGCGACACTACTATTTACCTCTCTCCATGCTGAAAACTGACCATTTATTCCTACTCATTTATTCCTACCCCAGTCCATGGGAGGACCTTCCCTCTTATCCTATGACAGCTTGCTTTGCTTAAGAGCCTTTAGTAAGGGACCTTGCCAAAGGCTTTCTGAAAATCTAAGGGTAGGTCTACACTTACTTCCTGGTCCGGCCGTAAGCAATCGATCTTCTGGGATCGATCCCGGAAGTGCTCGCCGTCGACGCCGGTACTCCAGCTCGGCGAGAGGAGTATGCGGCATCGACGGGGGAGCCTGCCTGCCGCGTCTGGACCCGCGGTAAGTTCGAACTAAGGTACTTCAATTTCAGCTACGTTATTAACGTAGCTGAAGTTGCGTACCTTAGTTCGAAGTGGGGGGTTAGTGTGGACCAGGCCTAAGTACCAGATCCTGTGCTCCACTTAGGACTAAATCAAGAATTGCCTCTCCTGTTGTGGGTTCCAGGACTTGTTGCTCCACGAAGCAGTCATTTAAGGTGTCAAGAAACTTTATCTCTGCATCCCATCCTGAGGAGACATGTACCCAGTCAATATGGGGATCAGAGCACCTCACCGTCGCTGATTGAACTAACCTCGTTATCTCCATACTGATGTATACCTGCCTATGGAAATTTCCATTATTTGCGTCTGACGAAGTGGCCATTCACCCACGAAAGCTTATGCTCCAATACTTCTGTTAGTCTTAAAGGTGCCACAGGACCCTCTGTTGCTTTTTACAGATTCAGACTAACACGGCTACCCCTCTGATACTTGACCCCCATTATTATTGACTTTTTTATTTTAATAGCCTCTCTAATCTCTCTGATCATTTTAAAGTCACTATCACCATCCTGGTCAGGTGGTCAGTAATATATCCCTACTGCTATATTCTTATTATTAGAGAATGGAATTACTATCTATAGAGATTCTATGGTACAGTTTGGTTCATTTAAGATTTTTACTTTGTTTGATTCTATGCTTTCTTTCACATATAGTGCCACTCCCCCACCAGTGTGACCTGTTCTGTCCTCCCAATATATTTTGTACTCTGATATTACTATGTTCCATCGATTATCCTCATTCCACCAAGTTTCTGCGATGTCTATTTTGTCAATATCCTCATTTAATATGAGGCACTTTAGTTCACCCATTTTATTATTTAGACTTCTAGCATTGGTATATAAGCACTTTAAAAACTTGTCACTTTTTAGCTGTCTGCCGTTACATGATGTAATTGAATGGGACTTTTTTTCTTTTGATTGTTTCTCATCAGATCCTACCTGTATTTTATCATCTTCCCTTCCATCCTCTCCTCCTTACTAGGACATAGAGAATCTCCATTAAAAGATCCTTCCCTAGGAGATATCTCTGTCCGATCCACGTGCTCCTCTGCACCTGTCAGCTTTCCCCCAGTCCTTAGTTTAAAAACTGCTCAATGACCTTTTTATTTTTAAGTGCCAGCAATCTGGTTCCATTTTGGTTTAGGTGGAGCCCATCCTTCCTGTATAGGCTGTCCCCTTCCCAAAAGTTTCCCCAGTTCCTAATAAATCTAAACCTCTCCTCCCTACACCATCGTCTCATCCATGCATTGAGACCCTGCAGTTCTGCCTGTCTAAGTGGCCCTGTGAGTGGAACTGAAAGCATTTCAGAGGATGCTACCATGGAGGTCCTGGACTTCAATTTCTTACCTAGCAGCCTAAATTTGGCCTCCAGGGCCTCTCTCCTATCCTTCCCAATGTCATTGGTTCCTACATGTACGTCGACCACGGTCTCCTCCCCAGCACTACACATAAGTCTATCTAGATGTCTTGAGAGACCGGCAACCTTCGCACCAGGCAGGCAAGTCACCATGCGGTTCTCCTGGTCATCACAAACCCAGCTATCTATGTTTCTAATGATCGAATTGCCTGTTACTAATACCTGTCTCTTCCTAATAACTGGAGTTCCCTCCCCCAAAGAGGTATCCTCAGTGCAAGAGGATACTACAACATCATCTGGAAGAAGAGTCCCAAATATGGGATCATTTCTCTCTGCTCCAGTTGGATGTTCTACTTCCCTAAAATGTTCATCCTCCTCAACAGCACAGAAGCTGTCAGATGAGGGGTGGGACCATTCTATTGTGTCCCAGAAAGTCTCATCTATTTACCTCTCTTCTCCCTTAGCTCCTCCAGTTCAGCCACTCTGGTCTTCAAAGCCTGTACATGGTCTCTGTGGGCCAGGAGATCCTTGCACTGAATGCACACATATGCCACCTCCCCATAGGACAGGTAATCATACATGCTGCATTGGGTGCAATAAACTGGATAGACCCCACTCTGTTGCTTGACTTCTGCTTGCATTCTCTTTTTACTTCTGAAACTTGTTCCTTTGTTGATGTTTTGTTTTTATCAGGGAGTGTTTTTGGCTTTAAGTTTAAAGAATGTTAAGTTTATTTAGCCCCCCCACCCCTCTACACACACACACACACACTCCCCCCTGTAAACTCCTCCTTCACCTGGACAACCCCCTCACAAAAATCCTCTGTTAGCCACTCCAGTTCGTTAGCTCCCCAATACTCAATCAGTTTTGTAAGCTGAGCAAGGAAGAATTTTCTGGGCCACTCAAAACATATTGGCTATGCCACTGCCTTTTGCCTGTCTGGTTCTAGGAACTGTTTCCTTACCATGTAACAATCATTCTCCAAGAATATGCAGCAGAATTAAAAAAAAAAATAACTGGAGCAGGAAAAGCTATATGTTTGGTATCAGTTGAAGAGACAAACAAATTGCCATAAGAACGAACAAGGTGAATAAAACCTGAAGACTGGAAAAGATAAGTACCATTAGGAAGAATATATTACGGTAGGGTGAAATTCATAAAGTCATAGATTCTAAGACCACAAAGGACCGTTTTGATCATCTCTGACTTCCTGTATAACACAGTCCATAGACCTTCCCCCAAATAATTCATATTTGAACTAGATCATATCCTTTAGAAAAAAAACATTCAACTTTGAATTAAAAATTGCCAGTGATGGAGAATCCAACACAACTCTTGATAAACTGTTGAGATAGTTAATTACCC
>NW_020664393.1:34144470-34180671 GCF_002925995.2 Terrapene triunguis
CTCTGAAGCAGACGACTTCTCAAAAATTGTAGACCAGTGTTATCAAAGACTTGTTCCTCATGTAGGTACTTATAAACTGATCAAGTCACCCCATATTCTTCTCTTTGTTGAATTAAATAGATTGAGCTCCTTGAGTCTATCACTATAAGGAAGTTTTTAAAATCTTTTAAACATTCTCATGGCTCTTCCCTGAACCCTCTTCAATTTATCAACATCCTTCTTAAATTGTGGACACCAGAACTGGCACAATATTGCAGCAGCGATCACACCGTGCAGGATATAGAGGCAGAATATCCTGCCTACTTCTATTCAACATTCCCCCGTTTACGCATCCAAGGATTGCATTAGCCCTTTTGGCCACAGTTTCACACTGGGAGCTCATGTTCAGTGCAGTTTGGTGGATACCAAGACCCCCAAAACATTTTAAGAGTCACACTTTCCCAAGATAGAGTCCCCCGTCTTTTAACTATGACCTACAATCTTTGTTCCTGGATAGATATATTTGCATTTGGCAATTGCTGGATTTGAGATGCAGTGAACATATTCATGAACAATTTTTTGGTTTAGCATCTTAATTTTATTGTGAAATAAACATGAGAGAAACAGGAAAAATATAAAGCATCAAGAGATGCTGTCTGTCAAAGGTCCCAGGAGTGTTTCTTATTCTTTAATGGTAAATAAAAAGTCTCTAAAATTAACAGCTAACTACCAAGCCCAACTCTGGTCCTTCCACCCTCCCAAATTAGAAATGCAATCTGCATATTTTTACTGACCATTAACTGCAAGAAATTCAAGGAATTCATAATGAACATATTGTACACGAATGAATGTATGATTTAATAGGAGCATATTTGGCTAACTAGTGAATTTATTGCTCCATTTGGTACTGTGTGGGAAATTCTGAATATTTATTTTTTCACTCTGCTCTTCCCTTTTTTAGTTCATCATAAGGAGAAACAGACATTGCTTTTGCATGGCATTCCAGACCCATCTGCTCATCATTCTGATTTTTTTTTTTGACTTGACAGTTTCTCACCAATGTTATTAAGAGTGTGTCTTTCTTGAAAGGATATGATAAAATACAAGAATTACCTTTTTATACCCTTGTCCATAGGAGAAATTTAAGGGGAAGGAAGTTTTTCACCTGATCTCCTTGTACTGAAATCATGAAAGGAACTACAGGTTGATTTCTGCTGTCTTAATGAGGCACATACGGATCATTAAACTCCACCATCAATATAGAGGAAGTGAGAGTAGTCCTCTAAAGGCAGACATAAGACCTAGGATAGAATGGTCCTAAGACAGAAACACTCAGGCAGCCAAGCCTAGAAATGGCTTATACTGGAGTTTGTTTGGGTTGGGTTACCTTAAGTAATAAAGCCAAACACATTTTAATGCAAATTTTTAAAAAGGGCTCCAGCAATTACAGGCTTGTAAGGCTGTCTTCAGTACTGGGCAAACTGGTTGAAACTACAATAAAAAACAATATTGCCAGACATATAGATGAACATAATTTGTTGAGGAAGAGTCAACATGTTTTTTATAAAGGAAATCATGTCTCACGAATCTACTAGAATTCTTGGAGGGGGTTAACAAGCATGTGGACCAACGGGATCCAATGGATATAGTGTACTTAGATTTTAAGAAAGCCTTTGACAAAGTCCCTCACCAAAGGCGCTTACGCAAAGTAAGCTGCCACGGGATATGAAGGAAGGTCCTCTCATGGACTGGTAACTGGTTAAAAGATAGGAAATAAAGGATAGGAATAAATGGTCAGTTTTCAGAATAGAGGCAGGTAAATAGTTGTGTCCTCCAGGGGTCTGTTCTGGGACCAGTCCTATTCAACATATTCATAAATGATCTGGAAAAAGGGGTAAATAGTGAGGTGGCAAAATTAGCAGATGATACAAAATTACTCACAATAGTTAAGTCCCAGGCAGACTGCAAAGAGCTACAAAAGGATCTCTCAAAACTAGGTGACTGGGCAACAAAATGGCCGATGAACTTCAATGATGACAAATGCAAAGTAATGCACATTGGAAAACATAATCCCAACTATACATATAAAATGTTGGGGGTCTAAAATAGCTTTTACCATTCAAGAAAGAGATCTTGGAGTCATTGTGGATAGTTCTCTGAAAACATCCACTCAATGTGCAGAGGCAGTCAAAAAAGCGAACACAATGTTGGGCATCATTAAGGAAGGAATAGGTAACAGGACAGAAAATATCATATTACCTCTATATAAATCCATAGTACGCCCATATCTTGAATAATGAATGCAGATGTGGTCTCTCCATCTCAAAAAAGATATATTGGAATTGGAAAAGATTCAGAAAAGGGCAACAAAATTATTAGAGGTATGGAACGACTTCCATAGGAGGATAAATTAATAAGACTGGGACTTTTCAGGTTGGAAAAGAGATAACTAAGTGGGAATATGATTAAGGTCAATAAAATTATGACTGGTTTAGAGACAGTAAATAAGGAAGTACTATTTAGTCCTTCTCATAACACAAAAACTAGGGGTCAACTATTGAAATTAACAGGCAGCAGGTTTAAAACCAGGAAAAGGAAGTATTTTTTCACACAACACACAGTCAACCTGTGGAACTCTTTGCCAGAGGATGTTTTGAAGGCCAAGACTATAACAGGATTCAAAAAAGAACCAGATAAATTCATGGAGGATAGGTCCATCAATGGCTTTTAGCCAGGATGGACAGTTATGGTGTCCCTAGCCTTTGTTTGCCAGAAGCTGGAAATGAGCGAGAGGGAATGGATCATTTGATGATTATCTGTTCTGTTCATTCCCTCTGGGGCACCTGACATTGGCCACTGTCATAAGACAGGATACTGGGCTAGATGGACCTTTGGTCTGACCCAGTAGGGCCATTCTTATGTTCTTATGTAACCCCTGAAACGTGTTCAATTTAACTAGGCCTGATGGAAAATCAGAATATGTGTCCTATGGGAAATTGAGATTTTGGATGAAAAATCAAAATATCTAAACTTTTTCTGGAGCAAAATGATTCAGAAATGTCAAAAAAAAATTGAAATTTTTCATCAAAACAAAACTTTTTTACATTCCTAAATAAAAATGGTTAACTTTGGGCTGTCCAGCTGAATCAAAATATTTAGTTTTAGATCAGTTCAACATTAAACTGCATCTGCTTTGGTTTCTGCAATGTTTCATGGGAATTTTAGTGTGGCCAGGGAGCCCAGCCTGTAGGGAAGAATGTGGGCAGGAGCACCCAAAGTACATCTTATATGATTTATTGTGGTGTCTCAGCTATAGAGAATACCACAGTATGTCATGGGAGATGAAGTCTGTCCAGGGAGCCTGGCCCACAGGGGAGAATGGGGACATGATACATTGGAACTCCAACTCCTACAAGGCACTGCACCAGCTCAGGCAGACACAGATTAATGTTTAACTCACTTGAAGTAAAACATTTTGATTCAGTTCAACAAACTGAATTGATTCAATTCAGGTTGTCCTGACCCAAAACTAAATGTTTTGTTTAGATTTTTCCAGTGGAAAACTCACAAATTCCAGCAATTTTTGCATGGAACATTTCGATCTTTTAGAAGCCATATTTTCTGTCTAAAACACTCTAACAGAAAGCTCTTGGCCATTTCTACTTTTAACCTTATAAAGAGTGAACTAAGTCTTTTGTTGTTTTATCGGGCCTCTGGTGGCACAGAGGGTCTGTGTTTCCCTCCAATATTGCAAGAAGAGGATATTTCTTCTGCAATGGTTCATATTAGCCAAGCTGTCCACTCTTTCTAAGTAACAGCACTTTATTAGTAACTGAGCTACATGTGGGACAAGATATCTCACAAAGATTCATGTAGCAAATCCAAATATTTAAACTTGAATAAGATAATAAAGTCTTGAGGCAATTTACACAAAAATTCTTTAACATGTGCCCATATTTGTGTATGTTCACTTGAGTTAACTTGAACAAAACACCAAACTTTCATATATAACCACGTAAAACATTGGAACAACTAATAATTTTAAAAAGCTGAAGTAAATCAAATCAATCCCACTGGTATTTTTGCCAGAAACAACAGATCTTCTTGATAATGGATTTTCATGTTCATTTCCTTTCATAACCAAGTTGTCCTAAACCCTCCAGCCCAAATATTTATACTCTAAACCCTTTCATTCTATCTTATAAATTTGAAGGGGAAAAGAACTCAGCAACCAACATCCAGCATTGCCAAATCCAGATATTACCAGATCATGAGTGAAGCCTCTCTAAATCATAGAATCATAGAATATCAGGGTTGGAAGGGAACTCAGGAGGTCATGTAGTCCAAACCCCTGCTCAAAGCAGGACCAATTCCCAACTAAATCATCCCAGCCAGGGCTTTGTCAAGCCTGACCTTAAAAACCTCTAAGGAAGGAGATTCCACCACCTCCCTAGGTAACCCATTCCAGTGCTTCACCACCCTCCTAGTGAAAAAGGTTTTCCTAATATCCAACGTAAACCTCCCCAACTGCAACTTGAGACCATTACTCCTTGTTCTGTCATCAGGTACCACTGAAAACAGTCTAGATCCATCCTCTTTGGAACCCCCTTTCAGGTAGTTGAAAGCAGCTATCAAATCCCCCCTCATTCTTCTCTTCTGCAGACTAAACAATCCCAGTTCCCTCAGCCTCTCCTCATAAGTCATGTCATCCAGCCCCCTAATCATTTTTGTTGCCCTCCTCTGGACTCTTTCCAATTTTTCCACATCCTTTTTGTAGTGTGGGGCCTAAAACTGGACACAGTACTCCAGATGAGGCCTCATCAATGTCGAATAGAGGGGAACGATCACGTCCCTCGATCTGCTGGCAATGCCCCTACTTATACAGCCCAGAATGCTGTTAGCCTTCTTGGCAACAAGGGCACACTGTTGACTCATATCCAGCTTCTCGTCCACTGTGACCCCTAGGTCCTTTTCTGCAGAACTGCTTCCTAGCCATTCGGTCCCTAGTCTGTAACAGTGTATGGGATTCTTCCGTCCTAAGTGCAGAACTCTGCACTTGTTTCTTTTGACCCAATCCTCTAATTTGTCTAGGTTCCTCTGTATGCTATCCCTCCCCTCGAGCGTATCTACCACTCCTCCCAGTTTAGTGTCATCTGCAAACTTGCTGAGAGTGCAGTCCACGCCATCCTCCAGATCATTAATGAAGATATTGAACAAAACCAGCCCCAGGACCGACCCCTGGGGCACTCCACTTGAAACCGGCTGCCAACTAGACATGGAGCCGTTGATCAGTACCTGTTGAGCCCGACGATCTAGCAAGCTTTCTATCCACCTTATAGTCCATTCATCCAGCCCATACTTCTTTAACTTGGTGGCAAGAATAATGTGGGAGACCGTATCAAAAGCTTTGCTAAAGTCAAGGAATAACACATCCATTGCTTTCCCCTCATCCACAGAGTCAGTTATCTCCTCATAGAAGGCAATTAGGTTAGTCAGGCATGACTTGCCCTTGGTGAATCCATGCTGACTGGCTTAAAAATCATGAGACTGGCTTAAAAATCATAAGATTTTTAAAAGACAGAATATTTTTATTTGCCTTCTGGTTTGCAAGTCTTTTGGGTTCACATTTTTGAGATTTTCTCTGCAACCACAAGGTATAGAAACTTTTTTTAAAAAAATGAAAGCTGATATTCTCATGTATTCACATGAGTCCAGGAGTTGGGGCTTTTAATAAAAACACCAGCTATCACAAGACTCATGTTAAAGTCAAAAGTATTGTGTAGCGAGGAGGGGCAGGCAGAAAGGGGAAATATAAAAGGCCAGCCCAGCTGCTCAGTTGAGAGAGAGCTGCTGGAGGTGATAGAGGCTTTTTCCCTGCTGCTGGAGGCGAGCACCAAGGAGAACCAGTGTTCTGGTCACCCAGGGACCAGAGGGAGCTTCCAGGGAGCCCTGACGCTCTTGATGCAGTGTACTCTTGGAGACTGAGGACAACCGCTGGATCCAGGTACACCCGAGGGGGAGAGAAGGAAGTAACCCAGGGGAACAAGACAGTAGTCTGGTGGATAGCAAGCCTGAAATCAGTTCAATGTGTTGTGGAGGATCCCCATTGACCCATTGACCCAGTGGTGGACTGCTCTGTCTCTGATAGGATCCTGGGTTGGGATGCAGTGGAGTTGGGCGGGCCCGCATCCCCCCTGCCACCCCACCCCTGCGGTGGCAGTACTCTCCCTCCGTAGGCCAGAAGGCCTGTGCCCCTCACCTCAACTTCTTGCCTGACCCCATAGTCTGTGTGTGGTGCCCACCCCGAGACCCCATAGACTGGACTGGAGCTACAGGTCTTTCTGAGTGTAGGCCAGAGCCCTAACTGTTGACTGCCCCGCCCTGCTTAAAGGCCAAGGAAATAGACTGCTACAGCTCTGCCTGATTGTAATCCCATGCCCAGACTGTGTACACCCCACCCCGCTTGAAGGACAGGACCCCTTGTGAATTGCTAATTCCCCCACTCTTGTTCTGCTTAGAGAAGGCTTTAGCAGGCCTAACTCACGAAGAGACATGGCCCCCCTCAGACACAGATGCAGAGGGACGGCCCTGCCAGCCTACAAGCTGGCAATGGCAAAATCTGAAAAGTTGTCTTGACACTGGGAGAGCTTTATCTTGTTTTAAGAAATGTGGGGTAATGCACATTGTATGGTATTGGTTCACTTACAATTGGTTTTGTTCAAAATCAAGGATGATTATGTTAGTCTTCTATAAAAACTGAACAAAGAGGATTTTTCTCCAAGGGTTAACCTTCCAACAGGAAAGGGAGGGAGAGAATCGGGTGAAATATGTGGAACCAATAATTCACGAAACCACTGAGCTAAAAACAAAAAACAAAAAAACCCCATACAGTTCTCCCTTTTCAGTTTCTTCTCAGAATCCAACCAGGCATAAATTTGTTCCTCTTGCTCAGGTTTCAAACATATCCATTTTATTTACCAGAGATTTATTCTCCTTAACCAAACTAGTACAAAGCGTGCCATGCCCAAAGGCAGTATTTTCTAAGCCAGTGATTCAGAATTCAACTCCCTGCAGTCTTTTAAAATCACTTCAACTTTATTATCTATCCCACAAAGTAGCTCCTGGAAGCCAGGCAATCTCTTAAGCAGGAGATTTAGGGCCCAATCCTGCTCCCGTTAACGTCAGTGGGAATTTTGATATTGGTTTCAAATGAAAGGACCAGGTCCTTAATTCTGTGGTAATCATGGTTTTCAAGCCCTGCAAAATGGCTTTCCAGTGAGTGCTATGTATGCTGGTAATCAGTGACTGAAAGGTAGCATGTGTATAATCATATGCTGCAGTTTTTGAAAGCTAACTTTTCAATATAACTTGAGCACAGTGAGCTTTTTGCCATGACTCAGGCTAAGGAAATGTCACCTGACATAATAGGTTATCAATTCCGTCACCAGCTGAAGCCCAAAACTCCAAAAAGCAGAACATTAAGAGAAACCAAAGTAACATGAGTCAGGGACAGAGCTAAAGTGGCTTTTACACAAATACATCCCAATCTATTTTTAACCAACATAACAGTTGATAAATCAGATAAAAAATCAACAAGTGAAAAGAATATTTTGGTATGAATTTTGCATTCAAATGCTACATTTTCAAACTGGCCTCTCTAAGTAGAACATGCAGCTATGCATGCCTATGAATTCTACATGCAATTTTTATACACAAATATTTAACATACAAGAAACCTGGTTTCCCACTGGCAAACAGCCCTTTTACTTTGTTTTATTACATACAAGAGGTTTGAATGTGTTAATACTGCCTGTTTGCACAACTCTGACATTTTACATGAACAAAGTTCTAAGCAAACTATTTCTCATGCAAAACCATGAGCATGCAGAATTGCAGGGGCATACTATGAGGTCATCCTGAAGCTCCTTTGAAAACTCGCCCTAAAAGTGAATACTATTGTGGAGTCAGCCATGGCACAGGCAGGCATGTGAAACTCAAACACCACAGTCAGTGCTCCTCAGTTGTGATTTAAAACACCCAGGGTACTCCTCGTTTTGGGCCTCTATCTGAGCAGAAACTGCCCATCTGAAGCCAAATTTAGTGTTTCCTTTGTGCTATTGTGTTCTTTCTCTTGTTATTAAAACTCATTTTCACAGACCTAATGACTGTCGCAGAGTGGGCTTTAAAATACAATTACAGTGAGATCAGAGTAAATCTAGTTTCGGTTTACAACCATTAGTGTAGTCTGTGGATCTTTCAGTGCCAATGTAATTAAACTTGTGTCAAAGTTGGCTTTGCCAATCCCTATTATCAGAGCTTTATAGTTGCAGTCAAAATTGAAAACGACATAAAAGGTTCCACTCGATTCATAAGAAATTTGTTGTCAGAAATAAACACAACTCTAATTTAGTCTTTTTTAGGTACAAATGAATGGGAAATAGTCTTTTGGGGGGTTGTGCTCCCAAAATACCTGCTAAATTCTCAGAGAGAGAGAGAGAGAGAGAGAGAGAGAGAGGAATTTGACCATCAATGTTTCATTATGCTGAAAAAGAGAATTTGGAATAAGGAAAATTAACATTGAATGTACTAGGTACTATTATAGGGGCATGGAAGATAGTCTTGTGGTTAAGATACCAATTTGTGACCCAGAAACTTGAGGTTCAAGTCCTGGATTTTACCACAGCTACCATGGCTGACCTTTGGAAATTCACTTACTCATACTCAGTCTCTATCTATAAACTGGGACTAAAAATGTTTTCTTTGTTTGTCTGATCTATTTAGATTGTAAAAGTTTCACAGCTTCTATTTTACTGTGTTTGTATGGTACTTAGCAAAATGGAATACTCGTTTATGCACTACTATAATACATAAGAACATAAGAATGGCCCTACTGGGTCAGACCAAAGGTCCATCTAGCCCAGTATCCTGTCTTCCGACAGTGGCCAGTGCCAGGTGCCCCAGAGGGAATGAATAGAACAGGTAAACATCAAGTGATCCATCCCCTGTCGTTCATTCCCAGCTTCTGGCAAACAGAGGCTAGGGACACCATTCCTGCCCATCCTGGCTAATAGCCATTGATGGACCTATCCTCCATGAATGTATTTAGTTCTTTTTTGAACCCTGTTATAGTCTTGACCTTCACAACATCCTCTGGCAAAGAGTTCCACAGGTTGATTGTGTGTTGTGTGAAGAAATACTTCCTTTTATTTATTTTAATTCTCCTGCCTATTAATTTCATTTGGTGACTCCTAGTTCTTGTGTTATGAGAAGTAGTAAACAACACATCCTTATCTACTTTCTCTACACCAGTCGTAATTTTATAGACCTCAATCATATCTCCCTTTAGCTGTCTCTTTTCCAAGCTGAAAAGTTCCAGTCTTATTAATCTCTCCTCATATGGAAGCCTCATATGGAATAATTTTTGTTGCCCTTTTCTGAATCTTTTCCAATTCGAATATATCTTTTTTGAGATGGAGAGACCACATCTGCATTCCTTATTCAAGATATGGGCGTACTATGGATTTATATAGAGGTAATATGATATTTTCTGTCTTGTTACCTATTCCTTTCCTAATGATGCCCAACATTGTGTTTGCTTTTTTGACTGCCTCTGCACATTGAGTGATGTTTTCAGAGCACTATCCACAACGACTTCAAGATCTCTTTCTTGAGTGGTAACAGCTAATTTAGACCCCATCATTGTATGTGTTTAATTCGGATTATGCTTTCCTATGTGCTTTACTTTGCATTTATCAACATTAAATTTCATCTTCCATTTTGTTACCCAGTGACCCAGTTTTGAGAGATCCTTTTGTAGCTCTTCGAAGTCTGCCTGGGTCTTAACTATCTTTAGTAATTTTGTATCCTCACTGTTTACCCCCTTTTCAGAACATTTATAAATATGTTGAATAGGACTAGTCCCAGAAGAGACCCCCTGGTAGACACCACTATTTACCTCTCTCCATTCTGAAAACTGACCATTTATACCTACCCTGTGTCTCCTATCTTTTAACCAGTTACCAATCCATGAGAGCACCTTTCCTCGTATCCTGTGGCAGCTTACTTTGCATAAGAGCCTTTAGTGAGGGACCTTGTCAAAGGCTTTCTGAAAATCTAAGGACACTATATCCATCGGATCCTGTTGGTCAACATGCTTGTTGACCCCCTCAAAGAAATCCTGTGGATTGGTGAGGCATGATATCCCATTACCAAAACCATGTTGACTCTTGCTCAAGAAATTATGTTCATCTATATGTCTGACAATATTGTTCTTTATTATAGTTTCAACCAGTTTGCCCAGTCCTGGAGTCAGGCTTCCAGGCTTGTAATTGCCAGGATCACCTCTGGAGCCCTTTTTAAAAATTGGCATCACATTAGCTATCCTCCAGTCATCTGGTACAGAAGCTGATTTAAATGATAGGTCACAGACTACAGTTAGGAGTTATGCAATTTCACATTTGAGTTCCTTCAGAACTCTTGGGTGAATACCGTCTGGTCCTGATGACTTATTGCTGTTTAATTTATCAATTTGTTCCAAAACCTCCTCTAATGATACCTCAATCTGGGACAGTTCCTCAGATCTGTCACCTAAAAAGAATGGCTCAGGTTTGGGAATCTTCCTCACATCCTCAGCCGTGAAGACCGATGCAAATAATTCATTTAGTTTCTCCGCATTGGCCTTATCATCCTTGAGTGCTCCTTTAGCACCTCGATGATCCAGTCGTCCCACTGGTTGTTTAGCAGTCTTCCTGCTTCTGATGTACTTAAAAAAAATTGCTATTACTTTTTGAGTCTTTGGCTAACTGTTCCTCAAATTCTTTTTTGGACTTCCTAATTGTATTTTTACACTTCATATGCCAGTGTTTATGCTGTGTAAAAATACACATAACAATGAGACACTGAAGTCAGTGTAGTTATTCTGGTTTTACTTCAGTGTAAATGAAGCAGAGCCTGGCCCTTTGCTCTTTTCATGGTGTTTTTTAGTGAGAAATTTTAAATTAATACTCAATACATTTGCTTTAGTATGTTTACTCAGTGTATTTAGTCAGCTTCAGAAATATTTTGGTTACAATTTATTTTAAGTGTCCTGTCATGATGAATTCATTTTGCATTCATTGCAAAAGCACTGATCTGACTGATATAATTTTATAATCATGTTGCTCCCACATGTCTCTCTTTAGATGTTCTGCTTTAATCAACCATTAATTAAGACTTAGTAGACACTATGTTTTTTGATAATATACTATTTTGGGCTCCAGCTATCATGGACCAAAATCATCCTTGGGGCCAACTTTAGCCAGATTAATGACTTTGGTGGAGTTACACCACACATAAATTTGGCCCTTACTGTTATCATCATTTATATTACAGTAGCATGTAGAGACCAAACTGAGATTGGGGCCTGTCATGGAGTGTTCTACTCACTGCTGAAGCGCCTCCTTCTGGCTGAATCTAGGGATTAGCACTCACAGGACCCCATTGTGCTGGGCTTTATCCAAACATACCGCAAAAAGCAATTCTTGCCCCCGCCAAGTTTACAGGTTAAATAGGCAAAACAGACAAATTATGCGAGGGGAAAAAGAGGTGAAGCAACTTACCCAAGCTTATACAGCTGGTTAGTAGTAAAGCCAGGAACAGAACCCAGCTCTTCCAAGGCTTAGTTCATCTTAAACCATGGATGCTGCTGCTTTAATAGCTAGCCCCATACACCTTAACTCTGACCTGTATACATAAATGACTGAAATATACCATCACTGCAAGCCTTCATTTATACTTCAATGTTCTCCCTGTCTAGAAATGATAATTAAGTACCTCTCTAGTGGCAGAGATGGTAAAATATAGTTGATTTAGTTGATGAGATATTAACTCCCTTCAGACATGGAAACAATATACTATGGTCTGCATTCAATGCATTCAAGAGAACATTAATATGCTGCTGGTGGGTAATTTGTGGCAGCCTGGTACAGCTCTAATTTACAGTCAACCAGTCAATTAAGCATTTATTCCATCAATCAGCTGTCCATAGATAGCAAGATCATCTATAAACTTTATAGAAATAAAACAAATGAAATTTTTAAAAATATTAAGAAAAGGCAATATTAATCATATCTTCTGCACTTAAGGTCAGATGCAAAGCACACAACTCCACCCCATCCTAGTCTCAACCAGACTCATGTCCCCTTCCAGAAAAGGTTGAACCACAGAGCTAGCCAATTCAGGCTGCCAGAGTTCAGCAAATCTAAGCCTCTCATCCCCGACTGAGGCCCTGAGCCAGCAATGCACTTTTTGTAGCTTCATAGATTATAAAGCCAGAAGGGACCATAGTGATCATCAACTCTGATCTGTATAGCAAGCCATAGGATTTCACTGAATTAATTCCCATTTGAAATAGAGCATATGTTTTAGGGAAAAAACATGAAATTTTTATTTAAAAAAAATTGCCATTGATGGACAATCCATGTCAATCCTTGGCAAGGTGTTTCAATTGTTAATTACTCTCACTGTTAAAATATGATCCTTATTTCTAATTTGCATTTGTTCAGCTTCAATTTCCAGGGAACCAGGTCTCTTTAAGGGCTGGTTCACACTACTCGCCCAATTCGGCGGGAAGAGATCGATCTTCTGGGATCGATTTATCGCGTCTCATCTGGACGCGATAGATCGATCCCAGAAGCGCTCCCCCGTCGACTGCGGAACTCCTGCTCACCGAGAGGAGGAAGCGCTGTAGACGGGGGAGCCTGCCTGCGCCGCGTGGACCCGCAGTAAGTAAATTTAGTTCGATCTAGAAAACGTCGACTTCAGCTACGCTATTCTCGTAGCTGAAGTTGCATTTCCTAGATCGATCCCCCGCCCCAGTGTGGACCTGCCCTGAGATGTCTCAATTTGAGCACCTAAAAATTAAGGCACCTGTGACGGGTTGGATCACAGAAACCCCCTTGGGAGCTGCCACCCGATGTGCCAAGACTACCCCTGCTTCTGTTTTCCTTGCCAGCTCAGGACTCCAGACCCCTGTCTTGCTGAGCAAGACCCTCCAGTCTGGCTCCATCACAGACCCAGGGTCTGAATCACTTGTCCCAAAGCTGCAAGTTTACCCGAAAACAGCTCACAGAGGTGTGCTTGTCTTTAGCACTCAGATGCCCAACTCCCAATGGGGTCTAAACCCAGATAAATTTGTTTTACCCTGCATAAAGCTTATGCAGGGCAAACTCATAAATTGTTCGCCCTCTATAACACAGATAGAGAGATATGCACAGTTGTTTGCTCCCCCAGGTATTAATACATACTCTGAGTAAATTACTAAATAAAAAGTGATTTTATTAAATACAGACAGTAGGATTTAAGTGGTTCAAAGTAGTAACAGACAGAACAAAGTAAGTCACAAGCAAAATAAAATAAAATGCGCAAATCTATGCCTAATCAAACTAAATACAGATAATCTCACCCTCAGAGATGCTTCAGTAAGTTTTTCTCAGACTGGACACCTTCCAGGCCTGGGCACAATTCTTTCCCCTGGTACAGCTCTTGTTCCAGCTTAGGTGTTAGCTAGGGGATTCTCCATGATGGCTCCTCTCTCCCCCCTCTCTTCTGTTCCACCCCTTTATATATCTTTTGCATAAGGCGGGAACCCTTTGTCCCTCTGGGTTTCCACCCCCCCCTCACTGGAAAAGCACCAGGTTAAAGATGGATTCCAGTTCAGGTGACATGATCACATGTCACTGCAAGACTTCATTACTCACTTGCCAGCACACACATATACAGGGAGACTCACAGGTAAACACAGTCATCTGCAGACAATGGGAGTCATCAAGATTCCAAACCATCATTAATGGCCCACACTTTACATAATCACAATAGGCCTTCAGAGTTACATTTTATATTTCTAGTTTTAGATACAAGAGTGGTACATTTATACAAATCAGATGATCATACTCGGTAGATTATAAACTTTGTAATGATACCTTACAAGAGACCTTTTGCACGAAGCATATCCCATTTGCATTATAGTCACTTATCAAATTTTTATAAAACTATCCCAGTTACATTATATTCATTTATTATCATGTTTTTATAAAACCATATAGACTGCACAACGTCACAGCACCCAAAATCATTTTAATTATGTAAGCAACCACCGCTACATTGGGCTTGATATTTTTCTTATCGGCATGCTGTTTGAGAAGGAGAGGTTTATGCAATATTTATACAGAAAGTCCTCACTGACATAAGAATTTTCATGAAAATCTGAAAAAAAATGTTACAGATGGTTATGATATTTACCTGTTGTGTTTGTACCAAAACCACTGCAGTATTGTGCTACTGCATGAGCACAAGAACATTGCATCATTGGGAAATAAACCGGTTTATTTTCCCTCTCCAAGTAGGGTAAATCACAAGAAGTAAACTGCATACAGTGTGACAAATAAAATACATTTTTTTTAAAAAATTAATGAGTTTTAATAAACTAAGATGTCATTTGAAACACAGGTAAGTAGACAGTTTAAAAAAAACACTGTGGGTCAAAGCTAGTATAAAACGGCACCCATGGGCAGTGGGAAGCTGTGCCTCCCCAAACAGCCTGGCATGGCCCCACCCATGCTCCACCCCCAGATCCCCTCCTTCAGTTCCTGGTACTCTGCCCAGGCTGGAGATTGCCAGCCTGCCTCCTGCAGGGACTCAGAGCAGCTGGTGCTGGAGTCATGCTACCTGCCCAATGCTCAGACTGCACCACCCAGCCACCTGGCACTCTGGGGCTTTTCTTCCAGAAAAGTTCTAAACAATACAGTTATGTGGTGAAACAATAAATAAATAGATTAAAAGCAGGTAAGGGGAAAAATGAAATGTTTTCATCTCAGATTTAGAATGAGAGTCTTTGGATTAAGTTTAGAGGCGAGAGCAACAAGGGTGATGTCATGGTGGGCATCTGCTATAGACCACCAGACCAGGAGGATGAGGTAGACGAGGCTTTCTTTGGACAACTAACAGAAGTTTCCAGATAACAGGCCCCGGTTCTCATGGGGGACTTCAATCACCCTGACATCTGCTGGGAGAACAATACAGCAGTGCACAGACAATCCAGGAAGTTTAGGGTGAATGTTGGAGAGAACTTCCTGGTGCAAATGCTGGAGGAATCAGTTAGGGGCTCCACTTGACCTGGAGCTCACAAACAGGGAAGAATTGGTAGGGGAAGTAGAAGTGAGTGGCAGCCTGGACAGCAGTGACCATGAGATAGTCAAGTTCAGGATCCTGACAATAGGAAGAAAGGAGAACAGCAGAATACAGACTCTGGACTTCAGAAAAGCAGACTTTGACTCCCTCAGGGAACTGATGGGCAAGATCCCCTGGGAGGCTAATATGAGGGGGAAAGGAGTCCAGGAGAACTGGCTGTATTTTAAATAAGCCTTATTGAGGGTGCAGGAACAAACCATCCTGATGTGCAGATAGAATAGCAAATATGGTGCTGAGGGAGTTGGCTGATGTGATTGCAGAGCCATTGGCCATTATCTTTGGAAACTCGTGATGATCGGGGGAGGTCCTGGACAACTGGAAAAAGGCGAATATAGTGCCGATCTTTAAAAAAGGGAAGAAGGTGAATCGGGGGAACTACAGACCAGTCAGCCTCACCTCAGTCCCTGGAAAAATCATGGAGCAGGTCCTGAAGGAATCCATTTTGAAGCACTTGGGGGAGGCAAAAGTGATCAGGAACAGTCAACATGGATTCACCAAAGGCAAGTCATGCCTGGCCAACCTGATTGACTTCTATGATGAGATAGCTGGCTCTGTGGATATGGGGGAAATGGTGAACATGATATATCTTGACTTTAGTAAAGCTTTTGATATGGTCTCCCACAGTATTCTTGCCAGCAAGTTTAAAAAAGTATGGATTGGATGAATGTACTATAAGGTGGATAGAACGCTGGCTAGATCGTCAGGCTCAACAGGTAGTGGTCAACAGCTCGATGTCTAGTTGGCAGCTGGTATCAAGCGGAGTGCCCCAGGGGTCTGTCCTGGGACGGTGTTGTTCAATATCTTCATTAACGATCTGGATGATGGGATGGATTGCACCTTCAGCAAGTTCGCAGATGACACTAAGCTGGGGGGAGAGGTAGATACGCTGGAGGGTAGGGATAGGGTCCAGATTGACCTAGACAAATTGGAGGATTGGGCCAAAAGAAATCTGATAAGGTTCAACAAGGACAAGTGCAGAGTCCTCACTTAGGACAGAAGAATCCCATGCACCGCTACAGGCTGGGAACCGACTGGCTAAGCGGCAGTTCTGCAAAAAAGGACCTGAGGATTACAGTGGACGAGAAGCTAGATATGAGTCAACAGTGTGCCCTTGTTGCCAAGAAGGCTAACGGCATGTTGGGCTGAATTAGTAGGAGCATTGCCAGCAGATTGAGGAAAGTGATTATTCCCCCATTATTTGGCACTGGTGAGACCATATCTGGAGTATTGTGTCCAGTTTTGGGCCTCCCACTACATAAAGGATGTGGACAAATTGGAGAGAGTCCAGCTGAGGGCAACTAAAATGATCAGGGGGCTGGGGCACATGACTTAAGAGGAGAAGCTGAGGGAAGTAGGCTTATTTAGTCTGCAGAAGAGAAGACTGAGGGGGGATTTGATAGCAGCTTTCAATTACCTGAAGGGGGGTACGAAAGAGGATGAAGCTAGGCTGTTCTCGTTGGTGGCAGATGACAGAACAAGGAGCAGTGGTCTCAATTTGCAGTGGGGGAGGTCTTGGTTGGATATTAGGAAAAACTATTTCACTAGGAGTGTGGTGAAGCACTGGAATGGGTTACCTAGGGAGGTGGTGGAATCTGCATCCTTAGAGATTTTTAAGGCCCAGTTTGATAAAGCCCTGGCTGGGATGATTTAGTTGGGGTTGGTCCTGCTTTGAGCAGGGAGTTGGACTAGATGACCTCCTGAGGTTTCTTCCAATGCTAATGTTCTGTGATTCTATGATTCATGAGGTGAAATGGTGCAAAGAGGATATCCCATGGAGCTGTAAAGGGGGAAATTCTTGAATCAAAAGATGCAAAACTGTGTGAAGGGACAGAGAAGAAGAAGCATGGCGAGGATTTCAATTGACTGTAGCTTGATGGGGCTTTAAATGAGGCCTTAGAGAACAAGAACAAATTAACCGATGGTCTAAATGTGCACAATTTCATTTGCTTCAGTGGAATTTTATGCTTCTTAGACCAGAATTTCTACCTAGGGTCTGATATGGTGCCTAACGCTATAGAATTTGAGTTGCAGTGGTTGGAAGGGATATGAGAAGTGTTAAAAAATGAATTATACTGTAGTAACTGGCATGACATTTTTAAAACTAGAGTATCTTCAATTTCTGTCAGCTCTTTCAGAGGTCTGCATTTCAAATAGTTTCCATAGTAAATGGCAATGGTATTGAATAATATAAGTGGCATCGGCAGGCAACTCTTTCTCCCACAGATAGCTTACTTAAGCAATGCACAGACATTCGTTCTGGTAGGATTTGTGGCCTGAGGAAAATGTCATATTTATTACACACCACGACGTGTGTCACAGTAATGCACAAAACAACATTGTCAGATCAAGGTCAAAGCTTCTCAACACCAACTATTAGAAAACACTTTAAACTGGTGACATTCTCTCCTTTATTTGTTGACAAAGTTGCTTCATGCCATGCAGTTTAATTGAGGTGAAGACTATTGGTCATTTCACAGTGAATTTAAAAAAAAAAAAACCAAGCTGAGGAAAATCAGCAAAATTCGTGAAAAAACATCAACTAGAGATAGGTGATCGGATACTCCTAGCCACCTGGTATTCGAAAAAGGGTAGCCCTGGTATGGTACGTATTACTCAAATTGACTGGTATGCAATGCATTTGGCATTTATTACAATCAGCATTAAAGGAAAAAAACATTTTAGAAACATAAGGGAAGAAAATACACAGACTGGAGAACAGAATTAAAGGATCAAATCTGTGTGCTATAGATATATATACATGAGAGAAAATTCTTTCTCTCCCTTTGTGTGTTTGTATGTATGCCAAAGTATGTTTTTAATTACATGTAAGGTATTGCAAAGCATTATATAAAGTAATGAGCTAAGTGACTATATGAAAAGTAGATTAGTCACTATGCACTCACCAACAGCTCACTTTCAGCTTTGGACAATATATTCTTCTCCTGTAGACACAAAGGTGCACACACTGTACATATAAACATCTACTTTGCATCTATCCATAAACCTATAGAAAGGAGGTGCTGGGCATGAGATTTCATTTGCAGTATTTCTGTTTCTCATATCTGTGGTTTAGCCATCTACAACATAAAATATTACTGAGTTGCAATAATAAAATCTTAAATAAACTGAAAAGTGATTCACAATTAGACATGTTTAAAAACAAACATCTGCCAGCGGTAAGAACTTAAACTATATGGAGGGCTTTGAATAAATATGCACATAGAGCCGCTGTAAAATTTTATTGTGATTCCCAACAACCAGTACAATAGCCTTATGACTAGTTTGGAAATGTTCTAAGGATTCAATAGTATTATCATTACATCATTGCCTGTCTTCTTAAATTAAGCCATCATTGCTTGCTCTAAGGTTATCCTAATTTAGCATTTAAACTGAATACTTTAGCAGGCAAGAATATTATTTTTCTTCTCTTGAGTTTCCAATGTGAAGGAGTTTGTAATATTAATGCCTTGTTATTTTGGAATATTTTTCTTTTAAAAAAGCACCAAAGGCACAAAAAGAAATCTACAAATTTAATAGTACATCACTGTACAGAGGAATTTTACATATAACAACAGGGTTTTTTTCCTCTGAAGAGAAGCTATGTTTTCCCAGCGGAAGAGATCTGTTTCCCTCACCTGACAAAAATACTTCCATATTCTTGATATTCCTTCATGTCCTAATCATTAATTGGGAGATTGTGAGCATTCTCATTTGCATCTTTCCTCCCTGCTACGGCATTCTTGCCTGAGGAGAGTTGGGAACCTTGGTTAATATTAATGAAATAATTTGGGACATAGACAGGCCAGCAAACTAACTTCTGCTGCATGGGCAATAATATTACTCCTCATTAAAGCTTGTGAAAGTTCATCTCACATTCAATTACCAATGCCTAAAAACTGTTTTCCAGGCAATCTATGCTTCTTAGACAAGAGGAGAAGCGGGCAACAGGTGTGTGTGTGTGTGTGTGTGTGTGTGTGTGTGTGTGTTTGGAGAGGAACGGAAATCTGTTTTCCCTCTGGTGTTTACTTTTTGCCCTTTCTGCGATAATAGTGCCTACCAGCTGGGAGACTGTGTAAGTGACTTATTGGTCAGAGAGATGTCATATCACTGCTTTGAGAAATGATGAATGATTCAGAGCTCCAGATCTAAGATGTAGCAGAAATAAAGCATTAGTCCCTAAGGGATATTGAAGGCCGTATCTGTAAAAGCTTAGAAACAGCAGCATAGTTTAAGACACTGTTCTAAATTCCATATCAATAAAATCCCCAGATTTTCTGAGGCATAACATTATGTCTTACTCTTAACCACTTTTGAATATGAAGCTAGTGGTGTTGTTCTTGTCTGATGATGGAGTGTGAGGGAGGGGAATTGAGGGAGAAGGTAGGAGTCAGACAGTATGTGTACTTATTATTCTAAGTACCTTTTCACTCAACTCGATGTTTCACAATGACTATATCAGCAAGCTTTTTATAGTCAGTAAAATAAATTACTAGATTTTGAACCTGGAACTTTAAATACAGTTCACACAACTAATTACTCATTAAAAGTGTAAAAAAATGGAGAGAAAAAGGAAAACATCAACAATGTTTCTTTAAAATCCTTGCTGATTAGGACTGTGATCCTAACTCTGTTGAGTCTTTGCATTGATTTCAGTGGGCTTTGGATCAGGCTCTTATTTTTTAGGGCTGTAACATTTCAAATTTGATCTTTTTTGTAAATGTTTTCTATCAGTGTTGTTTGAATGTATATTCTTCTGTAATTTACATCCACATTACAGCATGTCATTTTACAGATTCTTTTAACGCTGGGAAATCTCAGTCAGTGAGACACTAGGCTCCATCTGCAGGTGAAAAAATTAACACATGTAATGCACAACATAATTACTACACATTTCCTGGTATTAATGCTCCTCCTTTTGTGTATAGCTGCTTTTTCACCTAGGATAAAGTACCCTTAAACTACACTGCCAAGGAGCCAAGGGGGGGAGCCTTTTTTTATGTGTTTGCTCCCCCTGCTCTTAGAACCTGGTTACGCCACTGATTGAAAGGGTCCTGAAGTAAATGTGTATTCAAATTTGAAAATTTTCATCTGAATTCTGGACCATAACTGACTTTTCCATCATAACATGAAGTTTGATGTACTGTATTATGATAAAGCTTATTCCATGAACAGCAATGCCTTTAAATAGACATTTTGGGAACAGAGAAAGCTGTCTTTAAAACCTGAAATTATTATTATTATGTACAACTTATTTTGAAGATAATAGTACTCAACTCTAGACTGAGCTATCTGCTTTGGAAGGCAGAACAATGGGGATAAATATGTCTTTTCTGCTTGAAGCAGGGCCACTAACACTAACTGGGGTACTGGAGGAGTTGGGGAGCTTCTTGTTACAGCTTGTGAGATAGATCTGCACCTTAATCTGCTATTAGAGAATCTGCCAACACCTCTTTCAGGAGGTTGGGGTGCCAGGTATCCTCAAGGAGATGGTGTTAAGGTCTCTGCTTAAGACAAAATATCTTGATAGGGACACTCTTGTTAAATGTTGACCTGTGCAGAACTTCACATTCTTGTTAAAGATCATGGGGAAGAGTGTGGCAAAGGAGCTCTGGTATCTGGAGTCCCAACTTAATATAAATTCACACCGGGGTATGGCACAGAAACTGCACTTGGGCCTGGTCCACACTACCCCCCCACTTCAGACTAAGGTATGCAAATTCAGCTACGTTAATAACGTAGCTGAATTCGAAGTACCTTAGTCCGAACTTACCGCGGGTCCAGACCAGGCAGAAAGGCTCCCCCGTCGATGCCGCGTACTCCTCTCGCTGAGCTGGAGTACCGGCGTCGACGGCGAGCACTTCCGGGATCGATCCCAGAACATCGATTGCCTGCCGTCGGACCCGGAGGTAAGTGTAGACGTACCCTTGCACTGCACTTCATCTATAGGTGCTAGATGAAGATTAGGTACTGTAGCTTCGGGTGGTGTAAATTAGCATAGCTTCTTTGATTTCAATGGAGCTATGCCAGTTTAAACTAACTGAGGATCTGGCCTTCACCATTAATTACTATTTTTGTTTAGTAGTGTTGACCATGAAGTATTGTGGATACATCTACAGTGGATATGGAGTTGTTTTTGTTCAGTTCCTTTCTTGAGAAATCCCAATTCTACCCTGACAGCTCTCTAATGTAGGCTAGCATATAGTTTTACGTACAAGACTATTCTGATGGATAGTGAGATGGTACAGGCTACGGTGTTTTTCTTATACTAATGGAACCCAGTTCTATAGCTCCATCTTGTCATAAGGTACCTGAGCATGGCTCTGACTAAGCCAGATAAGATATTACTTTTAGTAGCAAATTAATCCTGGTTTAACTAAAATAATGTTTTTAGAACCTTTTAATTTACAGAGACTTTTTGCACTAGTATAACTTGTTTTGCTTTTTAAATAAATATTCTCAAGGGTTTATTCAATAATTTGGTCTAACTGCTTTTGGTATTTTTTAAAAACAAAACATTAGATTGAGGACAATATGTGGACGACAGAATAATGATTTTCAAGAAACATTTTTGGGGGATTTTGAGTGCATAGGCTGAGTACACACACTCAGTGACTGGATTGAAACAACAAACCATAACAGCTCCAGAGGAACAGTTACAATCTACCCAGTCAATGATCCATGAACTAAGAAGGATTTGCTCAATTTGGAGCCAATACTTTCAAACATGTTAAAAATAAACAAACAATCCTCCACCCATGCCCAGCTGATCCACACAGACTTTCTCCTTCACTCAGAGGATGCATGCTTATCTGTCTCTGTAGCCCTGCTTTGGATCCTGAAGAAACATATAGGGAATGAAATATGAAGAAAGTTGTGGGCTAGGATTGCGGCAAGTGTGACATTTATTTCCCCTACAAATCCCTTCTACCTCTCCTTAAAAGGAGGGTTGATCCAGTGGTTAAGGTATTAACCTGAGATTTTGAAACCCTGAGTTCAATTCCTAGCACAACCACAGACTTCCTCCGTGACGTTAAACTAACCATTTAATCTCCCCTATATATTCGCTCCCTGTTTTTAAACAGTACTAGTATTTCCCTACTGTGATGCTTCTTGGGGGTACCAAGGCTGTGAGGCACCTCAATATCTGCTAAGAGTAGGTGTAGAGGTCTCCTCTCCCCTCTCCTTTGCTTCCCCTTCCTCAGTGTTTACCTCTGGGAACTCAGACACATTCCCTCTTGCTACAGGTCACAATATTAATAGCTTTAGGCAGTGATACTACGTCATTTCCCACCAACACATTTAAAGTACCTCTTAAACCTTCCCACTATAATGCAATATGGGCATCCCGGTTCTAAATTGTTCCAAGAAAAGGAGTTTTACCTGTTCCCCTGGAAGCATATCAACCTCCTTAATCACATCTCTCCTGACTAGAGAAATCTGGACATCAGTGCCTCTCCACCTTGACACCCTTTACCATTTAGCTTGGCCTTGTAAATAAACTCTTTGTCTACCTCCAGGAGGTCAGACCTGACAAAATTAACTAGAACTCCCTCTTATGTGTACTTAATTCCCTCTCCTTCCTCTCAGGAACATACCAGGAACACCCTTTTAAGCCAGGCTTTTGCCCTTTTCTTTGGGACCTGCACTCTCTGAATAGTCTCACCTGTATGTATCAGTCGGATGCCTCTTCTACAGTTGTGGAGGATTTTTCTCTCACTGCTGCCTTCATTTCATCAGAGAAGACATCAAAGAACTGCTCCTGAGCAAGGAGATCTACCAACGTCATAAGTTTCTGCCCCTCTACTTTTTATCAATTTTTTTTTTAATAATGACCCATTTTATGAACATATTTCCTGTAACTTAACTTATCAAGTTTTTTGAGGTTTCTAAACTTTAGGCAACAAGCCTCTGGAATAATTTGAAACATTTTTTATCACAGACCCTTTAAACCAATCATACACTAGAGAATCATTTACATGCATATGATTAAACACTTGTAAAGCTTTACCAGACAGTTTGGGGAATAAGACAGTCATTCTCTGGTCATCAGAGATTTTGTGTACCCTGCGTATCCTTCGGAAGGTGGTCAAAGATTTTTTGATGCAATTTGTTTCTCTGTAACTTGTGCTCAGTTTATCCCAGGTATATGATCCCGGGAGCAGTACCAGTAAAGGGTTCAGTCTTTGTATTTCCAGGAGTTCTTTTAGCTTGGATTCCCTTTACTTCTTGTTCGGGGGCTGTCATCTCCCTTTCTTGGGCTTCCGATTCAAGTTTTTGCTACTCTGCTTCCAGCTTGTTTTCCTGGACCAGCATCTCCCTTTCCTGGGGCCTCTCCTTTTTTGCTACTTCCAGATTTTGGACTGCTATTCTGGCCAGTTCTAATTGCATTGCTATGTTCCTGGGACCCATGCCATGCATGTTTCCAATGCATACACCCTCTGTGTCTTTGGAGACTTTTGATGGATCACTCAGATCTCCCTTACGCTTATCATCTGCCATGAGTAAATCTCATCCTCTCCATATTTTTTCCCCTGTAACATTCAGGCCACATTCAACAAACATTTTTTTCCAAATGCTGCTTGGTATGTTTAGCATATGTCTCTGGCTTACTCATCTTGTCCTTTCCTTTGCTCTAGCTCCCTTACCTGATATAAACAAGTAGAAAATAACAAACCGTAACCTTTTTCTTTAACTGTTTCCAACCTTCTCACTTTAAATATCTGAGTATCTGTGTTATCTGATAGATAATTGCCTGAAGCATGACCCTTGGCTAACCAGGAATGGGGGTAGATTCTGCAAACTACGCCACTATGACATTTCCCAGAGGTACCCAGGTTTGTGAGGCACCTCACTACCAGCTGCCCTTAGCGTAAGGAAGCCTTGTACGGGAATCAGCTCCTCAACTCCACTGGCCATTGGCAACATGAGCACTCCCCTCTAGGTCTGTGCCGGCCTTGTTCTCTTTCTACAGGTTAGTGACTAGGACACACCAACCCTTGGTCTGTCCTGCGCCGTGTCCACTGGACACTCACAGTATTCACTGATTCGCTGCTCCCAAAGGAACAGGACACACCAGCATACTAGTTATTCCTCAGATCACCACTCTGTTTAATACACAGCACTTCGGTAAATTTATAGCGAAAACAAGTAAAAGTTTAATTAATAAAGTGTAGCAATTCGAGTGATAGCAAGTAGAAGTATTGGACACAAATGGTTACATGTAAAATAAAATCATAACACATTCTACAGCCTAGATTTAATTAACAGGATACTCTCATGTCTAATAAAGTATTACTCACCAGTGCTTTCTAGCCAAGCAGGCTGTGATCCCTTTTTCATGAGGCAAGACATGCTGTCAGCTTGTCTCCTAGGTGAAGGATACTGTGTGTTTCCTTGCACTACCTGATATACCAGACTAATCCTTTGATTTTAGTAATAAACAGGACACCTCCTTGATGACTGTTTTTTCATGTAGGCTTTCTCTCTTGTAGATTTTGTAATCTGATGCCTGATATTTGACTTGGTATGCAAATAGGCATCCATTGTAAGACATATAGTGCACAATACACACATGTGGAGACAGGGAGATAGGTGTCCATTAACTCCTGTCTGAAAAGAACATATCCATGGAGTGAACTGCTGGTGACATGCCTTAACCCTCATACCTTAAGAGCACAATTTTCAGTACATAACTCCTTAAATATTATCCTACTTACATTTTACAGTTATTATGATGACCAATGGGCTACTGCCTGTTGATAGAGCGCTTACATGCCACCCTTTAGTGAATTATTGTGTATATATCTGACCCTGGCGACCCCTGAAAAACTCTATGCAACCCCCATGCTCTCTGTGAATTGGCACCAGAAGGTTCCTGGGTCACACCAACCACACAGGTGTGTTGTGGGAATAAAAATGCTAAGTGACTGTGAAAACAACAAGGAGTCTGGTGGCACCTGGTGCCACCAGACTCCTTGTTGTTTTTATAGATACGGCTACCCCCGATAAGTGATTGTGAGGCGCTCAGTTGCTAGAGTGAAGACAGTCAGATAAGTAGACTGAATTTAGTTTTAAAAAAAAATCCATGGAAAATCTTCAGGAAGAAAAATGCAGTTGACACTGCATACATTTTACTGAGGAACAACCTCCATTTTAAGGGGGATTCCAGGAGCAGCGATATACGTGAAATCCCTATGAGTTCCAATGGCGCTGGTGCTGATGTAGAAATATAGAACTGCTGGGTGGATCCTCCAAGAACTGCTATGCCTGGGGGGAAAAACATCATCCTTCAAGAAGAGGGCATACACTGCCCTTCCCATTAGAAGCATTCAGAAGAAAGTATTAACTGGAAAAGTCCATCAGGGGAACATGGAGATTTGTCCTCCTACATTAACACACTATACGGTTTTTTTTTTGCCCTGGGAGGAAGTGATCTAGGCCAGATTTCTAAAAGATGCTTGTGTGTAGATCTGAAGCCCAGATACTGTGCCATAGTACTCCTTACAAGCTATTCTAGTCTACTAGGAAAATACAACTTTAAAAATTACTATGTGTGCCAACCTGATGGCAGGCCACAGCTCTGATTAGGTCATTGTGATCTACAACTTATATAATGCATCTTCTAAATAAACTAATCATGCACAGTGCTAGCAGTTATCATTCAGCGCTGTTAGGTTTTGCAAATTCATGCAGAAATTGAAAATGAATAATGTAGAGATAATTTTATTTTACCAGCCCACATCCTGTATGAGTCAAGGGTTTTTCTCCTTAAAGACAGGTTACTCACAATGTGCAGTGAATTTCGTTTATGAGGTGTTCCACTTCAGTTGTGCATGCGTCCCATGTACCTTCAATCAGAGATTTTCATTAGCAGTGTCTGTTTGGCCCACACATGTGCTGTTAATTTCCTTATGCCCCATACTGAGGCTATACCAGGCTGCGCAGGAGAAACGCCCTCATTTCCTCCTCCATCGCCGAGTCCCAGAAGGAAACTCCAAAGCGGAGGGGAAGGAGAGCGAGTAGTGGAGCAGTCAGAGGGACACACATCTTGAAGAACTACAGTTACTGCACAGGGTGAATAACTTCTTCAAGTAGTGTCCCTATGGATGCTTCACTGCAGGTGACTCCTGAGCAGTATCCTTATAAGGAAGAGGGAGCTTCGGAATAAAGCCCAGTACAGAGGAAAGAACTGCATTGCCAGTTGCCACATCTGATCTGCTGGCATTGATTAGGGTGTAGCTCCTGGAGAAGGTATGTAGCAGCTCTGCAGATCTCGGATACTGGGACATTTTTAAGTAGAGCCATAGGCACCAACTGTGACCTGGTAGAATGACTTGGAGGAGGTAGAAGGATGTGGAATGCTGGTAGCACTGTAACAAGCAATAATAAAACCAGAAATCCTGTTTCGTGGGAGGAATAGCTCTGTGGTTTGAACATTGGCCTGCTAAACCCAGGGTTGTGAGTTCAATCCTTGAGGGGGCATTCTGGGGCAAAAATCTGTCTGGGGATTAGTCCTGCTTTGAGCAGGGGGTTGGACTAGATGACCTCCCGAGGTCCCTTCCAACCCTGATATTCTATGATTCTGATAATCTTTGGGTAGAGATAGTAGAATCTTTAGATCTGTCTGCAAAAGAAACAAACAGTCTAGGAGATTTTCAAAATGATTTAGTGCTATTTAGGTAAAAGGCTAATGACAGATTGGAATTATGTGGTTTTGGAAAGAAAACTGGTCAGTAAATGATCTGATTCAGATAAAACTCAGAAATCACTTTAGAAGGAAACGTGGGGTCTGGCTGTAAGAAAACCTTGCCCTTGCAGAATATTGTGAAAGGAAGGTCTGCAGACAGGGGAGTTTGAGAGGGAGTTTGGCAGAGGGAGGCCTATGATGGTTAGGAAGACCCGCAACACCTGTGCCAGCACTGCTTCTGTTTCCTCCACCTGCACCTGTAGCCAGACAGAGCACCTGAGCATGGATGCTTCTACCCAGATCCTGGTGTGGTTTTGCAGAGACTGTGATTTGCAATTCCCACTTACTGACATCCAGGCTGGAGGGACCATCCAATGTGAAAGGTACCTGCTGGTGGAATCTCTCAGGCAGCAGGTGGGGGAGCTACAGGAGGAGGTGGCTAGGTTGAGGAGCATCCAAATCCATGTGGATGGTGTCCATGTGGGGACAGCTGAAGTAGCTGTCCCAGTACACAGGACTGCTGACACACCACTGGTGGAGGAGGAGATGGCTCAGGGTGGACACTGGCAGCTGGTTACTTCTGGCAGCAGGCAATGCACCACCCCTGCTCCGACACCCCCCCCCGCCGTGGTAATAGGTAACCGTTATGCTCTTCTTGATACAGAAGAGAAGGAATCACCCCCTACAGTAGAGGAGGAGAAGCCTAAGGCTGGGAGGTCTGCTGCCACCACTGCGAATAGGAAACGTAGGGTAGTGGTGGTCGGAGACTCTCTTCTGAGGGGGACGGAGGCGCCCATCTGTCACCCGGTCATTTCATCTCGGGAGGTATGCTGCCTGCCGGGGGCCCGTATCCAAGACGTTACGGAGGCATTGTCGAGGATTATCCAGCCCTCTGACTACTACCCCATGCTACTCATCCATGTGGGCACAAATGATACTGCGAGGTGTGACACTGAGTGGATCAAGAGTGACTACAGGGCTCTGGGAGTACGGGTGAAGGAGTGTGGAGCGCAGGTGGTATTCTCTTCGATTCTTCCTGTCAAAGGTAGGGGCCCGGGCAGAGACGGGTGCATCGTGGAGGTGAATGCCTGGCTGCGAAGATGGTGTTGCCAGGAGGGCTTTGGCTTCCTGGACCACGGGATGCTATTCGAGGAAGGACTGCTACGCAGAGATGGCGTTCACCTTTCGAGGAGGGGAAAGACCCTATTTGGACACAGACTGGCTAACCTAGTGAGGAGGGCTTTAAACTAGGTTCGACGGGGACTGGTGTGCAAAGTCCACAGGTAAGTGGGGAACATGGAGACCTGGGAGATGGGTCAGAAATAGGAGGGAGCATGGGCTATAATAGCAGAGAGAAAGGAGGGTCAGGGCAAAACTGGGAGGCAAGATCAAATCAGTATCTTAGATGCCTATATACAAATGCAAGAAGTATGGGTAATAAGCAGGAAGAAATGGAAGTGCTAATAAATAAATACAACTATGACATTGTTGGCATCACCGAAACTTGGTGGGATAATACACATGATTGGAATGTTGGTGTGGATGGGTACAGCTTGCTCAGGAAGGATAGACAGGGGGAAAAGGGAGGAGGTGTTGCCTTATATATTTAAAATGTACACACTTGGACTGAGGTGGAGATGGGCATAGGAGACAGAAGTGTTGAGTCTCTCTGGGTTAGGCTAAAAGGGGTAAAAAACAAGGGTGATGTCATGCTAGGAGTCCACTATAGGCCACCTAACCAGGTGGAAGAGGTGGATGAGACTTTTTTTAAACAACTAACAAAATCATCCAAAGCCCAAGATTTGGCGGTGATGGGGGACTTCAACTATCCAGATATATATTGGGAAAATAATACAGTATGGCACAGACTATCCAATAAGTTCTTGGACTGCATTGCAGACAACTTTTTATTTCAGAAGGTTGAAAAAGCTACGAGGGGGAAAGCTGTTCTAGACTTGAATTTAACAAATAGGGAGGAACTCGTTGAGAATTTGAAAGTAGAAGGCAGCTTGGGTGAAAGTGATCATGAAATCATAGAGTTTGCAATTCCAAGGAAGGGTAGAAGGGAGACGCAAAATGGAGACAATGGATTTCAGGAAGGCGGATTTTGGTAAGCTCAGAAAGCTGATAGGTAAGGTCCCATGGGAATCAAGACTGAGGGGAAAAACAACTGAGGAGAGCTGGCAGTTTTTCAAAGGGACACTATTAGGGGCCCAAAAGCAAGCTATTCCACTGGGTAGGTAAGATAGAAAATGTGGCAAAAGACCAGCTTGGCTTAATCACCAGATCTTGCACGATCTAAACAATAAAAAGGAGTCATATAAAAAATGGAAACTAGGACAAATTGCAAAAGGATGAATATAAGCAAACAACACAGGAATGCAGGGACAAGATTCGAAAGGCAAAGGCAAAAAATGAGCTCAAACTAGCTACAGAAATAAAGGGAAACAAGAAGACTTTTTATCAATACATTAGAAGCAAGAAAAAGACCAAGGACAGGATAGGCCCACTGCTCAATGAGGAGGGAGAAACAGTAACAGGAAACTTGGAAATGGCAGATGCTTAATGACTTCTTTGTTTCAGTCTTCACAGAGAAGTCTGAAGGAATGCCTAACATAGTGAATGCTAATTGGAAGGGGGTAGGTTTAGAAGATAAAATAAAAAAAGAACAAGTTAAAAATCACTTAGAGAAGTTAAATGCCTGCAAGTCACCAGGGCCTGATGAAATGCATCCTAGAATACTCAAGGAGCTAATAGAGGAGGTATCTGAGCCTCTAGCTATTATCTTTGGAAAATCATGGGAGACGGGAGAGATTCCAGAAGACTGGAAAAGGGCAAATATAGTGTCCATCTATAAAAAGGGAAATAAAAACAACCCAGGAAGCTACAGACCAGTTAGTTTAACTTCAGTGCCAAGGAAGATGATGGAGCAAGTAATTAAGGAAATCATCTGCAAACACTTGGAAGGTAGTAAGTTGATAAGGAATAGACAGCATGGGTTTGTAAAGAACAAATCATGTCAAGCCAATCTGATAGCTTTCTTTGATAGGATAACGAGTCTTGTGGATAAGGGAGAAGCGGTGGATGTGGTATACCTAGACTTTAGTAAGGCATTTGATATGACCTCGCATGATATTCTTATCAATAAACTAGGCAAACACAACTTAGATGGGGCTACTATAAGGTGGGTGCATAACTGACTGGATAACCGTACTCAGAGAGTAGTTATTAATGGTTCCCAATCCTGCTGGAAAGGTATAACAAGTGGGGCTTTGCAGGGGTCTGTTTTGGGACCGTCTCTGTTCAATATCTTCATCAACGACTTAGATACTGGCATAGAAAGTACGCTTATTAAGTTTGCAGATACCAAACTGGGAGGGATTGCAACTGCTTTGGAGGATAGGGTCATAATTCAAAAGGATCTGGACAAATTGGAGAAACGGTCTGAGGTAAACAGGATGAAGTTTAACAAAGACAAATGCAAAGTGCTCCACTTAGGAAGGAACAATCAGTTTCACACATACAGAATGGGAAGAGACTGTCTAGGAAGGAGTGCGGCAGAAAGGGATCTAGGGGTTATAGTGGACCACAAGTTAAATATGAGTCAACAGTGTGATGCTGTTGCAAAAAAAGCAAACATGATTCTGGGATGCATTAACAGGTGTGTTGTGAGCAAGACATGAGAAGTTATTCTTCTGCTCTACTCTGCGCTGGTTAGGCCTCAACTGGAGTATTGTGTCCAGTTCTGGGCACCGCATTTCAAGAAAGATGTGGAGAAATTGGAGAGGGTCCAGAGAAGAGCAACAAGAATGATTAAAGGTCTTGAGAACATGACCTATGAAGGAAGGCTGAAAGAATTGGGTTTGTTTAGTTTGGAAAAGAGAAGACTGCGAGGGGACATGATAGCAGTTTTCAGGTATCTAAAAGGGTGTCATAAGGAGGAGGGAGAAAACTTGTTCACCTTAGCCTCTAAGGATAGAACAAGAAGCAATGGGCTTAAACTGCAGCAAGGGAGGTTTAAGTTGGACATTAGGAAAAAGTTCCTAACTGTCAGGGTGGTTAAACATTGGAATAAATTGCCTAGGGAGGTGGTGGAATCTCCATCTCTGGAGATATTTAAGAGTAGGTTAGATAAATGTCTGTCAGGGATGGTCTAGACAGTATTTGGTCCTGCCATGAGGGCAGGGGACTGGACTTGATGACCTCTCGAGGTCCCTTCCAGTCCTAGAATCTATGAATCTATGAAAAACTAAATATTGTCAAATTTTATAAATGCTAGTATACCAATGCTAGAAGGCTAACTATTAAGATGGGTGAACTTGAGTGCCTGGAATTAAATTAGGATATTGATATAACAGGCATCACAGAAACTTGATGGAATGATGATAATCAATGGAACATGATGATAGCAGGGTACAGTATATATAGGTAAGATAGAGTAGGTTACACTGGTGGGGAAGTGGCACTATATGTGAGAGAAAGTATAGAGTCACATACCGTAAAAGTCTTAAATGAATCAAACTGTACCATAGAATCTCTGGATAGAAATTCCATCCTTGAATAACAAAAGAGTATAGCAAAAGGAGTATACTATTGACCACCTGTACAGGATGGTCATGATGATTGTGAAATGCTAAGTGCGATTAGAGAAGCTACAAAAACAAAAAACACAACAATAATGGGGAATTTTAACTATCCCCATATTGACTGGGTACATATCACCTAAGGATGGGATGCAGAGATAAAATTTCTATATACCATTAATGACTATGAAGCAGCTAGTCTTGGAACCCATAAGAGAAGAGGTAATTCTTGATTTAGTCCTCACTAAAGCCCAGGATCTGGTCCAGGAAATGAATCTAGCTGAACGGCTCATTAATAGAGACCATAATATAATTAAAAATGTAACATCCTTGGGGGGGGGGGGAATACCAAAGAAACCCAACACAGTGGGTATAGTTCAAAAAGCAGACCTATACAAAAATGAGGGCACTAGTTAAATGGAAAGTAAAAGGTAGAGTCACAAGAGTGAAATACCTGTAATCTGTATGGAAACTCTTTAAAAACACCATAATATAGGCTCAAAGAAAATGTACACCCCAATTAAAAAAACAGTAAGAGAACAACAAAAAAATGCCTCCATGACTAAAAAACAGAGTAAAAGAAGTGATTAGAGGTACAAAAAAGGCATCCTTTAAAACTTGGAAGTCAAATCCTGCTGAGGGATATAGAAAGGAGCATAAACCCTGGCAAGTCAAGTGTAAAAGTATATTTAGGCAGGCCAAAAAACAATTTGAAGGGTAACTAGCAAAAGACACAAAAACTAACAGAATTTTTTGTAAGTACATCAGAAGCAGGAAACCTGCCAAACAATCAGTGGGGCCACTCAGAACTAAATCAAGAACTGCCTCTACTGTTAGGGAGCCAAGACTAGCTGCTCCAAGAAGCAATCATTAATAGCATTTAGAGATTTTATCTATTCATGCCATCCTGAGATGACATGTACCCAGTCGATATGGGGATAGTTGAAATCTGCCATTATTATTGTGTTTTCTGTTTTTTGTAAGCCTTTCTAATACCCCTGACCATTTCATAGTCACCATCACCGTTTTGGTCAGGCAGTGGGAAGTATATTCCTGCTGCTATTCTCCTATTATTCAATATTATGAAATTTCTATCCATAGAGTCTATGATACAGAAACTAAATTAAATCTTTGCATTGGTCTTCCTGGTAGAGGGTGTCAAGGAGATTCCCAGAACTGATATATTCTTTTTAGGTGACAGATCTGAGGAACTGTCCCAGACTGAGGTATCAATAGAGAAGGTTTTGGAACAAATTGATAAACCAAACAGTAGTAAGTCACCAGAAGTAGATGGTGTTCACCCAAAAATTCTGAAATTAAATCAGCCTCTGTACCAAATGACTGGAAGATAGCTAATGTACTGATGATTTTTAAAAATAGCTTAAGAGGTGATCTTGTCAATTACAGGCTAGAAAGCCTAACTTTAGTCCCAGACAAATAGAAACTATATTTAATAGGGTTCACTTCCTGCAAGAGGACCTCTTCCTGGCCAGGCATGGCATAGCAGCTTTCTTCCTATCTGGTGCCCCCTGCTGATGGTCACTCCATCGCTTCTGTTGTCTCTGTTCCCATCATTCACAGTGCTCTCTCTTCAGAACTGCGTCTTCCGGCTAGATCACTATATAATCTCCCCTTTTGGGGTATCAAAGTCTCTCTGGACCAGCTGTCCAGATAGCACCTCTTACAGTCCTGCACCACTTCTCAGTGGCTGATAAGGGGAGCCAGGCCCTCCTGATACACTGGGTTCCAGCCCAGGGATCCTATAATTAGCATCCAAGCTCTACCCAGTCCCTGCTTGCTGCTGTTTCCTTGGGCTTCTTTCTACCCCGTCGTCTCAGGCTTTCTTTCCCTTCAACTCCTCTGGTGTTGACACTTCGTTCAGGGCTAGGATCCCAGGGTTATTCTCCCCCATGGGTTTCCTCCTTCTCACCTCTATGTGTCCAGAGAGTGGCTGCAGACTCTCTCCCTGCAGCACCCTCCTTCTCTCAAAAGCCTAGCTGTATACAAGCTGTGCCTTTCCCTGTCCACCTAAGGTTCATCTTCAGTTTGCCTTATCAATCAAGCCTGAGTCTCCCCCAGGTATGGTCTATAAAGTTAATTGTACCCTTCTGAGCCACCTTAATGCCTTCAGGGCTGACATGGGTTGAACAACCATCACATTGTAATAAGGAATAGAATTATCAGACACTTAGATTAACATGCTATGCTGGGGAAGAGTCAACAAGGCTTGTCTAAAGGGAAATCATGCCTCACCAGTCTATTAGAATTCTTTGAGGGAGTCAACATGTATGTGGACAAGGGTGACCCAATTGATGGAGGTCCTTGGACTTTCAGAAAGCCTTTGACAATGTCCCATACCAAAGGCTCTTGAGCAAAATAAGCAGTAACAGGTTAAGAGGGAAAGTCCTTTCATGGATTAGTATGTAGTTAGAAGATAGGAAACAAAGGGTAGGAATAAATGATCAGGTTTCCCCATGGAGAGAGGATCAGTACTGGGACCTGTGCTGCTCAGCATATTCATAAATGATCTGGAAAAACAGGGTAAACAATGAAGTCAACATTTGTAGATGATCCAAAATTACTCAAGAAAGTTAAGTCCCAAGCTGCCTATGAAAAGTTGCAAAGGGATATCACTAAAAAGGGTATGGGCAACAAAATGGCAAATGAAATTCAATGTTGACAAGTGTAAAAAAATGCACATTGGAAAACATAATCCCAACTGTACATACAAAATGATGGGATTTAAATTAGCTGTTACCACTCTAGAAAAAAGATCTTGGAGTCATCGAAGACAGTTGTCAGAAAATATCCACTTGACGTGCAGCTGCAGTCAAAAAAAGTAACAAAATGTTAGGAAGCATCAGAAAAGGGATAGATAATAATTCAAAAATACCATAATGCCACTTTATCAAACCATAGTATGCCTTGAATACTGCATGCAGTTCTGGTCACTCCATTTCAAAAAAGATATATTAGAATTAGAAAAGGTACAGAGAAGGGCAACAAAAATGATTAGGGTTATGGAACAGCTTCAGTATGAGGGGAGATTAAAATGACTGGGACTGTTCATTTTAGAAAAGAGATGAGTAAGGGGGATATGATGTCTATAAAATCATGAATGGTATGAAGAAAGTGAACCAGGGGTGAACCAATGAAATTAATAGGTGGCGGGTTTACAACTAACATAAGGAAGTACTTCTTCACATAATACACAATGAACCTGTGGAACTCATTGTCAGGATATTTTCTGAAGGCCAAAAGTATACCTAGGGTCAAAAAAGAATTAGATAAATTCCTGGAGGATAGTTCCATCAATGGCTATTAGCCAAGATGGTGAGGGATGCAACCTCATGCTATCAATATCCCTAAACCTCTGACTGCCAGAAGCTGGGACTGGACGACAGGGGGTGGTTCACCTGCTAATTGCCCTGATCTGTTCATTATCTGGCTTTGGCTAATGTCAGAAGACAGGAAACTGGGCTGGACTGATCATCGGTCTGACCAAATATGACCATTCTTATGTTGTTTGGAATGCTGGAAATAAGTCCCAAGGATAATGAATTAGTAGGCAGTTGAAAGTGCATGATAAGTAAGGCTGTGAATCTTTCATGGAGGTCCCAGAAGTCACGGATTATGTGACTTTCCAGGACATCTGTGACTTCTGCAGTGACTGGGGCGGCTGACCTCAGGGCCGCCCTAGCAGCTGGGGCAGCCCCAGGGCCAGTTGCACTGACCGCTGCTCGGGCAGCCCCGGGCAACCAGTCCTACGTGCTGCCCCGGAGCAGCAGCAGTGTGGCCCCAGGCCACCCCCCACTCTCCGAGCAGCAGTAGCAGGGCCCCGAGCCGTCCCCCCACAGTGGCGACGGAATGCCGGAGGCCTCCCCCCAAGCAGCAGCACTGTCTGTTGGAGCGCTCCCCCTCCCCCGAGAGTACCTGCAGCACCCTGTAGCCCCCTCAGAGCATGTAAGATTTAGTCAGAGGTATTTATAGTACAAGTCATGGACAGGTCACAGGCCGTGAATTTTTGTTTATTGCTGTGACCTGTCCATGACTTTTACCAAAAATAACTGTGACTAAATCATCGCGTTAATGATAAGATATTTTATCTATAGTTCTAAAGTCTGTCACATGGCTCTGCAATTCAGCACATGGATATCACCGCCACATCAATGTACCATCTACCCAAGAGTGTGCCATACAGGCAGGAAAAAAAATCTAAAATAATCAGTATTACCACAAATAAAATGACTTATGATATTTGACCCCAAATTCACTGGGTAATACAATAGGCAGACGTTAGAAGACAATTGATTGTCTGGATCTTGATAATCTTACTAACATGAGTGGTCCCATTGAAGTGAATAGATCACTTAAATGCTACAGGATCAGCTAGAGATATCATATTGTATTACTATATGTAAAACTATACCATACAATAAAATATCTGATTGAAAAAGCGAGAACATTTCAACAAGAAAACTTTAAACTTGATAAAGTTCATAAAACTGAAAGTTAATGCACATACAGGATATTAGTTAATGCTTGAGACAAACTAAAAGCACTTGTGACTGAACATACAGACATAGCTTATATGAACTAAACAAGGATATTATTGTAAGTGCAGAAAGGAAGTTAAAGCCCTCATATAACAGATTACAGAACACAAAAAGCACCAAAATCAAAAACACTGGTCTACAATTTTTGAGAAGTCGTCTGCTTCAGAGATAA
>NW_020664393.1:34185671-34233152 GCF_002925995.2 Terrapene triunguis
ACTACATTTATTTCAGAAGCATTTTGGCTGTAGAGCAGTGAAATTAGTTTTTCACAAAAATGAACCTGGTATATAAAATAACCATTGAAATATTACAAACATTATAGGCACTTGATTCAAAGGATAGTCTCAGTAACACCACAGGATTCCTCAATAATATTAATTTACTTATAGGAAGATTTCAAAACCTAGCAGGTGCAGTCAAACCCATTACAAAAGAAAAGATGTGAGGAGCCATAAGTCTTCTTCCATCTCATAAGCTGCCTGCTGTCTGTTTACCAGAATTTCATAATACAATAAACACTTACTCTTACTTGGACAGGGTGACACTTTCAATGAAGTACTTGACCTAAAAGAACTTCCATCAACTATGATGCTGACTTTTATATCCATAATACATAAAAAGGGGAAAGATAAGATCAATGAGGGCTCTTTTAGCCCTAAGTCTTAGCTGAATTCAGATATAAAAATCTTGGCAAAATTATAGCAATAAGGCTGGAAAACATTTCCCCAAGTTTAAGCCTAAAACCCATGTAGGATTTATAAAAAATAAAAAATAGCTATGTGGCAGACAATACAATAGCACTGAATACTTTTCACTCTTCCTAAATGAAGATTAATAACACTTGCTGTGGATTCCAGCCTATTATTCACTAAAATGATTATTATGTATTCCCTAAATCCACTCCTATGCAGAAAGACAGCATAATACCTTAAAGACTAACAGATTTATTTGGTTTCAGAGTAGCAGCCGTGTTAGTCTGTATCCACAAAAAGAACAGGAGTACTTGTGGCACCTTAGAGACTAACAAATTTATTAGAGCATAAGTGTTTTTTTGCCCACGAAAGCTTATGCCCAAATAAATCTGTTAGTCTTTAAGGTGCCATCGGACTCCTCGTTGTTTTTGTGGATACAGACTAACACAGCTACCCCCTGATACTTGACAGCATAATACCTATTTGCCATTCCGTCCCACTTAAGATCTTAAAAGAGAATTTTCACATGAAATCACACCTGCTGCAGGCCCAAATTTGGCAAAAACACTACACTGGTGTCAGGTTGAAATGGGACTTAAATTGGTGCATGCTCTCTCTACCCTGGGGCAGATTTCCTTAGAGAATATTTGCTTTAATATTTACCCTACTGGAATAGAATCCGCCTATTGCAATATTTAACTTTTACTTTTCTTCAAGAAAATGACCTAAACATGCTATAAAGTATATGTGGTCAAGCAGCCATGCAAAACTTGTAATGGAAATGCTGAAACAAACTGAAGAAAACTGGAGGATTTCCCCTTCTGAATTTCTTATTGTTTGATACCTAAAAACTCAATTATGAACCTGATCCAAAAACCATTAAAAACAGTGGGGGCCAGATCCTCAGCTGGTGTAAATTGTCATAGCTCCATTGGCTTCAATTGAGCTACAACAATTTACTTAAGTTGTGGAGCTGTCTTTGGGAGTCTTTCCAATGACTGATTTCAATGGGTTTTAGATTAGGCCCTAGCAGAGTAGTATAATTCCCCTTTGCAGCAATACTGGAATCCCATTCCAGAGGGTCCTCAGCATGCAGAGCTCCTTATTGTCTTCAAACTGAGTTGTAAGAGCTGTGCACTCAAAGCATTGAGCCCTATCATGATCACATTTGGTTGGCTCCTTGTGAGATACATTCCATTTACTCATCTCATCAGATCAAGGTGTGCTCCCAGGCAGAGCTCTTAACTGCTCATCATTAGTGTGGAATGTGAGTTCTGCAGAGAGGTGCTTCTCCCAGCTTGCGTCCCTGGGGCAGGGAGTCAGTGTTTTGTTTACAAACAGAGGCAAGGTGATTAAGATAAGAAAAGGGTGGTAATTAAATTAAGGATCTGGAAGTCTTTAGATTAACCTGTAAAACAGAAATCCCTCTTCCCGGTGGGGTTAAAGAGAGAACACAGGGGACTCAGAAGAAATACAGCCAAGCCTTCTGAGCCATCCTTACATTCAGAAAACAGTAAGATGTGAGGGGCATAAATGAAAAAGAAGAAGCCAAAACCCAGGGAAGGGATAGCAGTGGTATAGAGAAGTTCCCACGCTACCTCTGGTACTTATGAGGCCCCATCCAGGGCCATCCTTAGGATTTATGGGGCCCTATGCAGTATTATTAAACTGGTGCCCTATGCCTGACAGCAGCCCGGGCTCGCATGTGTATTTTAGATAAGGGTGGTCTTTTGAAGGATTTATTTTAAAAACTATATGCCTGAAGATCCAAGCATATAAGGCTAAAGATGAATACTCAGATTGTGCATCTAAAAATCTGTGCAAGGATTTTTTAGAGATGTGATTTTATAATCTTCAGCAACACGCTAATGAAGTATTTTTAAAGCAAATTTTAAACTAAGGTCCTGTAGACTAACATGTTCTGTGTAAATATTACGGTAATGCACAACTGTTTTTGTCAGTAAATTCAGAAACTGACAGTATATACCTGGGGGTTGGCAAATGCCTGTTAAATGGCTTCATTGCCACTTGAATGGCTCTTTAACAGTTTCAATGTTGTGCTAATAGGTCTGGCAGGCTGGAAGACTTTTTCACTTTTAAATTACTAGATCCCCTCCAAAGGTGGAAGCCTGCAGGAAGGGTCAGAACAGGGATAGGAAGAGGCAGAAGGGTGGACACTAAGACCCAGAGGTGCTCCAAATTTTCCGGTGCCTTACGCAGCTGCGTATGCCTAAGGACAGCCCTGACCCCATAGAATCATAGAATCATAGAATATCAGGGTTGGAAGGGACCTCAGGAGGTCATCTAGTCCAACCCCCTGCTCAAAGCAGGACCAATTCCCAACTAAATCATCCCAGCCAGGGCTTTGTCAAGCCGGGCCTTAAAAACCTCCAAGGAAGGAGATTCCACCACCTCCCTAGGTAACGCATTCCAATGCTTCACCAACCTCCTAGTGAAATAGTGTTTCCTAATATCCAACCTAGACCTCCCCCACTGCAACTTGAGACCATTGCTCCTTGTTCTGTCATCTGCCACCACTGAGAGGTACCACTGAGAACAGTCTAGATCCATCCTCTTTGGAACCCCCTCTCAGGTAGTTGAAAGCAGCTATCAAATCCCCCCTCATTCTTCTCTTCTGGAGACTAAACAATCCCAGTTCCCTCAGCCTCTCCTCATAAGTCATGTGCTCCAGACCCCTAATCATTTTTGTTGCCCTCCGCTGGACTTTTTCCAATATTTCCACATCCTTCTTGTAGTGTGGGGCGCAAAACTGGACACAGTACTCCAGATGAGGCCTCACCAATGTCGAATAAAGGGGAACGATCACGTTTTTTGATCTGCTGGCAATGCCCCTACTTATACAGCCCAAAATGCCATTAGCCTTCTTGGCAACAAGAGCACACTGTTGACTCATGTCCAGCTTCTCGTCCACTGTGATCCCTAGGTCCTTTTCTGCAGGACTGCTACCTAGCCATTCGGTCCCTAGTCTGTAGCAGTGCATAGGATTCTTCAGTCCTAAGTGCAGGACTCTGCACTTGTCCTTGTTGAACCTCATCAGGTTTTTTTTGGCCCAATCCTCTAATTTGTCTAGGTCCCTCTGTATCTGATCCCTACCCTCCAGCGTATCTACCACGCCTCCCAGTTTAGTGTCATCTGCAAACTTGCTGAGAGTGCAGTCCACACCATCCTCCAGATCATTAATAAAGATATTAAACACTGTAGTTTCTGAGCACTTCACATCACAGCCTTTTGGTGCGGTAGAGCAGTGCTGTTATCCCCACTGTACAGATGGGATATAACACAGAGAGAGATAACAGCCAGATTTTCAAAGGTATTTAGGCACCCAGTGTGATTTTCAAAAGCGCCTAGAACAGGAGATGACAAACTACAGCCCGTGGGCTGGATCTGGCCCGTCAGGGCTTTCAATCTGGCCTGTGGGATTGGCAGTCCCGTGGTGCAGTGGGGCTAAGGCAGGCTCCCTGCCTGCCCTGGCCCCGCGCCGCTCCCGGAAACGGCTGGCACACGTCCCTGCAGCCCCTGGGGCGGGGAGGCAGAGGGCTCCGTGTGCTGCCCTTGCCTGCAGGCACTGCCCCCTGCAGCTTCCATTGGCCAGGAACAGGGAACCCCAGCCAATGGGAGCTGTGGGAGTGGTATCTGGAGGCAAGGCCAGCATGTGGCAGAGCCACCTGCCCCACCCTACCCCCAGGAGCCACTGATGGACATGCTGGCCACTTCCAGGAGCAGCACAGGGCCAGGGCAGGCAGGGAGCCTACCATAGCCCCGCTGCTTGCTGCTGCCACCCCGGAGCCACTCAAGGTAAGCGGTGCCAGGCCGGAGCCGGCACCCCAAACCCCTCCTGAACCCTGCACTCCAACCCCCTGGCCTGAGCCCCTTAGCCCCCTGCCTTGATCCCCCTGCCACACCCCTCCTGCACCCCAACCCCTTGCTCTGAGCCCCTTCCTGCACACCACCCCCTCCAACACCTTGCAATCCCACCCGCACCCCAACATTCATGGCCCTGCATAAAATTTCCCCACCCAGATGTGGTCCTCAGGCCAAAACATTTGCTCACCCCAGCCTAGAAAGTTAGGTACTTTGTAAACCCCAGTAGATGCCTAGTTACATCTTTGGGTGCCCCTAAGGCACTTACCTGAGGTCATACAGGAAATCCATGGAGGCCGAGGGGGAAGTAGAACTGAGGTCTCTCAGGACCAGCTCCCTATCTACTGGACCAGGCTTTCTCTCTGCTGCATGCTGCAAAAAAGAGGCCTCTGATGGATGGGAGGAAAACCAAGAAGTCCAGTTCTCTGAGACTCCAGCACACAGTCTGAGATGATTAGGAACAATGTCATGGTTGACAGTATCAAAAGTAGCACAGTGGTCAGGAAGGATGAAGAAAGAGAGGCAACGAGAGTCAGATGAGAGAAGAGCACTTAACTGCCAATGGGTGGCAGGTTCTGCCTCAGGTTGAGTTGTACTGCTGTGCAATTCTAGATTTTAACTGAAAACCATTTTGTTTTGTCATTTTTTTTTCTGAGTTTGAGAAAAGGAAGGAATGAGAAAGTGTCGTATGAGTATCAGATGTGATTATACATCACATTCTTAGAGTTTCAGCTGTATTCAGGCCAATTCCAGAACAAAGAACAGAAATTGCAACCACAGAGTCCATAAAGTCGACCATTCTTGTCCTGATTTGTGTTATTCACTGGGCACGATCTGTGTGCTCAGTACTGTTCAGAATATTCCAGAAAATGTAGTCCCTGAGCCAATGCATATAAGATGTGTAACTCTGGGTAAGATGGCTCAGATATTTAAGTATGAAGTGTATAGTTACTGATCATGTTATCACATGTTCACTGTGACATTTATATCTATGAGTGGAGGCACTGATGGCAATAGAAGTTTTACTTGATTAAGTACTAGAAGATTTGACCCTTCAACTTTCTTTCGAGGAAAAGCTGTCCAGAGCTCCTGTGCCTGTTTATTTTCCTTTCCTGCCTGTGGTGGCCCTGATATACCTCAGAAGTCTCAATTTTCCCCCCAACTTTAAATGTTGAATTTTCTTGGTGTTTGATTTAAAATATTCTCCTGTGAAAACTGCAACTCAATCACTGTAGTGTTGTGTTTAAGAGCCTTCTGGAAAGTAACTAGCCTTTGAACAGAAGTGCAGTGTTGCCAACTCTCGTGATTTTATCATGACTATCATGATAATTATTGTTTTCCTTAAAGCCCCAGCTCCTGAGTCAAGGGGATAGGTGATTCTTAAACAAAAAATGAAGTTTCTAGCCTTGTGGCTGTGGAGAAAGCTTCAAAATGGGACTCTAGTGCACTCCTTAAAGGCTCAAAAAGCAGAATGTAAATAAAAAGAAAACCAAATTTATTATTTTTACACAATCTCATTATTTTAAAGCCAATCTTATGGTTTTTGGTGAACCTGATTCTTGATTTTTGAACATTTGGGGTTGAAAGTGTCAGTTTCACTCCTGTTTAAAATAATTGTCTAGTCTATTATTTGTAGTGGGGTAATACCCCTAAAGCCCCAGGCAGGTGCATTATAAACTCACGGGGCCTTGCCCTATTAGGATGTTTCCAAATGTTAAATGATCTATTATTCCAAGCTTGATGAACTGCAAAAAAGTGATAAAGTAATCTAGGTTTTTCTAAAATTGTTTCAATTGTTGTATTCAAGAGTTAGTAACAAAGTAAGAATATACTTTTTTTTTTAACCTAACCAGTGTCCCTTAAGTGAATTGACACAAGATGTCAGAAAAAGTATTAGAGCTGAGTGGGTCTAATATTTAATTTTCTTTCTTTATATAGGAATTAGAAATTATTATCTGACAGGAGCACTGTATCTAAGTTATTATCTGCAAAAAAAAACAAGAAAGTTTTCAGGTGCCCAAGTAGCCTTTGGAATCAGGGTTAAAGTTGCCGCCCCCTCCCCCACCAAAATCTGAAATGGCGCCCCTGCATCAGATAAGTGGTAATAACTTATATACAATTCAGTAAATATGTGGAAAGGTGTTATAAGGCTTTCTTAATTATCCCTCCCCATTTCCCCCCCTTTGTCCCCCTGTAGAGGGCACATATATTCCATATATATACTTAATTCACCCGAAGGTTTTAATTTCTCTTACAGAACAGGCAGAACTCAATTTTGCCATGCAACTGATTGAGAAGTCCTGTCTTTTGAGCCTAATTGTAAAACTAAAATAATCATGATTTACCCTTTCACCAGCATCTGAAACTTAGAAAAGTTATTCCGGTAAATGAAGATTCTCCTTTGCCCTTTAACAAAATATTAGCAAATTCTTTAAATATTGAAACTGAAATTCATTGTGGGTGCAGAGAATCTGGGAAAGGCCCCAGGTGCCACTTAAGCTCTGCAAAGGGGTTCTTCTAGGCATGTGTTTGCAGGTACAGGAAGCAGGCAGGGAGGGAATCTCTGCACTACTTGTGTACCTGGGAGAGGGTCTCTTCACTTCCTACATGCCAAAGAAGAGGGGTCTATAACAGCTCTGAATAGATTGGTGTATAAAAGAGGCTTGCAGGAAGGTGAGCTGGATCTGATTATTATTTATATTGTGCCGTAGGTGTGCGTGGCACTTTACAGACCACTGAATGTGCCAAACTGTATCCCAAGAAGTTTACCATCCAATCTAGGTATTTATTTATTTAGATTTAAAATAATAAAGATCCGAGGCTGTAGGTGCCCTAACATAATTAATTACACAGTAAATACAATTAAGTATCAGCAGCTCAAACTCAGACACATGGTTACTTACCCCATTCATCATCTAGGAAGCATATCCTCAACCATTTCCAGAGCCCCTATAAATCAGTGTATTTTGCAGTGTGCCTGAACAATCACAAAATTTGGGCTATTTTGGACCAAATGGGGGCATGGGTCTTAGTCTCAGGAATTCAGCTGGCTTCAGCGTAGTCACCTGACAACCCCATGTGCTCAGTTGGGCCCAATAAGTTCTCATTAAGTGAATCTTCTCCCTGATTGGACAGAACAGCCAGCAGATCATTTAAACCTTGTTGCAATAGTAACACAAGGCTGCTCAATACATTCCATGCCCATAACAGTGCCAGACCTGCTTCTTGTCTTGGTCCTTTATCCAACCTGTGCTTGTTCCCTCTTCAGCGCCAATCTCTACCTTCCTCCAAACCCCCTGACTATTGGTTCTAACTACTGGCTTGTCTTCTGACCACGACTTGGATTGTGCTGTGATTCCTGCTTCCTTGTTCTGACCATTGGCTGGTCTCCCAATCGTGGCTCCATTTTCTCCCTCCAACTCTCCTCTGACCACTATGTCTGACTCCCATTCCAAACACCAGGTTGCACCGCCTATTGGCATGTAACACTTAGAGCCCTCTTAGAGAACTCCTTGCCAGTCACCCCCTCTCTTTTATAATGAGGATTGGTTTGTGTGCCTCTGCTGACTGTGAGTATATGGTATGGCATGAGGAGAGACACAATCCCTCAGGTATAATACAGCATGAGAATAATGGTTTTGCCTCAGCACAGGGGGCTGGACTTGATGATTTCTCAAGTTTCCTTCCAGCCCAACATTTCTATGATTCTAGCATAAACAAGGATGAAAATGGGAGTACAGGTGCTAGACTAGTGAAAGATCATCAGGTGCACATATTGTTATGCATGAATCTTGACAGATTTTCAAGTAAATATATATTCAAATGTCAGGAATGTGTCTAGAGTGAAAACAGAGGTAGATACAGAGCTACAACTACACTAAATTATGGCTGCACTTCATTTCCTACATAGAAATTACACAAAATATGCTCAAAACTGGATTCTTTAGGCAATTTGTTCTCTTTGATTATCTCATCTCTGATGTAAAACAGCCATAATATTACTCTGTAATCACTTCTATAACTTAACACGTTGACTTTTTTAGAAACTGTTTGTATAATTCCCATCTTTTTCTATTTGTCAATAAAGAATTTCTGTATATGTATTATATAAAGTGTGTGTATTTACATATACACAACATACTGAAATAAGTTTTAAGAAAGATAAAAATCAATGATATTTCAGTTATAAGGCTGAGCACAGCTTTGAAAATCCTCCTAAGCGCTCAACAGATGTTGTGAGTTTTAAAGAAAAGCCTGTAAACATTATAACAGCATGAAGTGCAGTCTGTTCTTCAGTTCTGAAAGTAAGTTAGTCCTTGGAATTTTAATAGGTTTTTCATTCTGAGTTTCTTCTAGTTTCAGATAGATTTATGCATTACAAACCACAGAGATTATAATTTAGAATTTTCATTTTAATACACTTTCAGTAATGAAAGAATGCCACCATCAGAAACCTTTAAAAGGGTAAAATGTATACAATGAGAATTCTAGTATTAGGTACAGAGTCAACAAAGGTCAATATAATAAGGAAAGTGCTTTTCTTGTTCAAAAACATTAGCAGAACCACGCCAAAGCAGCAGACAGTGATCAAAGCTTAATAGACAATCCTTTTTCAGTATTTCTTAGTTATAGATTCCATATAGTTACACATCATATTGTATGACAATGACACTAAATTTGGTGCACCAATAAAGGAATTTTTTCAAGTCATGTGACCAAGAGAGATTTAAGGTTTGAAAAGCAAGATGTATTAGAACGTGACCATAAAATACACTGAACTCCAGCGCTGTAAGTGCTCATAAGTAAAACATCTGTTCTAATTGTATGTATTGTATTGTCAGGTATAAAAGGATCAGTATGTTTTTGTTTATCTTCCTGGAAGTAACTTCTGAGCATTAGCCAATCAACATAGCTTCGATATCATGCTAGAGCATATATCACATTAGGGAGGTGAAGCTTTGTAGGAATCAGGTCATTCAAGAAGGAATCAGCCTTTGGTTTGAAAACAGGTCCGGTAGTACATTGTAATGAAGCTAAAAACTTTATAGGCAAAGAGACCTTCTGTCCCAGTTTTATTGGGACAGTCCCCGTTTTTCATATGGTGTCCCAGTGTCCTGAAAAACTCTGTTAGGACACCTGAAATTTCCTGACTTTTAATTTCATCAATCTAAACATTTGGCTCTTTTTCATAAGTACAAATGTTTGTCCAAGATGTATTGCTACATCACCACATTTTGCACCTCTGCTTCAGTCTCATCACATAGTGAGTGTATGTTTCATGCCAACCATTGTTTAAGGCCAAAAACTATTTCACTAGGATGGTGGTGAAGCACTGGAATGGGTTGCCTATGGACGTGGTGGAATCTCCATCCTTAGAGGTTTTTAAGGCCCAGCTTGACAAAGCCCTGGCTGGGATGATTTAGTTGGAGTTGGTCCTGCTTTGAGTCTCCCACATCCAGAACAGTGGCCTAACCACCAGGTGCAGAATGTGAGAGTCTCTCTGCCTCTCCTCCTTCCTGATCAAAACTTTTGATATGTCTCTGGGAAATGTTCTGTCTTCAATAAAATTTCATTTAGTCTCAAATGTTCTGACCAGATCTAATATTCACCTTATTTAGAGATAAGCAAATGTTTCCTGAATTTTGTCCCATGTAGCTGTCTCCCTGACTCTCTGTCCACATGTACAGGGGGTTATACAGTGGAGAAGAATAGGATAATATTTATTTTTACAAGTTTTGAATGGCTTTATTCATCTGTATTAAGTGGACTTCTTTTAAGGATATAATGGGCTTTCCCCCTCCCCCCACTAATGGGCAGTAGAATGGCAAGCAAAACAGTTTAGTCCTGAAATCATTCATCTTTTTTCCTTGCTTTACTGTTCTCTTGTGTTCTTTACTTTTACTCTGGATTTTCTTTGTAGCATTCAGTGGGAAAGTAGAACCTTTCAAATGAAGAAAGATCAGTCTTGCCCTTTTATGGAAAATCAATATCCTTTGTGGTTTCTTCGTCAGCTTACTTAGACTTTGTCAAATGTAGAATATGCCCCAGAAAACCCTTCTGGTGTTCATCAATTACTGTTTTACTGCAAGCACAATAAAGAACTAAAATATGCTTTTTACTTGACAAATGAAAAAAGAAAACTTGGGCACTTTATTATAGTGCACTTAGGATGTGAATGCTTGAGGGGTTTTATCAGTGTTGCTGGTATTTTATTTTCAGAGCATCACAGGAGAGCACAAAGCCAATGTCCATTTGGAGACAAGCAAAAAAAGCAGCTAGATTTCTCCACTATGCAAAATTATTTCTAGTTCAAATATGAATATATTCAGCTGTTAATTAGTTTAAAACGCTACTTTGTTGGCAAATGATTTTTTCCCCATTCTAAATAAAAACATTCTGCTAGTGAAACCTAATATTTGAATAATGGCTTTGCCCCTGTTAGCTTCCACACATTAGGCTAGCTTCATCAGAAACAAATATTTGGATTCTAAGTGGAAAATTGTTCTCTAACCCTGCTCCATCGCAAGCCGGAGAACATGAAAGAGCTTTTTTATTTTTTAAACAGTGACCATCTACATTGTTTACCCAAACTACTACATTTTGGACAGCACCATATTGTAATGAAAAGCTGTTCTGTGATTACAAAATGAAAACATTCATGACCTTGTATATTAAGTGTATAACCAGATTGCTCTTGACCGGTATGTGGAGATATTTTTATTGCATTTTAAGGAAAAGATTAATGGTGTTTAAATGTTATTGCTTTCTGACTCATGAAGATTGGGATTGTTCAGTTTAGAAAAGAGACAAATAAAATAGGGCATGATAGAGGTGTACAAAATAATAAATGTTATAGAGAAGGTAAATTGGGTACTTGTATTTATGCTCTCGGAATGCAGGAGCAAAGGGGAATGGAACAAAAAGGCAACAAATTTTAAAATGATAAAAGGAAATACATTTTTTTCAACAAAGTACCTAATTAATCTTTGGAACTCATTGCATCATTTACACCAGGCATTTAAGAAGAGTTAAACATTCATATGGCTAATGAAAATATTCATAGTTAGATTAGATTGGATAAAAGAAAACAATTAGGGATATAAACCCTCATGCTTCAGGTTGTTAGTCAAACACTAAGGGTATGCCTACACTGCAACCAGGGGTGTGACTGCAGCACATTAGACATAGGAGAGCTAGCTTTGATCTTGCTAGCTTGAACATTTTTGAAAAGCTGTTTAGTCTATTTTAAAAATAGGCATTTTTTTTCTGGTAGTCTGAGTGTGGTGAGACTCTATATGAATGATACATATAACATGGAAACTGTAACAAACATTTCTTATTTTCTTTTTGCACCAAGGATGAGGCCAGAATCCATTAGATAAAAAAGACCTTTCAAAATCCCTGTGAAAATCACCATTTTACAGGTGACATGTGTGTTAAGCAAGGAAGCCTTCATGGGACATCACAAACATCTCCTCTTTGTTACAGTGATGTAAATCCATAGTAACTTCATATGTAGCAGTGTAGTTATTTCAGATATACATGAGTGTACTATGCTCATCTGTGTGCAGGCTGGGATTATGCCTAAGAAAAACACATTCATAAACTAGAGGAAATTCAAAGAAATATGTCAAAGCTGTGAAAAGGTGTGATTTATGCAAAGAGACTAAGGAACATAATTAGTAATTTTTGACTAACGCAGATACTTTCCATGAAAACGTTTGCTTACTCAACAACCCTATTTTCCATTAAAAAAAAAAAAGTTGATGCAAAATTTTCCATCAGCCCAAATGCTTAACTTTGACGAAATGGGACTTAAGCATGTGCTAAAGTGATTTGTTGAATCAGAGTGTAAGTAGTTTGGTCAGCCTAACTGAGCACACTTAAGTGTTTTTTTCAGCTAATGTAGAACTGAGGCATGTCTGGAATCGGAAGTGAGAAATAGCAACAGGAACATGCTGACCTGTTTTGACCAGTTTCTTGTTCATAGAAACCATAGTGAACCATATGAGTTCAGAACTTCAAATGTTTTAATTTCAACTTAGTCATTGTGAGCTACAGGAGGTGGAAAGTGGCTGATGACTCATAACTGTGATCCTTTGAGTCACAAGAGAAAATAAATCCAAACCCCAGGTTTTCCTCATCCAATTTGCTTGTCAAGGGCACCTTTCAGCTACCCTAAACCTGGGCCTTCCATATGAGTGATAATATCCCTCCGTAAATAGTTGAGAGCTAACAGACAAAGAAGAGGGGAAGAATTATTTTATGTTGTTAAGATGGCACAAGACAAAATAGCTGTCTGCAACTAGACAAAGAAAAAAAATAGTTTAAATATTGGGAAGGCAATCCAATAGTAAGGCCAATTAAACATAATTTCCCAAGGCACACATTTGGGGTGAATTATTTTTTCCCCTCTATCCCACAAACATTACCAACTACTATCTATGACTGTTGTACCACTGCAGTGTTGTTGTTGTCATGTTGGTCCTAGGCTATTGGAAAGACAAGATGGGTGAGGTAATATCTTTTTTTGCACCAACTTCTGCTGGAGAAAGAGAAAAGGTTACGAGCTACAGAGAGTTCTTCTTCTTCATGCTGTGTAGCTTCAAAACTTGTCTCTTTCACCAGAAGTTGGTGCAATAAAAAATATTACCTCACCCACCTTGTCTCTTAAATTGTACCACTAGGCATAAGGCAAGCTTGTGGTCAATCCTGTGGTTATATAATGATACTCAGACATAGGCACAGATTGAACATGGGGACTCTGACTCTACTGCCTGAATTAAAGGACTAATTTCATTATCTTGCAGAAAGTAGCAGATACATAAACCTCAGTATGTGCTCTTTCCACTAGACTGGGACAAAGTGCCACACTACATTAGCATGGCTCACGCATAGCTTTACCTCTCATTGTACTGACCTACCATTTCTTCAAGGTGATCTACATTGGCTGCTCAGGGAGCGATTAGTGACTGTACTAGTATCAGCAGCAGCCTCATGTGTCCCACTTCCCCCACCAGTTCTTGGTCTGAGATCTTTCTTCATCCAAAATCAAAACAACACACCATCAGTGCCAGGTTTACAATGGCTCCAGTGGTTCCATGGAGCTGGGCTCATGCTCAGACGGGGCCCCAGCCTGCTCCGCTTGCACTGCGCCTAAGACCCTATTCCCTCCCACCCACCAATTGCTCCTATTGGCCTGCCCACCGGCTGGCCAAGGGCTCCTCTCTGCCCCCTAGCCAGGGCAGGCTCCAGTGTTTTTGCCGCCCCAAGCGGTGAAGAAAAAAACCCCATATTGAGCTGCCACCGAATTGCCGCTGAAGAGGAAGAGAGGGAGTGAGGGACCCACTGCTGAATTGTTGCTGACAACAGACAGAGTGCCGCCCCTTTCTATTGGCCGCCCCAGGCACCTGCTTCCTTTTATTGGCCACCCCAGGCACCTGTGGTGCCCCACCTGTCTCCCCGGAGCTGAGCCGCCTGGGACTGGTGCAGAAGCCTGGCCAGTCTCAGCCAGTGGGGGAGGTGGGGGACAGTGTGGGGGGCTTAGCTGGGTCCCTCCAGGCAAGTGGGTCTTGAGGGAGCCCGGCTGGGGCAGGACCTGGTCTGGCTGATCGTGTCACAGTCGCCTCCCAACAGGGCCGGTAAGTGAGGCCAGGAGGCAGGGCATGGGGGAGTGGGTCTCGTGGGAGGGTCAGTGGGGGGTGCTGGGCTGTGAGGAGGTGGGGAAGATCTGTGTGTTGGGGCACTAGGGAGTGGGGGTTCTGTGTGGGATACCAGGCAGTTGTGGTGGGGCTGTGGGCAGGAGGGCGCTGGGCAGGGGTGGTGTTGTGCAGAGTGCTGTGCATTTGTGGGGGGATTTGCTGGGCATAGTGGGTCATGGGGTGCTCTGGTCATAGGGAGTTGGGGGGAGGGGGCTGTGTGGCATGGCATGGGCCCACCCCTGAGGGGAAGGGACATACTGACAGCACAGGGCTGGGCAGACCACTGTGTGTCTGGCAACTGCCAGTTTGTTAATAGTGCCCTTGCACTGAGCTGGGCGGAGCGGGGCCGCCCCTGCCATGCCATGCCCCATTGCCCCTGGCTGGCCTCTCTCTCTGGGGACTGACCTCCAGGCACCATGCTCCATTGCCTCCATGGGGACCCACAAATATGTTTGGCGCTGGGTCCACAAAAGATTAATTTGGCCCTGCACACCATGTATTTAACAGGCAACAAAGGATGCTACTGGGCAGTGATATGCAAAAGAAGGCTGGGAATGAATAACTCATGATATTTTTGAAAAAGGAAAAGTGAAAAATTTTAACCTTATGAATTTATTTAAATTTTTAAGGTTGACATCACAATGGAAAGGGCTTGATTTTTTAAAGATCAAGCTAAAATTAGTCTCACAGAGAGTTGATAAAATCAAGGAGGTCTGTGGCCATGGGTTCTTTGGGCCTCAAAGACCATCTTTGCCCAGACACCATCCCTAAAGGAGTTGCAACCCCTGAAGTCATAGAATCATAGAATATTAGAATTGGAAGACACCTCAGGAGGCCATCTAGTCCAATCCCCTGCTCAAAGCAGGACCAACTTGTTGAACCTCATCAGATTTCTTTTGGCCCAATGCTCCAATTTGTCTAGGTCACCCTGGACCCTATCCCTACCCTCCAGCATATCTACCTCTCCCCCCAGTTTAGTGCCATCCACAAACTTGCTGAGGGTGCAATTAATCCCATCATCCAGATCATTGATAAAAATGTTGAACAAAACCAGCCCCAGGACTGACCCCTGGGACACTCTGCTTGATACCGACTGCCAGCTAGACATCAAGCTGTTTGTTGATCACTACCCGTTGAGCCCAACAATCTAGCCAGCTTTCTATCCACTTTATAGTCCATTCATCCAATCCATACTTTTTTAACTTGCTGGCAAGAATACTGTGGGATACCGTATCAAAAACTTTGCTAAAGTCAAGATATATCATATCCACTGTTTTCCCCATATCCACAGAGCCAGTTATCTCATCATAAACGGCAATCAAGTTGGTTAGGTATGACTTGCCCTTGGTGAATCCATGTTGACCATTCCTGATCACCTTCCTCTCCTCCAAGTGCTTCAAAATGGATTCCTTGAGGACCTGCTCCATGATTTTGCCGGGGAGTGAAGTGAGGCTGACCGGTCTGTAGTTCCCTGGGTTCTCTTTCTTCCCTTTTTTTAAATATGGGTACTATATTTGCCTTTTTCCAATTGTCCAGGACCTCCCCTGATCACCACGAATTTTCAAAGATAATAGCCAATGGCACTGCAATCACATCAGCCAACTTCCTCAGCACCCTCAGATGCATTAGCTCTGGCCGCTTTGGGGGAGAGATAGCTTGGTGGTTTGAGTATTGGCCTGCTAAACCCAGGATTGTGAGTTCAATCCTTAAGGGGGCCACTTGGGGATTTAGTTGGAGATTGGCCCTGCTTTGAGCAGGGGGTTGGAGTAGATGACCTCCTGAGGTCCCTTCCAACCCTGATATTCTATGATTCTATGACTTGTGCACATCCAGCTTTTCTAAATAGTCCTTAACCTGTTGTTTCACCTGACATTTAGAAGTGCTGAACTTCCATAGCTTCCATTAAAGTTAGTGGGAGTTATAGGTGCTCGGTACCTCTGAAAATCAGAACAGAAAACAGATGGAATGGTGATAGGAGCCATATTAGAGATTAGGTAGATAGATAAAATGAACTAGATGACCCAAGAAGTATCCCTGCATCTAGCCTGACCCTTTCATTTCCAACTACTGGGGGCCAAAAATGTGTTATTTTGGCTATTGGACAAATGCAGCATCAGGAGGATGCATGGGAAAAGACAGAGGGACAGGAATTGGCTCTTTTACCTATTTTCCCCTCCTTAATTCCAATTATCTTTACAAAGGGGGTTTTGGGGATGGGCTAGCAAAATGAGGCTGCAATCCTGATGGGGGGCCTTTCCACACTGCTATAATATAGCTATATTGAAATAGCTGTTATGCTGGCAGACCAGGTGCCCGTTCATGCCAAAGCCCCATGTATCACTGAATGCTTAAAAATGCATAGCTTGAACCCAGGCCAATTCACTTGTGTTTGAATATAGACCAAAGTGCTTGTTTATACACCTATACCCTGATATAACACTGTCTTCGGGAGCCAAAAAATCTTACCGCGTTATAGGTGAAACCATGTTATATCGAACTTGCTTTGATCCGCTGGAGCATGCAGCCCCCCCCACCCCCCCACGGAGCGCTGCTTTACCGTGTTGTATCTGAATTCATGTTATATCGGGTCGCGTTATATCGGGGTAAAGGTGTATATAAAAGAAAAGAGTTTCTGATGTTAAACTTCATGAAAACTAATGGGATGTTACATGCATTGTTTTCACTTACCTGTATCCTGTTATAATGTAGTAGCAAACATTTAAATTGTGTATACTCCTATAACTAAATAACCCATCAAACAAGGAAGAAGCCTTGTGAAATGCAAATGAGGAACCTTAACAGAAAAGTGCGAATTTCAAAGCATTTGGTCAGTGTGTGTGTTGATCAGAGACCAAAGACTCTAAATTTATTCCTCACCCTCTGTCCTCAAAGGAAGAGCCCACATGGACAATGACCCTAACAGCTTGTTTTCTGTGTGAAAAAGCTATGTGTGTGGATTCAGGATTTCATCTCTGGACTGTTTGGATACTTACAGGGAAGGGTAACAGAGTCAAAGCAGAGATCCCCATCGACAATCTGAGAATGCCAAAAAGACTTTTGGGAAAGTGGTAGTTGATTACATCACCGCCACCATTTGGAATTACAAACTGGTGACTAAGGGTATGTCTACACTACGGGATTATTCCGATTTTACAGAAACCATTTTTTGGCAACAGATTGTATAAAGTCGAATGTATGCGGCCACACTAAGCACATTAATTCGGCGGTGTGCGTCCATGTACCGGGGCTAGTGTCGATTTCTGGAGCACTGAACTGTGGGTAGCTATCCCATCGCTATCCCATAGTTCCCGCAGTCTCCTCCGCCCATTGGAATTCTGGGTTGAGATCCCAATGCCTGATGGGGCCAAAAACATTGTCACGGGTGGTTCTGGGTACATCCTCCTCTCCCTCCTGGAAAGCAACGGCAGACAACCGTTTCGTGCCTTTTTCCTGGGTGAACAGTGCAGATGCCATACTGCGGCAAGCATGGAGCCCTCTCAGCTCAAGACAGCAGTCATAAACATTGTAAACACCTCGCGCATTATCGTGCAGTTTATGCTGAACTAGAACCTGCAAAACCAGGCGACGAGGAGTAGGCTACGGCAGTGCGGCGACGAGAGTGATGAGGACATGGACATGGAATTCTATCAAACTACGGGCCCCGGCGCTTTGGAGATCATGCTGTTAATGGGGCAGGTTCATGCCGTGGAACGCCGATTCTGGGCCCAGGAAACAAGCACAGACTGGTGGGACCGCATAGTGTTGCAGGTGTGGGACGATTCCCAGTGGCTGCGAAACTTTCGCATGCATAAGGGCACTTTCATGGAACTTTGTGAATTGCTTTCCCCTGCCCTGAAGCACCAGAATACCAAGATGAGAGCAGCCCTCAGAGTTGAGAAGCGAGTGGCGATAGCCCTGTGGAAGCTTGCAACGCCAGACAGCTACCGGTCAGTCGGGAATCAATTTGGAGTGGGCAAATCTACTGTGGGGGCTGCTGTGATGCAAGTAGCCAAACCAATCACTGAGCTGCTGCTACCAAAGGTAGTGACTCTGGGAAATGTGCAGGTCATAGTGGATGGCTTTGCTGCAATGGGATTCCCTAACTGTGGTGGGGCGATAGATGGAACCCATATCCCTATCTTGGCACCGGAGCACCAGGGCAGCCAGTACTTAAACCGCAAGGGGTACTTTTCAATTGTGCTGCAAGCACTGGTGGATCACAAGGGACCTTTCACCAACATCAACGTGGGATGGCCGGGAAGGGTTCATGACGCTCACGTCTTCAGGAACACTACTCTGTTTAAACGGCTGCAGCAAGGGACTTACTTCCCAGACCAGAAAATAACAGTTGGGGATGTTGAAATGCCTATAGTTATCCTTGGGGACCCAGCCTACCCCTTAATGCCATGGCTCATGAAGCCATACACAGGCAGCCTGGACAGGAGTCAGGACCTGTTCAACTACAGGCTGAGCAAGTGCAGAACTGTGGTGGAATGTGCATTTGGATGTTTAAAAGGTCGCTGGCAATCTTTACTGACTCGCTCAGACCTCAGCCAAACCAATATTCCCATTGTTATTGCTGCTTGCTGTGTGCCCCACAATCTCTGTGAGAGTAAGTGGGAGACCTTTATGGCGGGGTGGGAGGCTGAGGCAAACCGCTGATTACGCACAACCAGACACCAGGGCGATTAGAAGAGCACACCAGGAAGCGCTGCGCATCAGAGAAGCTTTGAAAACCAGTTTCATGACTGGCCAGGCTACCGTGTGAACGTTCTGTTTGTTTCTCCTTGATGAAAACCCACCCCCTTGATTGACTCGTTCTCTGTAAGCAACCCACCCTCCCCCTTCGATCCCAGCTTGCTTTCAAAGGAAATAAAGTCACTATCATTTAAAAATCATGCATTCTTTCTTAATTGATTATAAAAAGAGGGAGAGAACTGAGAAGGTAGCCCAGGTGGGGTTTGGGAGGAGGATAGGAGGGAAGGAAAAAGCCACTAAAAAAGTTCAAAGTAATTACAGCCTTTTGGTTGGGCTGTCCACTGGGGTGGATTGGGAGGGTGCACGGAGCCTCCCCCCCACCCCGCGTTCTTACACGTCTGGGTGAGGAGGCTATGGAACATGGTGAGGGGGGAGGGAGGTTATACAGCGGCTGCAGCGGGACTCTGTGGTCCTGCTGCCGTTCCTGAAGCTCCACCAGATGCCGGAGCATGTCCGTTTGATCACGCAGCAGCCCCAGGGTCGCAGCCTGCCACCTCTCATCTCAAGTGTCCCTCCTGTCTTCACGTTCACTGGCATCTTTCCTGTACTTTGATACCGTGTCCTTTCACTCATTCAGATGAGCTCTTTCATTGCGGGTGGATTCCATGATTTCCGAGAACATTTTGTCTCGCGTCCTCTTTTTTCGATGCCTAATCTGAGATAGCCTTCGGGACGGAGGAGGGAGGCTTGAAAAAATTGCAGCTACGGGAGGGAGGGAAAAAAGGGAGAGAAGTATTTAAAAAGATACATTTTGCAGAACAATGCTTATACTCTTTCACGGTGAACCACACTATTCACATTACATAGCACATGTGATTTCGGTACAAGGTCGCATTTTGCATCTTTTAATATTGAGTGCCTGAGGCTTTGGTGTTAGAGATCACAGACGCAGGTCCGGGCAATAGAATTCGGCTTGCATGCAGCCATGGTAAGCCATTGTCTTTCGGCTTCTGCAGCTTTCCTACAAGCAACGCCCTCCTTTCCCACATACCAAGCAAAGCCCGTTGAGTGCTGCGGTTTTCCTGTTAACGTGCAGCAACAGAAACCAAACTAACCTCCCCAACATCCAATTCTCTGAGATGATCACTTTATCCCTCCCCCCACCGCGTGACTGGTATCAGGGAAGACCCCCGCCCCTTCCCCCCCCACTTGGCTAACTGCAGGGAAGGATTTCTTTTCAGCCACAGGCAAACAGCCCAGTAGGAACGGCCACCTCTGCCCCCTTAATTAAATTACCGAATTTCAAACCGGTTACCATGAACGATATCACTCTCCTGAGGATAACACAGCGAGATAAGGAACGGATGTTGCTTGAATGCCAGCAAACACCGGGACCATACGCTGCCAGGTTTTGTCATGCAATGATACCAGATTACTTGCTACTAGCATGGCGTGGTCAAGTGTCCTACCATGGAGGACAGAATAAGGCTGCACTGCCCAGAAACCTTCTGCAAAGGCTTTTGGAGTACCTCCAGGAGAGCTTCATGGAGATGTCCCTGGAGGATTTCCGCTCCATCCCCAGACACGTTAGCAAACTTTTCCAGTAGGTGTACTGGCCGCGAATGCATTCCAAGTCCTCAAGGCAAATTAATCATTAAAAACGCTTGCTTTTAAACCATGTTTTATATTTACAAAGATATACTCACCGGAGGTCCCTTCCATGGCCTCATTGTTGGGAGGGTGCTTCAGTCAGGCTGAGAAAAAGATCCTGGCTGTTGGGGAGAATGGAGTGCTGTGTGCTCTCCGCAAGCTTGTCATCATCCTCCTCCTCCTCCTCTTCCCCATCCGCAGAATCCTCAGGCAGGGCTGAGTTACCCCCGCCTCGGAATCCACGGTCAGAGGTGGGATAGTGGTGGCGGCCCTCCCTAGAATTGCATGCAGCTCAGCGTAGAAGCGGCATGTCTGCGGCTCTGACCCGGAGTGACCGTTTGCCTCCTTTGTTTTTTGATAGGCTTGTCCTCTCCCCATATAGCGATCAGATCCAGTACCTCCCGTAGGTCCATGCTGGTGCTCTTTTTCGATTCTCAGACTACATGGTTACCTTTGCTGATGAGCTTTGCATGGTCACCTGTTCTCTGCACGCTGGGCAAACAGGAAATGTAATTCAAAAGTTCGCGGGGCTTTTCCTGTCTACCTGGCCAGTGCATCCGAGTTCAGATTGCTGTCCAGAGAGGTCACAATGGTGCACTATGGGATAGCTCCCGGAGGCCAATACCGTCAAATTGCGGCCACACTAACCTAATCCGAAATGGCAATACCGATTTCAGCGCTACTCCCCTCATCGGGGAGGAGTACAGATATCGATATTAAGAGCCCTTTATATCGAAGTAAAGGGCTTCGTTGTGTGGACGGGTGCAGGTTTAATTTGGTTTAACGCTGCTAAATTCGAGATAAACTCCTAGTTTAGACCAGGCCTAACATGTACATATATTTTATCCTCTTTAAACCTCTCAATAACTCTCATTTCTTTTCTTAGCTAATAAACATTTAGTTAGTTTACTATAGAATTGGCTACCAGAATTGTTTTTGGTGTCAGATCTAGGATACCAACTAATCTGGGGTAAGTGACTGGTGTCTTGGGACTGGGAGCAATCTGAATGTAGTGTGATTTTTGAGGTGAGTGACATTTTATCACAAAGTCCAGTTTGTCTGGATGGCAAGATAGACTGGAGAGTCTAAAGGACTGTCTGTGACTCCATGGTAAGACTAGTATAGCAATCCAGGAGTTCACATTTGTTACTGGCTTGGTGAAATCTAATTATGGAACACACCACCAGTTTGGGGTGTCTGCCCTGTTTTCTGACAGTCTGCTGTGAGGTAGGCACCCCACTCCAGACATCATGACAATAGGAACATTAATAAACGGACATTCAGTCTGCACTTGATGGTTAACATTGGCCTCTTGCCTACTGAATAATGTGGTGGTTTGGAGGGAGTGCTTTGCAAATGATATTTACAATTGGCACAGCACGTCTAATTAAATGAGTAGGTCTCTATTTGGTCCAATAATTATAACATTATATTCTGAAAATGTTATAATCAAATACAGAAGCTGCTCAGATTGAGTAACAATACATTCATAGCAATATTGGTAGGATTTTCATATGATCATTTATTCTTGTAAATTATTTTTGCTGGTAAAATTGTGGTACTGGGGGGACATAGTATTTCATAACCCTGTAAGACTATAATTCAGCAGTATCTTTTGCCTACAAATTTAGCCTGAAATTAAAAAGCGGGGAATTTATGAGAACATCCTTCTAGTGACCTGTAGGACATAGCTATGGAGCATTGCTTCAATGTTTCTCTTGTCTTCTCTGTTGAGAAATTTTACCAGCTCATTCAATCCTTGCAGGCATTTTACTTAAGCTGAGTTTGGCTGACAGCTTCAATGTCTTCTCAGACTGCTACTGTGGCAGTATCTCCTTCGCTTTTATAATGCTGTATAGTTGATCAAATATATTTCATGTCCATCAGATACCTGATGGAAGTACCTGAAAAATGATAGCATATGACTCAGAGGTAAAAAACAACTGAATTCCCTAGCAGAAAAGAGTAACCAACAGGTTTAAAATTATGATGATGCACATTAAGCTGATCCCACACTTTCAGAAATATTAATGAATGTGGTAACTTTCTTTCTGGAGCAACTCAAGCATGAGGTACTGTAGAACAAAGAATTCCAGTGAGTAGAATCCTACTGTTTCAAGGTAATGTGCCAGAAAGTTTTTCTTTCTTAAGTCAGATTTTGGTGTGGCTGAGATAAAATTACTGAAGAGTTCATGACAATCACAATTTTGCCTTTATTTGTAAGTATCCAGTCAGCTCACAGCAGAGCCAAATTTATCATTGTATGCTGCCAGCTTCCTTTGCAACTGAGGTAAGAGATTTTTTGATAAAGCTGACGGGTAGATTATTTCAATTAAAAACATATTTTAATGGTATGATTTATTGTAAAGATTAAAGTGATTTTTTTCTATTTTGACACTTGCTGTTTTAAAATATTAAAACCAGCAAGACAAAATGCCTTCTAAAATATGTGGCAGTCTAGATAGTGCATGTTTTCAGAATATTAATTTCTTCAAAATGAGAATTATAGATAACAGCATTGAGGGTCCAATCTCAGGCCAAGCCATGCTGATGATGGAGAGGCTGCAACAGGTGCAACATGCTCCCCTGCATCAAACTGTGGAAATTAAAGCAGATCCCAAGGAAGAGGAAGCTAATAGTAGTAATATAAAATTGATGTCACTTTCCCAGGCAGAATCAGAGTGCTATCTAGTGTGGCAGAAAGCAAGGAGAAGGACCAGAGGTGCAGTAATAAATATTCATTTATGGTATGTACACATTTAAATCACCCCATTAAAGTTAAATATTTTAAGATCCTTTACCTCATTTTTTGTAGAGAATATTGAGGGAGGCATTTTTTGAATGAAAAGAGGGTGTTGGCTTGGAGAACAGGGTTTAGGAGGGTATTCCATGCACAACAGACAGTGTGGAAAAAGGCATAGAGATTAGAGTGGGTGGAAAAAAAAGAGGAGGGCTTTGAGACTGGCTTTACAGGCAAAGTGGACTGAGGGGAATGCAATAAGACATGGCAGAGATGTAGCCTGAGGCAGACTGGAAGAGTATTTGGAATGAGAGAACAAGAAGTTTGAGTTTGATAAAAAGGGCAATGGGAAGTCAGAGAAGGGATTGAACAATGCAGGAGAGCAATAAATGGCACAAAGTATGCATTTCCTTACATTATCAAAACTTGCTTCCCAGTTTTTGGAATAGTAATAGCTGTAGACCTAGTAAAACCTTGATCACAACCTATTGTAGGACTTGGATTTTAGCTAGCTATTTGAAACATATGCTGAAATGTTCTTCAGGATTCAGAAATCCATTTATGATTACCTTTTCTTTGGCACACTTCTTAACTACTTATAACTTGCTCTCTTGTTGAATCATACACACTTTTCACCCATTAACAGTTTAACATTTCCTAACATTTCAGCCTTGCACTTTAGTGCTCTGCTATCATATTTTAAAAGGGCACAGTTTATACATTCCATCTCTGATATTTCAGTTTCTTCATGAAGCGTTAAGCCTTTTGTCTTTAGTTTTCAGAATACCTTCTCCGGTGCCCCTTCCAATTGTGGTCTTGCTAAAAATAATCCTGAATGCCTTGGATCCTTAGTAAACTGCTTGACCATAGGCTGGTATATTAATGTTTCCATTTGTATACTGCAGTTATCACTATCACTAAAGGCATGGGTATCACAGACTGGGATTACAATTCAGAAATTTTGTGCCAGTTTGATTTGATGGAAGCACCACCTTATGTTCAATTTTCTGAAAATCTAATATCCCAGGGTACGCTTAAATAGCAGGGGCCAAAATTGGGTCCAAATAATCAGCAGAGTTACCCTGTTGTTCTGCTATCTGACTTGAACACATGTTTCTCACAGGGAATGTTTTTCTGTGGTCTAAAATATGCTGTTAGCTTCTGAACTCCAGCATCAAAATCTCTGTCTTCGCTTGTTTCTTTGATGGTAGGAAAACCCATCTACGAGGTCAGGCCACCTGAAGTGCCACATAAAAGGCACATCTCTGAGAGGCATCTGTGATTTTGGAGGCTGTTTCAAACTCTGACCAATGCCCAGTGGATGTTCAGAAAGGGAAAAGAGACATGTAAGAGGTAAACTTTGTCGTGTTATTTCCATATTGTGCTGAGTTGCAAATCTGTTTTTAAGATGTAGTTAGAAATAGGATTTTGGCACTGTCACTTTAAACTCTGTAATACAGAGTGCAAGGTCTAGGTATCTTTGTTACCAATCCAATATATTGCAGACTTGAGAGTCTATTATTGATAGCTACATCTTCTCACCTTGAATGAGGAACAGGAGGAGCATAAGAACAAGAGTGGGGAACTTGGAGTTCTAATCCTGACTTGGACACTGATTTATTTTGTGGCCTTGGGTGAGTAACTTAACCTCTTTGAGATGAATCATAGCTTTAAACTACAGTCCTTGGGATGATATGCCAGCTCTTCACCCCAGTGGGAGCTCCCAGAGATATTGCTCCTGTGGCAGGCACACTGCCTCAGTAAAGCTTTGAGGAGTGCAGTCAATGTTAAGCCCTTTGAAAGTGAGCAGTGTTCACTTCCTCTGTCCTCAACCAGAAAAGACCATTTCTAATAAGGCCCACAATTCCTTTCTGAGAAATTTAAGTTACTCCTGAAAAAGCATAGTAGATTTGTTGCTTAACACGAAGCATCAAATATATTAAAATTAATGCTTTGTGCGGTTACTTAAAAGGGCATTATGAAAAAAGTGAAGGTAGAACCCTGCAATATTATGTGGCAAATGTTCTGTTATCATATATAGGTCTTACATCACATTCTGCGACTCAGAAAGCTCCAGCTAAGTTATTTCTTAAATGCCAATTATGAATTAGTAGATTTGACTTATTTTGATGAGATTTAGTAGAAAAAATTGATGAAAAACAGCACAGAACCCAGGACATATGCCTTCCAGAGTTTTGTGCAGAGACCAAAGGGACTTTCTATGAAATTACAGGAGAAAAGGAAGTGTGTATATGTGCGTGTGTGTGTGTATGTGGAAAAGGTGTTGTACAGAGGGTACTGGGATCTGTAGTCTACCTAGCAGAGGTTAAAGGGAGCTAATGAAGAATCTTTATGACCAGCTGTCGCAAGACAAAGGTTCAGAAAGGGTAAAAAAGGCAACAAAATTGAAACTGATAACAATGCAATCACTGGAAAAGAAAATGACTTTGCTTTTTATTGGCCTAAAGACATACACGAAGATGTTGCTCAGGAAGATAAATTTCATAATATGGAAAAGAAACTGGAGGACGAGGAAGTTCAGAATGACCATCCTGATAAGTACCTCCAGGAACAATTTAAAGAAATGGGAGGTCAACACTTAAAATTCTGCAGCGGCACAGCAGTGCTGCTGTAGCACTTCAGTGAAGAAGCTATTATGCCTATGGGAGGGGTTCTCCCAACAGCGCAGTTAATCGACCTCCTCGAGAGGTGGTAGCTATGTCGATGAGAGAAGACCTCCCATTGACATAGCGCTGTCTACACCCCAGAGTTAGGTCCGTCCAACTGCATGAGTCAGGGGTGTGAATTGTTCACACCCCTGGCTGACATAGTTATACTGATGTATGTTTATAATGTAGTCCTGGCCTCAGAAACAAAAAAACAAACAAACAAAACCCAACTCCCACCCCCACCCCCTGAGGTGGAGTATAATGTATGTAGCTAAGTAATTGATGAGGACATGCTATGATTATGTTTTCTGCTCCTGAGTTGTAATTTTGCTTTCCGGACTTAAACTCTAAGGGCTAGATTGTGCATGGGGTTCCTCACCTGATTAGTCCCAGAGCAGGAGGGAAGGGATGTGTGGGAATGGGTCAAGCTTTAGTTCCAGTCCTTTCATTTCATTGGCAACAGCAGCCTAGCTAGCAAGGAAGCAGTTTGGAATTTACAGTGTAGGCAAGCAGTAAATTGCTCACCTCTGGGAGCACAGAGAAAACAGGGAAGGAAATATATCTCAGACAGATGTGTCGATGTCTCAGTGCCTTCAATGTCTACTCCAGCAGTGGGGCATAAAATGCAGCACCCCTTGTTCAGGTCTGTGCCACAAGGCATAGTCTAGCCCTAAAACTGTATTCATAGCTACTTCCAGGGTCTGAGTTTTATATGAAAAGTACTGAAAAGCCTCTCCTAATTCAGGATTGCTTATCACTATAACAACACATTGTGGGAGGGCATCTCACAAAAGGTTACCAAAATGATAAGGAGTGGTAAGTTCTAAACTGGCTAGAAATTCAGGTATGCACTCCTTCTATTTGTTTTTTTTTACATGAAATACCTTTCAGCTAGGAAGTTTGATTTTGGTACATGGAACATTTTTAAAAACCGCTGTTCAATCTTTATACTCTATCTCACTTGGTTCTTTTTTTTTTAATTATTTTCTCCCCCCCCCCCCCCAGGAAACCTCTTCACTGCTTCTTCACTTTCTCTGATGTCTCTTGTATTTTTTACAATCCCTTCCTCACCATATGTAATCTGAAGTATTCCCATACACTGAGAGCAAATTTGAATATGAATGACTTCTATCTTTGGGGTTTGCACTGACACCCATCCCTGTAATAGTTGATTGCCTCTTATTTAGATGAAGAGGTGCAACAATACACTAAAGAGCGCAAATAAGGTCACCATCAGAAAGCACAGCGGGTGTCTCCTCTGTAACATGCTGCCTTTCTAAATGGCAGCTGCCTTTGGCAAACAGCTGACTCTTAGATGTTTACAGCTGGAGTGGCACAGAAAAGAAAAACAAAACAGTTGCACAGACTTGTTAAGCTTCCTGATTGGGCCCATAGGCTCCTATTCTCAGCACTGTCCTGTTTAGGAGATTAAATCTCCTGATTTTCATAGCTAAGGAGACACTCAAAGTTGCTTTGCTGTGGTTAGAATTGCTCTAAGGCCTGGTCTACACTACGACTTTCATTCGGATTTAGCTGCGTTAATCCGAATTAATCCTTAACCCGTCCACACAACGGAGCCAGTTACTTCGAATTAAAGGGCGCTTAAAATCGATTTCTGTACTCCACCCCGACGAGCGGAGTAGCACCAAAATCGATTTTGTAAATTCGAATTAGGGGTAGTGTGGCCGCACACCATCGAATTAATGTGGTTAAAATTAATGGGGTAGTGTGGCCGCACACCACCGAATTAATGTGGTTAAAAACCGAATTAATGTGCTTAGTGTGGCCGCGCACAATCGAATTTATACAATCTGTTTCCCAAATTCGAATTATCTAAATTCGAATTAATCTCGTAGTGTAGACGTACCCTAAGTGTGATATCCAGGGTTAGAGAGAGTTCTATAGCTCCTAATTTTAGAGACCCAGCCAGGAAGACTCATAGCCTAGAGCAATCTATCCATGGCCATAGAATGGACCTACGTCTAGAGCAATGCTGGGCTATGTACTAGCCATTTACCTCTCTAGTTGCAGAGTCTGCCAGCAGTAAGCTTGAAATAAGAGGCAGCCAGAGCCCCCTCAGCAGAAGAGCAAGAGACAAAGAGCAGCCAGAGCCAGCAGTCCAGTCAGCACATTCTTCCAGCTGATGGAAGGAAGCAGCTAGAGTCTCCTTCCAGCTCAGGACAAGCAACTACCTGGGCAGGACTAGCAACCCAACCACAATCCAGGACAGTGCAGAAGCAAGACATCAAGGAGTGGCCAGAGTTATCTGAACACTAAGCCAATGAGAGACCAGGGCTAACCAGCACCATAGACATTTCTGTGTTCCTAAAGCTTGTCCCTTGTCAGACTGCTGCCTGCTGATCAGGACTAGAGCTGGTCGGGAATTGTTAAAAAAAAATGTTTATTGTTGGAACCAAACCTTTTCACAGGAACGTACCAAGCTTGATGAAACCTTCAGGTCCAGGATGGAATTTCTGCTCAGATTGAGATTGAGAGAGAGAGAGAGAGAGAGAGAGAGAGACCCTAAAACATCCCCCTGATACCCTGTTGAGACTCACCAGAGGAGTATCCTGACCACCCACCAGGATATTGGCTATTCTGAGGTAGGTCTCTTCAGTTAAAGTTTGACTTTTTATAAATAACTATTCACTGGCAAAGGGTCTTGAATCAGGGTTTCTCACATCCCGCATGTGTGTTCTCACCACAGGGACGTAAACAGTTCCTCTCACTTGCTCTGCTTTGTTTTTTTTAAAAATTCGAAAGGTCTTGGGATTGTCCCAATGTAGGACAGGAACATATTAAAATCTCAAAAAGTCTTTTAGGACAAAACAGCATTTCCCACCCATAATACTTGCTGTCATTATGTAAACAAGGTAATGCACACTCACCAAATATCTCCATAAAATTAACAACTTTCTCAGCCTCAACAATTACATAGGGTAGCTACATACATTACACTGTTTCCTAATTGGATCCATGTAACTCATAATCACAGGAGAAGCTGAAGAAATCATTAAAGCACTGACTTTCTAAGAGAGAGAGAGAGAGAGAGAGAGAGAGGATTAGGAAATTTTCTGTCTGGGCCACATAGATGTTTCCTGAGGCATCTATGACAACAGGCACTCCGCATTACTTAAACAAGCAGTTCTCCTGGACTTTTACCTCCGTGTGTGAAAATTTGCTTTTCAGGGAGGTTCAGTCCCTGCTGCTGCAGCAGCACAATTGGACTGATTTCTCTAAGAGTGAGGAGGCTCACGTTCATATGTGATTACTGATTGGTGGAGCTGGAGGAAAAGGTTCACCTTTGGGAAGCCAGTGTCTGACCCTAGTAGCATTGGTTACACTGGTGCTCTGGGCGAGTGTAGCTAGTCTGAAGTTTGAGTGGAAAGCTTATTTATGCTGAGGCTGGAGGTGGGGGTATTTGTCTGTGCAAGTAGATAAGGATTGTCCAGAGTGTGTGTGTATGTGTGTGCATATGAGAGAGAGAAACAGAGAGACAGAGAGCCTGAATAATGTCTCTAGGTATATCATTTTAACTCCTGTACGTTTTGTTTGGCAGTAATAAATTACCTTGGACCTAAAGAACAAAGTTTGATACTTTCCAGCCCCATCAGGCAATTCACTGGCTTCAAGGGGAAGAAAACACATTCCTAGCAGGCAGCACAACCAGATACTCTAGATCAGTGCTATTCTATATAATTAGAATTAGGGTTCAAACCAGATGGATATTTTCCACAATGATACTTTAGGTACTAGAATTTTTAATTGCATTTGAAATAAATAATCTCAGTTCTGACCCATATTCTCAGACTGGTTGCAGCAGATACATTTAAATTCAGGTTAATGTGCGGACAAAACTAAATATTTAACACCAAGGGAGAGTCAGACGGTCTAAGAACAATAGAGTAAAAAAATAATCTATGGCAAAATGGTCCAAACTAGAATAGAGAGATGTCTTTGGACAGACTTAGCAGCAACAATATTTCATTTCAATGTACATGAGACAATGAGCCCACAGCATGAAAATGGGACAACCACATTTTCTTGTCAGACAACCAAATTTGAAATTTTAGCTAAGAACAAATAATAGTTGCTTAATACAGAGGCTGCTGCTAGCCCCACAATAACCAAAGATTTTGCACTGTACCAGAAAATCATGATGATTTTCTCATAATAAAATTTCTAACAGCATTCTTCACTCCACCCAGCTTATAGCATTTAAAAATAATTCCATCTGAACTCCCAGGAACTTAGCAAGGGCTCGTGTATACTATTTTAGTAAGTGCTGAAGTTTATGCAACAGCTCACTAGTTGTCATTATCACCTTATGTAAAACCTGGCAAGAGCATATTGAGCATCTGGCTGTTAACTCAATACAGCCAATGGCAAACTGCACATCTAGGAAAATATAATTTGGACTGCAAGAAACTCAGTATATAAATTGTGGTAGGCCATGGTCTGGCAAAAATCATAGCTATCTATGACTGACCACCCCCAGAGAAAAAAGAACAGATGAGGTCTCTCTTATGAATCACAAGATATTACAGAAAATGTGTTCCACTTTATACCCACATTCCCTCTGCTCTGACAGACACATTAAGAAAAAAATAAACCAAATAAAATACAACAGAACGAGCTGTGACAAGACTTTTTCAGTCATGGAACAAAAATTATGCTCAGAAATGGTACTTAGGAGCCTAGAGTTTAATTTATCATTTCTCATTCAAACAGAGGCTTTGGACATATGTATTGGTGCAATATTAAGCCTGGTATTTGAAGATGATCTGTAACTTGTTTTATTTAGCAACAAAGCAGTTGTTATCAAGAGAACAAAACTGTGCTATTGTAGAAGGAATGAGTTTCTATAAAATGTCCCTTACAAACAACTGAAATATTATTTACTGGGTGGGCAATTTATAATGGTGAATGACCATAGTCCTTTAACATGATTATCGTCTATGAAAGCAATAAACTGCCCTTTGAAGTGACAGATTTTTTTTTATCTTTCATTCTTTTAAAAATTTGTTGTTAAACATAAATCTGTGAGGAGAGGGAATAGGCGATTATCAACACTCTGTCATGAATACAATCTGAGCCATGTGAAAGGTTTATGCTTTCAACCAGAGGTAGGGATGAGTATAAAACAAAAGTGTTGTGCTTTATTAAAAAATGACACTGTTTAGGGGATTGTACTAAGTCTGAAGGAGTACGTGTTTTAAGATACCTTGGAGAAAGCGTGTCTATGGCTTATTTCTGGTCTACAAATAAATAAGCCTGTTCATACACTTTTCCACTTAAATGTTATTCTGTTTTAAAATGGAGATTCTTTCTTATTTGTAAAGCAAGTAGTGTTGGCTGGGCTATTTCAGTGCCAGAAAAAAAAGGACAGTGAAGGGTCAGAGGAACTGCTATTAGGTAGACCTTCTGGGTCCTCCTATGCTGAGGGAGGCGCTATAGCTATATAAAATGTTATTTGACTGGAGTAACCTAAACAGAGAGGCTCCATTGCCACTCCATAGCCATAGGAAGAGGATTCCTTTCTTCTTCCCCTCACTATTCTCCTTAGCAACCATCTGATATACTTGAACTGAGAGTCTTCCTTTCTTAAATGTCGTCATCATGGAAGATACCAGACTATTAGCCCTCTATCTTATTTGTCCATAGAGCACATAAAGCTTAGTAATAGCCATGAGTAATCATGCACACCTTGCTCTGCCAATGTTCTTTACTCCTCAGCTGGAGGGTTAAGATAGTAGGCTATTGTCTGTACCCATTTAGTCCCTTGCCAGCCAATGCAGGGCAAGTCCCACAGATTTGTATATGTATTCCATTTAAAAATGTTGGCATAGCTGCTTATGCAGACACTTGTATTCAAAATTTCAGCTTTGTATATGTGCAAACAACACACATTGTTTTGAAAATCTAGTCCATTGTGTATTTTAGGGTAATGGGTTTCCAAAAATATATAAAACCATAGGTGTATCCTTATGACCTTAATTTCATTGTCTTTTGTGTCTGCTGTTTGAATTGAACTATCCAAACATTATTCAATAGACTATGATTTAGAATCATTGCTTTTTTCAGCTAAAGGCAAATCTGGAGAACTAGTGCACAAACAAATTTGAAGTAAGAATTTTCACAGCTTTTCATACAATGGCTTTTAAAATTTTCTAAAACCTCTATCAGAAGTCTATTTAATTCAAGAACGGAGGGCACACTTGAACGTTTAAAAAGATGATACAAATACGTTTAATTTTTTGAAAGCTGTGCATTTTTCTAAGACAATATCTCATATATTTTATTGACTTTAGCAAGTGTGAAGTCATTGAAGCTATAATGAACTATTTATGATTGAGTATACAAGGACCCCTTGTATTTATAAATGACAGATCTGCAGAACAACTATGAATCAAAATGACCCCAGGTAACTGAACATTACTTGTGCTGCAGGACTATATTCAGCCAAATAATGAAATGAAACCCACAAAGGACTCTGAACATACTTGACGTGAGATATTTTATGATTGCTGCTGGAATAAAGGAAGTGACATACCAGGTTCTCACAGTTTCATTACAGGCTATGATAGATGTTGGATCTAAAGCAAAACAATAGAGAGCTATTTTTAACGTATATTGGCTCATGTACTTGGTCTATCAAATTAGGTGTTTGTACAGCACTGACAATATTTGATTGTCTACAGGCTTCATAAATGTATTTGTCACAAAGCACGGTAACTTTTAAGGCAAATCTTGTTTTTTTCTACTCTAAATATTCAGACATTGCTGATCAGTGCTCATGGCTCGTTCATGTGACCTGGCATCAGATGGATTATTTTTCAGAAACTGCATTATATATGTGTGTTCAGCCTGTCAACCTGCTTGACAGAGTCACTGCAATGAGATTTATTACATTTTTTTATGAGGAAGTAGCATGACATTGTCAAAAGGGGGAAGAGGGGAAGCCCAAGAACAACAAAAGATACCACACAGTTTTTTCTCATCTTTGCCTCTTGTGGTAAATCTTTCATATTTTCTCCCTCTAAGATTTAACATCAATTTGACTGTCCTTATCACTGAACTCACCACAGTCACCATATAGCAGCAGAGACCACACCTGATGCTAAAAGATGACTAATAGCCACATTCAACAAAAGCTCCTTGGAGCAATCATCCTTCAGACAACATATGAAATTAAAGTCTCTGAGTTTGCAGGGGGTTGAGTGGGATTCCATGAAAGCCAGATGGGTTTATATTATTAAACTGAGAGCAATGGGTGGTGAGAAAAATAACCGTTGGAAGGTCAACTATCTCGTATATTGTCCCAAGGAAGATCTATGTCCACTTTCTTGAGCTGGTGTCATAAATTTTTTTATGTATGCACTGTAGTTGTAGCTGTGTTGGTCCAAGGATATTAGAGACAAGGTGGGTGAGGCAATATCTTTAATTGGACCAACTCCTGTTGGTGAGAGAGACAAGAGCTCTTTTTCTATTTTTCAAGACCTGAAGAAGAGCTTTATTTTATTCGAAAGCTTCAACCACCATTCCAGGGGACATCCATCCAGATTGATGAAAGGTTCTGCTCGATAACAATCCAAAGCAGTATGGACGACTAATGTTCATTTTCATAATCTGAGTCAGATGCCACTAGCAGAGGATTGATTTTCTTTTTTGGTGGTTCGGGTTCTGTAGTTTCTGCAATGGAGTATTGCTTTTAAGACTTCTGAACGCATGCTCCACACCTCATCCGTCTCAGATTTTGGAAGGCACTTCAGATTCCTAAACCTGTAGTTTAAGGTTTAGTGTAGTGCTGTAGCTATCTTTAGAAATCTCACATTGGTACCTTCTTTGCGTTTTGTCAAATCTGCAGCGAAAGTGTTCTTAAAATGAACAACATGTGCTGAGTCATCATCCGAGACTACTATAACATGAAATATATGGCAGAATGTGGGTAAAACAGAGCAGGAGACATACAGTTCTCCCCCAAGGAGTTCAGTCACAAATTTAATTAACACATTATTTTTTTAACAAGTGTCATCAGCATGGAAGATGTCCTCTGGAATGGCGGCTGAAGCATGAAGGTGCTTATGAATGTTCAGCATATCTGGCACGTAAATACCTTGCAATGCTGCTACAAAAGTAACATGTGAACACCTGTTCTCACATTCTGGTGACATTGTAAATAAGAAGCATTATCTCCCATAAATGTAAATAAACTTGTTTGTCTTAGTGATTGTCTGAACAAGAAGTAGGACTGAGTGGACTTGTAGACTTTAAAGTTTTAAATTGTTTTGTTTTTGAATGCAGTTATTTTTTGTACATAATTCTACATTTTTAAGTTGCATTTTCATGATAAAGAGATTGCACTGCAGTACTTGTATGAGGTGAACTGAAAAATACTATTTCCTTCGTTTATTATTTTTACAGTGCAAATATTTGTAATCAAAAATAATAATATAAAGTGATCAATGTACACTTTGTATTCTGTGTTGTAAGTAAAATCAATATATTTGAAAAAGTAGAAAAACATCCAAAATATTTAATAAATTTCAATTGGTATTTTATTGTTTAACAGTGCGATTAAAACTGATTAATCATGATTAATTTTTTTAGTCACCATTAATTTTTTTGAGTTAATTACATGAGTTAACTGTGATTAATTGACAGCCCTAATTTTTTAACAATCTGCAGCATTGCAAATGTTGTGGCTGCTCCCATTTCAGAATTTTGCTTAGGCATGATATCATATTGCAAGGGTTAGTACATAGCAGGCTGAGATAGTCACAGGAACTTAGAGCCCTTTTGGTAGGAAACAATCATTTTCTCTTTCCATGCTAAATTTTAAATAAGTAAAAGCTCAGGGGAAAAAAATCAAGGGTGGAAAGGAAAAAAAAGATTTAAAAAAAGAAATATTTTAAAAGTCCATATTATCTGAGACAATCCAACACACACACACACACATACGCACACACACACACACATATACAGAATAAGGCTGTTCTACAATCATCTCAGGATTCTGAACTTTGATAACATTACAAAAGCTCTCTCTCTTCATTATCACACTGTTACAGTTGTCAGAGCTCATCAACGTATGTATACCTTTAAAAAAAATCATACGTATTTACTTTTGAAGTACTTTTAAAGTATTTTTCATCATGAAAGCACTTGCTGTGCTTTCCAACTATTATAACTCCCATTTTACAGGTGAGGAAACAAAGACCCTAATCCCATCAATGGATCTGTGCATAGAGAACCATTTCAGTCAGTGGGGTTTTCCACAGGCACAGAAAGTTGTCTGGATGGATCCAATTACAGGAATCAGAACCGGCTCCAGGCACCAGCGAAGGAAGCAGGTGCTTGGGGCCGCAAATGGAAAGGGGAAGCACGTCTGGGTCTTCGATGGCAATTCGGCGGCTGGTCCCTCAGTACCTCTCGGAGCGAAGGACCCGCCGCCGAATTGCCGCCGGAGAATGAAGCGGCGCGGTACAGCTGCCGCCGAAGTGCTGCCGATCGCGGCTTTATCTTTTTTTTTTCGCTTTGCTGCTTGGGGCGGCAAAAAAGCTGGAGCCGGCCCTGACAGGAATGGAGCTAAAGCGGGGGTCAGAAATGTAACTCATCTGCCAGGTGAAGATAGCAGCAACAAAGGTCGTGTTCAATATCTAGAGGTTCCTCTTAACAATACAAAACAGAACTGGGTTGAGCACCCACATAGTAATCTGGAAAAACCAAACACCAATCCTGGGTACTTCCTCACTCACAAGTACTGAGTCTGTGTATATCAAAGAAAACTTTCATTACAAGGAAAAATGAACCCAGCATTACTTTGGGAAAACACTACAACCACAATTCTAAAGCATGTAGCCACAAGCAAATACCCCCTCTGTAGTGTTCTTTGACTCAGTTTTCCATCTTTTAGTGTGAAAGTCTGATGAATGAATGTTCCTTTAACATGCCACTCCCCTTTCCTTGAGCTCCATCCCACTCACAGTTGGTTGTCCTTAGTTAGTGATGATCCAGAGTTCAGAGGTGGATTTGCTTAGGTCCACCTCTGATCCCTGAAAATAGGGTGGTGGCATTGAGCAATGCCTCTGCAGCTGCTGCAACTGTTATTTCTGCTGCTTCTCACTGGAGCTGTTATCTCTGCTGCCATTGGACACTCGCTACCACCTCTCATCTCTGTCACTGCTATCACTGACACTTTTGTGATGTCACATTCTGAGGTTCCCCCACTAAGTCCAGTTCTTAGTGACTTCAGCTCTTATTGATTTCACTGGTAGCAGGGAACCACTATGCCAGTGCCTCTGCTGTCTGTCACTGCAACATTGTCCCCATACCAGGTCATAAGGCTCAGCCCTTAGAGCTGCTCATGAATGATTTCAGCTCTAGCAATCACTGAACAGAAACAAGGACTCTCAATTTGAGTCCAGTCAGCTCTGTCTTTAAACACTGGAGAAGGAAGAGTCAAATGGTGCCAGGACTCTGTGGCCAGATCCCTACACCATCAGCTAGGAACACCTGTCCCCACTCCTTCTCATCTTCAGTGAGATTTGGCATCCTTAGCCTGCTTAGTAAGTGAGGCTCAGTTTAGGATGACCCCCTCAATCAGGGCATGCTAAGCACGGTTCTGCTGCCTTTTATTCGTGCCCCATCATTCAATGCTAAAGTGATTTGTAACCCCAAACCAGCCAAAATTGATTACTTTGGCAAGGCAGTTCTGTCTGCTGAACACCTAGGCAGAGTAGGTGTGTTCATGCAAATATGCTCTGCTCCTGAAGTCTTTTCCCCCATTGTGTCACTAGATGTCAGGAAAGAGCTCACTCAGACTCTTCTTACAGATAGGCATAACCGATTGTCAGACCACACAACAAAGACAGGTGTGCAAAACATTGCATTCAAAATCTGCCCAGTTTCCCATTTAACCTGCATTAGCACCCTTACTGTGGCTTAGTAAAATTAATTTCATGTTCACTAATTTGTTGTCAAAATTGGATACAAATTCAGTGGGACTCTGCACAGGAGCACAACACCTGTGTGAGTCTCTTCTTCCCAGAATCAGTCATTTCACTCTTCCAGCATGGGGTGTGTTGTAATAGTTGGGCCCACAAATTTACCTTACTTGGAAGATCAACTGTGAAAAGTGACTGAAAGTTCATCAAATGTCACTATAATCTATAACAATAAACATTGACAGGAAAAGTTTCAAAAGAGAGATAGACTAAAAAAAAAAAAATCTGGCTGATATAATCCAAGGACTGTGTTAAATTCATGCCTGATAAACAAGAGAGATGTGTAACTGGAAATCAACAAACCAAAATTTAGACCTATATTTTGGACAAAATAATGAGGGTACGAGCTATTTAGCCAATTGCTCCCTTTTGGGGTCCTTAAAAGAAAATACTTTTTTGGAAAAAAATCAAGAAGAGGAAGCCTTCTGACAACAACTGCTGGCTGGGAGAAAAGTTAACAGGAAGTTGCAATCTTCACCATCATGGCACCCACCCCCACTGTCTTCTGGGACCCCAAGATTCACAATGACATTGCTGGGCCTTTGTAATCCTAATCCTGATGGGACTGGCTAAAAAGAGGAACTCAGGTGACATTACCACCTTCACTGGCTCTGGCTAAATCGTGACCACCACCTGGGATGTGAGACTTTGTCATTTCACCCCCTCCACCCTTATGTGTCCTTTTCCTTCCCCACCTTATTTCTTTTCTTTCCAATTGCCTTCTGTTTAATTGGAGTCTGGCTTAACTGGCAAAGACTGTATATTTTGCAACACTGTTGTAAGCCTGTGACCAGAAAGAGGCAGCTAACGACAATGTCCTAAATAGCCCAATGCTGGTACAAGTTTGCCATGTCTCAAAGTGCCTATAAGGCTATGTATTTCTCCAGCAGTGAGACTGCAAATGAGAATCAATGCCAGAGACAGAAACTGCATTTTCTATCTTCGCTGTTCTTTTCTTTCCCTTTGGTGTGTGTTTGTCTTATTTTATCTTCTAGGAAATGGGATCAGACTTCAATAGCAACAGCAATAACAACAGTTCCAGCCCATTTCAACCAACTTCTTCTCTTTTCACAGAAAAGACAGTTATTGCCATCTTTATAGTATCTAACAAATTTATTTGAGCATAAGCTTTCGTGGGCTACAGCCCACTTCATTGTTAGTCTCTAAGGTGCCACAAGTACTCCTGTTCTTTTTGCGATACAGACTAACACTGCTACTACTCTGAGACCAAGAAAGAAGCGCCTACAGTGGCAGAGCTCAGGGAAGAAGAAACCTGATTTTCTCTGGCTTGGTGGGGCAGAGCCTAAAGGAGGCCGCCCATAGTGTAGGCAATCATGTGAGAGGTATAGACTAAGGAAAAAGCCCTATCTCCTTCTGTGTTACAGGCCCTCCTGAGGCCCCTTCAATTGCTGTTATTTACTCTATTTTTTGGCATCCTTTCAATTAATCAAGATTCCCCATTTATATTGGCATCTCAAGCCCTAATTTGGGCATTTTATGTTGGTTTTTAGTTAGCCATATGGCACTGAAATTAAGGTAAGCTAAATTATTCAGACATCAGAAATTCCACTAAACTTTTGAACTTAACAATTTACCTATTGTTGTGGCAATTATAGGTAATTTCCATTTTAAAAATAGCACGTTCTTGGAGCAGTGTTGTTGCTGTTATAATATGCAGATGTTATTTTTTTTTTAAGTATCTGAGGTAACTTACAGAACCGAATCTTACATTCCTTGTGCACCAAGAACTCCTGTGAGAGTCACTGGGAATTTTGAATGCAAAGAATAAGACCTGCCGCATTATGATGCCAAGTTGCAGGACTGAAAAAGGAACAATTAAATTAAAAAAAAATTATTAAAAAGGAGCCATAGTTAACTTTTTTATTCCTTTGTACACTACAGATGTCAATTACAAACATGTAGTGCTGCCAATTGTTTTTTTTTGAAGAAAAGAACACCGTGCCTCCACATAAAATCTTGTTTGATCTTACAAGCTTTAACAATTGTTTGAAGTACAGCAAACAATGCAAGTTCAGCTGAAGTTTAGCAGATGCAATAAGTCTTTGTAAAAAGCTGGGTGGTAGTAACAAACTCTAGGGAATATTGAGAAGTTATTCATTTCCCTAAGTGTTATAGTAGGTCAAGACCAAAAAAAAAAAGGGTGTCTCTTTCATGAAGAAATTTCAAGTACAGGTATAGTGGTTATTTACAAGGGAGGTAAACTGAGCTTGTAGCTGGCAGCAATAAGATAGACTATGTAAGCAATCCTTCTTTCCAGCAGAAGACCTAAGATTCTTTTTGACACTGATTGGACATGGCACCTGGCACAGTAAACAATGCTACAATTAGTTATGTTTTCTTGACAAAATAAAAACAATCCCCTGTGGTATTTTTAACGTAACCCTGGGCTCAGGCTGATCCACAGTAATAACCATTTTGTGGGGCTGCCTTTGCCCATAAATAATTGAAGGCAGCAGATGAGGAAGCAACATGATCATGACAGTCTGGAGAAGTTGGAAAGACTAGACAAAAAGAGAAAGATATTGATTCCTCAGCTTGCTTGCAGAAGATTGCAGTGCTGGTGTGAAATGTTCTCTCTGTTCAAAAGCAAAGACAAATGATAATGATAATTAAAAAAACAGAGATGGCTTCCAAAATATTTGAGATTTTTCTGACAATTAGTAAATGCAGATTTTCTGCTGCATGGTGTAGGTGTTAAGCTGTATGCACAAGTTTTCTAATGCTTTAGATATGTTAATTTTTAATATATTGACAGATATTTTAGACATTTCAGTGTTTACTAAGGTTACCATTCAGTAAAAGTATCCCATTTTATACATGTGTAAACTCTGGTGCACATAGCTTAAGTGATGCTTCAGCTTCATTTAAGCATCATTTCCTTTGAAACCAAACTTTATATCCATTTTGAAAGATTCTGTGAAGAAATGTTAGTCCCTGAGAGAACTGGAGAGAAAGCAACAAATGTGAGGAGAGGAGAATATCACAAAAAAGAAGGGGGATAGAGGACTGTCACAAAAGGCAAAGGGGAGTAGCTGTGAGGGTCGGTCAAGCATTGAAGATGATCAAGGAACAGCTATGTGGACCAAGCAGGAGCCTGGGAGAGGGGAAGGGAGCATTAGAGAGAGCTGCAAGGCATCAGCGAGGAGGATGTTATTGAAAGCTATTATTTTCTCAAATGACTAGTGATTTTGAGTGCCCAATTTAAAACATCTTATAGAGGTCTGATTTCCAGATAGTGCCAAGCACTATTCTCTGAAATACAGGCTCCTTATATATATTTAAAGATAGGCACCCAAAAGCCCCCCTCAACCACCCACAACCACTAGTTACTTGAAAATCTTGGCCTAAGCGACTTTCCCAAGTTTACACCATAAGTCAATATCAGAGTTGAGAACCAAACCCAGGTCTCTTAATATAATTAAGAGCTAGTCATGCTTTACTCCACAAAGTCATATTTTGTTTTTAATTAGAAGCACTGGAATTACCATCTACATTCTCTTTTGGCTATAAATGTTATTATCGATCATTCCCAGTTAAGAGATTTATTGTATTTATAAGATAAATATTTTTCAAAATTTCAGCTGGTGATTTTCTATTTAGTCCAACCATCTTCTAGACACTACATCACTGAAGTACTCTGTAAGTGTCACACAAATGGAATGTTCATGATGCCACAGGCTTTCAGCACTTGTACTCTATATAATAGCATTCATTACCTCAGGAAAGCCTGCCTCTTGCTTACTGATCTGAGACTCTCTTTCATTTCTTCCCAACTGAAACTCCTGCTGTCTACACTGCAAGGCAATCACTCACTCACTTATTGAACAAAGAGTTGGATTGGGACCTATATGTACAAAAGTGGTTTTATCAAACCCTATGCTTTTGTGGGAGTGTTTTGTGGACCCATCATCAGATATATTTTTCATGGCCCTTTTTTTATTCTTAGGACAAGGATATGTTTGCATTGAATTGATGAGTCCTGGCTTCTTCAGATTAAAAGGTTATATATAGGTAGTGCTGCCATGTATATTAGGATCCTGTTCGTAAAAATGCTCTCTTGCATATTGTTCTCTACCCATCTTGCTAAAGGATTCCTCCTAACTCAGTACCTGTGAGCTCCAGGTTCTTATATGGAAGGTCATGCAATAACTTTAACTTTCAGAGTGAGTGAGCTTCAGGCCCTAGTGATTGACCTATTTTATACCAAATTTTACAAGGATAAGGTGGCACTACAGATTTCTCCAAGATTCCTCTCCAAAGTGATTTCAGATGTGCTCCTTAATTAGCATATTTTCCTGCCCAAATGCCCATGCTACTTTTCTTCATGCCCGTAAGGCTGAAAGGTGCTTGGGTGCTATTTTGAACAGAGTAAAACCCTTTGTCAACCCAACTTTTGACTTCATTTGACATCAGTTCCATGGGCAATGCCATTACCAAGAAGACCAGATCTAAATTACTGTCTGATTACATTTCACATTGCTATGGTCTGGCTGGCCTAAAGCTGAGAACCATGTCAAGGAAAATTAGAACTGAGGCACTTCACTGCATGCCTCAGGGATATTTCCATTATAGATATCTGCAAAGCAGTCACATCGCCCTTATGCCATACATTTACAAAGCAGTACTGCCTGGATTCAACCTCTAAGGTTGAAACACTGCTTCAGGGTCTCAGCCCTACAGATTCTGTTTCCAAATTAGGAGGCACAAACTTTCACTCCTTAAAGTTTGTTCTTCTGTGATGTCCCATAGTGGAGTTGGTGGGTTTGGGAGATGCCTTAACCTATTGCTGGTAAAGGACTGAATATGGTCCACCCTGCACCTTAGATCAGTGTAATTTTTGAGGATAATATCCATATGTGGTGGACAAGAAGGAAATGTTGATGAATGCAAAAGAATATGTTCCCAAAGGTATGGAATACTGGAAATAGTCTTGGAGGAGTTGGATGAATGCACAGAGTACAAGTGTGGTGGTCAAAAGTGCATAAAGAATGCAATTTACTCCACAGCCCTCAATTCTCATGGTTCACCTCCATATGTATGCCCCAGTGTGAATAGGCCAATTCAGGCCTCTTCACCTGCATGGAAAATCCTGGAATTCCTGGATTTTACTTCTTTTCTGGTCAGCCCTTGGAGTTTTGGATTGGAGCCGCCTGTTTACAGATCCAGCTGAAGCAGGAGAATCATTGAATTGGTGTGTGGTCAGCTCATGTGTCTTATTGATGGAAAGCCAATTTGCCCTGCAACTCCCCCAATTGGAGCTAACAGCTCCCTGAATAACCTGCTCTCTCCCTGATAAAAGACTGTCTTGCATGGAATATTCTGTGCCAACAGTAGTGAATGGAGCAGAAGGAGATACATGATAGTGATGGACCTGACAGAGAGTTATCCTTGCTCTCACGCTGAAGAGTGGTGAGGTAACGGAGGATCCAGGTACTGGTTGGGGTAGCAGAAAGGTGGAAGGAGGATAATATTGGGGCTTGATCAGGTAGTGAGTGAGCCCAAACTGAGCTTCCATCCTGTATTTTAAGGAATATCCTCCCCCTAATATGGTAGTTAATGTCCTGGTATTAAGACACATTTGTTCCAACTCATGCTTTAAAACAATAATTATACATGGTATCACACACTGATACAAATGCAGTATGTTGTACCACAAATAAAACATTATTGAGATCTTTCTTAAATTTAAGGTATGCTCATTATTTTTCCTACAGTTGATCTCTTTTCTTTAAATATAAGTGGTCACTCTAGTTAATAAGGGATCATCCTTGATACTGAACCCGGGGACAAACTCTTCTATAAAAGCAAGTGACACATGTATAGTTTTAACTTATCAGATTCACAGAAGAGCCTTGTGTCTGGCCTGAGGACAGGTTCTGGAGAATTTCAAATCTCCTTTACAATACCAATGTCCCTAAAATGAGACAGCATCCAATGTTATCGTGTATCATGTAAGCATTACTATATCCACACAATGTTACATTTTAATCAGGAGTCATTCAAGATTAATAAGTTTTTGTGAGATGCTTTCGTTTTCCCGTCCAGAGACTAAAACCAGGATATCAGAGTGGAATTATTTTGGCTTTATTTAATAACCAGTAATAGATTACTTTCAAAGGACTTTCCACTACTTTCCTCTGTGTACTCACTGAAAATAGTGTAAACCACAAGTTGCATGGTAGCTGTACATTCACAGTACTTTTCTTTCAGCAAACCATTTGCTGTATCAATACCTATCCCCTTCTGTGAAATAATATATTTATTTAATAAACATATTTTGCTCAGTCCTAGTGCTCCGATCCCCCATGCTACCTTTCAGCAAGTGGAAGACATAGAGCAAACCCTGCTGGGCTTCCTCCATCCATACACACTCCCTGAAATCCAGACTGAGGCAGTGATCAAGTTACCTCCTACACCCTCCCAACACATACAATCTGGAGGCAGCCATGTAAGGAGACATCTCCTCTAGTTCAGCTTTCGGAGTAGGGATAGTACCTCCAGTGGACAATAGACTTTTCAGGTGCTGCTGGTGTGGCAGTAGTGCTGAGGGAGGAGGGGTCACCTTCACCGACCTCTGGATGTGACAAGTCTTCTGTTCATTTCTGCTGACAGGGAGGTGCATTAAAGAAGCCCTTAGAGTGATACTGGGGCATGCTGTCCATGGAGTTGACTTTGGCATAGGAGGGGAAATTATGTTGTAAATCTTAAAAAATACCAAAACATTAATCAATGAGCATATAATAGCTTGGGCAATAACTTCTATTTAAAGAGATATTGGGGTAACAGTTAAAACTGGGGGTAAGAAAAGCAATCATACACTTAACGATACTTGGGAAGAAGGACGTTATGGAATAGTTTATATAAAAATAATAAAAAGGCATAACTAACAAGACACATGCCTAACATCACTCTGGTCATTGTGCTCATATGTTTTATTCTCCCCCATCTTCCTGACAGTTCCTGAAGTCATATGAATAAACCAGAATCTCAGCTTTCTTTAAAAAATAAAAAGTAAGTTTTTAGCTCTCGTGATTGTGGACAAAAGTCAGGAAAATGTGAACCCTAAAAGTCGACACACCAGAGGCAAATAAAAGAACCCAAGAGTTATTTTTAAAATTCTAGTGATTTTTCAAGCCACTCTCATTAGTTTGGGGGTGTCTGATTAGTGATTTCTGAAGGCCTGTGGTTTGGGAACACTGCACTGCTATTAGTATTTATTTCTATTGAGATAACTCCCCAAGGCCTCAAAGAGTTTACAGTCTAATTAAAGAAAAGACATCACGAAATTATTGTAACAAACCATAGTGTTGTCAGACGCTACCGGTGTGGTGCTCTGCCCTGTTCAGTGTTGATATCAGTTGGCTGCGTACATGTGTTCCCTCTGTGTGCTGTCCCGGCTCTGCAGATCGCTGGCACAGCAGACCCCCAGAGAACCCCCAAAGACCTCACACTCCGATAAGGCACGAAGGCATCCAGGCCAGGTTTATTGTCGAAGAGAAACACAGTCTCCAGCTCCCTGGATTAGATATCCAAGGTGCTGCTAAAGTGCTGCTAGCTAGTACATATGTGTTCCCTGGCAATGGACCGGCTCAGTCAGTGGCGGGACTTTCCACTGCCCTCTAGGCCAGACAAAGACATCCACTCAGGGATGCATTCTTAAACACAGGTACAAACAGATTACACATCACTCCTGATGTATTGAGGTGCAACTCCTCTACGTAGCAAGGTACAACCCCTCTATGCAGTAAGGTGCCACCTCTCACCTTGTACATGTTGGTTCGAACAAAACAACTCTATCCATCATATTACCCTTTTGCCCCTGTCCTTGTTATCTGTGTGGAATGTGCAAGTATCGGAGTGTTCTGGTATCTCTAGTGTCCAGTACCTTTTAGGTATGTGTATTTTTGAAACATCAGTGCTGTCGTTGCCATCTTCTGCGAGCAGGGCCTGCCTCTGGCTCACAGCTTAATTTTGCTTTATGTTAGCAAAATCTTGACTATTACTTTAGTTCAGGCCTTAGGCCTCATACTGGGCCTCTGATACGGGTTTATGTTTCAGGGCCTCATCTTACTACACATAGGTGGAAAAAGGAAAGGAGGACAACGATATCTGGAATAAAATCAAATGATTCAATAGTCTAACCAGGTGCACAATGTAATGGATCCAAATCATTTTTTTAAATTTTTGCCTATTTCTGTTTTCCAAAATACCACATTCTATTTAATTATTTACCTTTTTCAACATACTGAAACCCTGCTAAAATAACCACTTATCCTTGATCTTCTCTCCACTCCATGTTATCCTCTCTCATGACAATGAAGACAACTTTTCTCTCAGTGCTCTTCCTACACCTTCCCGCGCTGAATGAAAGTGGTCCAGTGAGGGCAGAGGAGAGGGGATGGCGTGCCCTGAGCTCTCCAGCTCAAGGTGAAGTTGCTGATGCAGATGCAGAGGCACTGTGGTACTTGAATCATCCAGGGAGAGAGGAAGTCGGAGCGGATGATATATCATCAGAGCAGAAAGATATTCAGAACTAATTATGGAATGTGCGTTTTGCTGAAATCATTACTGGGGTCCAGAAGTCACAGAGGATGTTCATCCCAGCTCTGCTGAGTCAGGGTCCATAGCACCTCTGAGGAGAGGGGAGGGGAGGGAGGGACTAAGGCTATGTCTACACTACAGCTTATGTTGGCATAATTTATGTCACTCAGGGATGTGAATAAACCACCCTTCTGAGCGACATAAGTTACACCGAAATAAGTGTTTGTGTGCACAGTGCTATGTTGGTGGGAGATTCTCCTGCCAACATAGCTTCTGCCATTCACTGAGGTGATTTTATTATGCTGATGGGAGAGCGCTCTCTCCTGTCAGCATAGAGGATCTTCACCAGACACGCTGCAGTGGCGCAGGTGCGTCGGTACAGCTGTGCTGCTGTGGCGCAGTACATATAGACATGTCCCTAGCTGTCACAAGAGAAAGGGAGAATTAATGGAGCCCACAGGGAATGGGGAGAATTGTGCTTCCAGGATCTAAGAGTATGTCTATCCATGGATTTTTTAGAAGAGCTATTGCTAAATAACTCCACTCTGAACTTTTTTTCCTTTTCTTTTTTTAAAGATACTTCTATCCCTCCTGGTTGTGAAGAGAACATTGAAAGTGTAAACCAATGGAGTACAGCCTTCCTGAAACACGACCTTCGGGAGATGTGAACAGCCTCATTCTTTTCAATGGTTTGTTAAACTTTGAAGCATAAAGATGAATTTATAGAGTGGGGTTTTCAAAATCAGCTAAGAAAGTTGGGCACATGGGAGCTGAGTGCCTAATTCCCCTTTTTGAAAATCTCACCCATGAGTTTCAATATTGTTAACTATTTCACTGCTGATCATTTTAACAGGAACATCAAAGTAATGTACTTTTCTCATAATCCTAAATTGCTTTTCATGCTTCCCTGGGTTCCCAAAAACCCTAGCACTCTTTCTTACCAAGTTGCCAGCATTATCACAAGCTTCTCTGATGCCCTTCTGCACTAATATAAAATCTACAATATATCAGACTGTAAATATGAAACAGAATAAAAATATTGAATTTAATATGAAATTACATCCCTTACTCTTCCTCCTCCCACCCCAATTTTGTAAAATGGTGTCAGATTTCCAATTTTCTGCACTGGAGGGATGCAGAATCCAGGGACCTTGCCACACAGTTTAGGTCCAGCTTGCCTCAGAGTACACAGGGCCTTTTAAAGTATTTGTACGTGGGGAAAATAGTCAAATGTGGACAAACACTTCTATATTTGCCACATCATCTGCTACTTTCATGGCTGATTACACTTGATACACTCAGTTTCTTGACACAATGCACAATACTCTGATTATTTAGACTTCTTTTCCAGTCTGTCTCCAACAAACAAAAATTTGCTGGTTCTTGATATTTCAACACAATTTAGAATTTTAAATTTTTTAAAAAATGAAAACATTTCTGTGAATTTCCCCCCCTTCCTGCCTCTTTCCCTCCCAATTATCTCTAATATTTAACAGCCATGTAGCTATAAAGACATTTTGCTACATTTCTGCTGGAATGACTACCCTGATTCTACAAACTAATTTTACATTACATCCTGAAAGGTTATTTTTTCTCTAGGGAAGCAGTGCAGAGAGCGTTGATCTGCCAGTCTCTTTTTCCAATCCTTAACACATTCTGGAGTTCCAGATTTTTGGCAGTGATTTTTCTCTGATTTAGTGTCACAGTGAATTGGACAAAGCTCTCCCATAAGTGTCAGTTTCCACAGCTATTTATAATGTTCCTGCATCAGTCATATTTAAAGGTTGTCTAAACATGGAACAGCAACTACCAGGGTCTTGTTAGACACATGTTCTTCTTGGAAATTGCACCTAATCATGCAAAGTAGTCTTTATCATCACACTGGCACACATTTAAGCTCTTCTGCCTATCAGGGGAACAAGTGCTTTGCAGTTAGTAAAAAAAAAATTAAAGAACCTAGGGCCAGATATTTTAAGATATTTATGAGCCTAAAGATGTAGTGTGATTTACAAAAGCACATTGGCACCTAATAGCCATTGAAATCACTAAGCTAGTTGTAGCTTTAGGCATCTAAATATCTTTAGAAATTTGGCCCT
>NW_020664393.1:34233552-34438145 GCF_002925995.2 Terrapene triunguis
CTCAGGAACCAACCCATGCAACAAACCTCGATGCCAACTCTGCCCACATATCTACACCAGCAACACCATCACAGGACCTAACCAGATCAGCTACAACATCACCGGCTCATTCACCTGCACGTCCACCAATGTTATATATGCCATCATGTGCCAGCAATGCCCCTCTGCTATGTACATTGGCCAAACTGGACAGTCACTACGCAAGAGGATAAATGGACACAAGTCAGATATCAGGAATGGCAATATACAAAAACCTGTAGGAGAACACTTCAACCTCCCTGGCCACACAATAGCAGATGTAAAGGTAGCCATCTTACAGCAAAAAAACTTCAGGACCAGACTCCAAAGAGAAACTGCTGAGCTCCAGTTCATTTGCAAATTTGACACCATCAGATCAGGATTAAACAAAGACTGTGAATGGCTATCCAAGTACAGAAGCAGTTTCTCCTCCCTTGGTGTTCACACCTCAACTGCTAGCAGAGCACCTCACCCTCCCTGATTGAACTAACCTCGTTATCTCCATACTGATTTATACCTGCCTCTGGAAATTTCCATTACTTGCATCTGAAGAAGTGAGGTTCTTACCCACGAAAGCTTATGCTCCCAATACTTCTGTTAGTCTCAAAGGTGCCACAGGACCCTCTGTTGCTTTTTACAGATTCAGACTAACACGGCTACCCCTCTGATACTATGATTAAATGAATATTATGAGTGTGCAATAATACTAGCCCTAGTACACAGATACAGGAACATGCACTTCCAAAGGTTAGTTTTTAGCCTAGAAGGGATCACAGAAGGTAGGCATGAGTGTATTAGATAAGAAGAGTTTCACTCTGTTGAATGGGTGGGAGATTGTTGTACTGAAATACTAGGTCCTTTCACGAGTTTCGTCAAAGTATGTAATGTTTCTGACAGGTTGGTATACATCTACCTAGATACTGAATCAACAAAACTTGGTAATTTGAGAACTTATACATTTATCTTTAGTTTTGGTTAGATACTACCCTTTATAATTAACGTTCTCCTTTGGACTGTCTAAGATAGAATCAAAGAGGGTTTAAACGAGGAATATTATGCAGATTTTGATGCATTAATTTGAATATAGTAATAGCATCAATTTTTGCAGCAACTTTAAATCAAATTTCAATATTACTGTGTGAACAACTAGGAAGTGGTTACAGGCAGCCTGTTTGATGCAGCATGAGATTGACGAGAGAAGCAAGGGGAAAGGCTTTGGGGACTGCAGTCTGCTTTACACAGGAGAATCCTTTGTCTTATGTTGCTTCATGAATTTTTGTGTTTCAATAATATATTGTGCTCTGAGGCAAGGACCTGAAACAGACTCAGGCATGGCACTGATCCTTTCCTGGGCTGGTGAGATAGCCCACCAGTTTACAAACTGAGTCATGGCTCACTAAATAATCTGGACAACTGATGCATGAAAGAATTATATCATCCCTTCCACATGGCCTAACTTCTCTCACTTCCTGTGTGTGATATAAAACTATGAAAGGGGCTGTTCTTGAAAAAGATATCTTCTAGAACTTGCAGCTTTTGGCCATGTAGCCTGCAAAATGCTAATTGTAATTTCTAGAAAAGTTCTTGTTCTGAGATCCAAGTTCCTGATGTGTTCCTACTTTCCCTTTCCCATCTCACAGTTGTCAGCTAATACATGCAGAACCTTTAAAATATTTATTTTGTATCCCCCAGTCTTTTGGTTTGTCTGGTATAAACATGCTCTCTCATGAATCAGGTTCTCTTTGAAGATAAATATTCATCAGTCTTCTCCATTACTATTTACCAGCGTCATTGTCTTTACTTTTAAATAAGCATTAAAATATTTGTTCTGCTTTCCTATGGCATGAAGAATTAAGCCACATACCTGTATTTCCCAACTCCTTATTCAACTTCATAGAGATCCTGTAGCAATCAAAGCACAGATTCCAACAAATCCAATTCCCTGAATGACTACCATGAAAAGTCAGTTTTTATATCCTTTTGCAGTAAAATATTCCTTTTATAGTCCCCTTCTTTCTTTTAACTTTTCTTATTGGCACTTATCATTATTATGCAGTATTTACTTCAATACTATATTGAATAAAGCCAGAAATCAAGTTATCTCTGTTTTATTGAACTAGTAACAAACTGCTTACAAAGGAGCATCAGCTTCCATTACTTTCCTGTGTGTTAACTAAAAACACTCCCCACTACATCTCACACAAGACCTTTACATTCCCCCTACATTTCATCATAGATTCAGAGTTTAAGGCCAGGAGGGGACATTAGTCTGATCATTAAATCATGTAGTCTGACCTCCTGCATAACACAGGGTATAGCATATTTTCTGCAATATTATATTTTATCATTACATCTATAATTAGCCATTCCTTATAGCATTTATAATTTTTCAGCTTTATTATAAAATGGAGGCATGACTACTGAGAAGTAAGTAACAAAAGCAATTTAATGGCAAATTATATATGGGTGCCAGTCTTAGGCAATGCATCTGACTTCAAGAAGCTGTCTTTCCATATCCTTTATTTTGAGCATTCTGAAATGATTTCAGGCTATCATTGAATCAGTAACAGTATGATCAGTACAAAAAATAAAGCTATTTTACTAAGACTATTTTCACACTGGAGTCTGTAGAGGATACATCTGTACCTCTTTAAGACCCTGGTCATGCAAATTGATCCACGCTAGTGGAGTCCTACAGTACTTCAGTGGGGACATATAGTTCCTCTCATATGGGTCTGTTTCCATGATCTAATGCTCCTCCTCATTACGAAACTCTGTGCATTTTTAATTATCAGAGAGAATTATCAGAGAGGTAGAAAGAGAGTGAGAGAGAAGTCATACAGTTTTGGAACTTCATTAGCACCAATAAATCTTGTTGCATGCAAATGAGCTAAAAAACTCCGAGCAATTAGCCTTTCCTTTTAACTTGAGTGTTTTAGTGCAGATTGGTAGCTAATCAAGCTGGGAAATTGAAATAGAGTGTGTAAAAAATTGTTTATGAGTAATATTGTAAACAAGCATTGCGATAGCACTGTACCTGTTTTAGCGCTATAATAAAATAAGCAGTGAAATCAGCATTGCATCCATTTAGGTATAATTGTACAAATTGCTAGCTAATCAGACTGAGAAAATTGAACCAGAGCTTGGAAGAACAATACGATGTGCTATTAGCTTAGTGTGTTTAGCTATGTATTTAATGCATTTGAGTAAATACCATGGAAGAGATTTTTTTAAACAAAATGGATTCTTTTATTATAAAAGACTGTCCTGATTCTGATCTCACTTACACCATTGTAAATCCGGATTAATTCCACTGACATCAGTGGAGTCACACTGCTATAAAACTGGTGGAAGAGAGAGGAGAACCAGAGCCTCTTTATTGTTTTCTGCTGTGTTGAGCCATAGGCATTTCATTAAAAATGCAAAACTGGTCAAATGCATAAAATTCACAGAAACAAACAGCTCAGTTTATCAAGCCAGCTGCAGTCAGCAGTTCAATGCATTTTGACATGCTCTACACAGCAGGGACATAGTTAGAGCTGTGCAAGCCTGGCTCAAAGGCTTGTGAACTTTTCAAGAGGTTCAAAAAAGCTTAAAAATTTGTGAGACAGAGAGGGATTGACTTGATGTTTCTTTCCTGTAAATTCTGTTATTTAAGTTTTTACACACTCTAGTGCAGTGCATAAATGTGTGAACTATCCAGCCCTGTGGATGTAGCCTGATGTACTTGAATTTTAAAGAGGTGTGATACAAAGCAAAACTTTTCTATATTTGAGCAGGTGAAAACATTTAGGCTTGATCCTCAAAGGCAACTTGTAACTTGAAGTGCCCTGCCACCTAATGGAATCCACATCCCTGAGTTATGTGCCATACAGGCAAGGGGAGAGTTATGCACCTAAAAATGGGATCTACAAAAGCCAGCACACTGATCAGGGAGCTGCCTATGCTAGCCAAGAGCAGATGTTAAGGAGAGAGGTATGTGTTTGGGAACCACTGCACTAGATGTTGGCAGACCAGGTGCCAGCTCAAGCCAAGGCTCCTAGGCCTCAACTGAACACTGACATATGCATAGCTGGAAACCAGTTTGGCTCACCTGTGTGAAAGTATTGTTAAAATAATTATTAGATTTGTAAAAATGTGTTTAGTGTTTAGACTTTATGAAATTCTTATAAGTTGCTGCATGTATTATCTCACTTATTACATCTGTGCCCCATGTTATAAGGTTATCCTGAATGTTTGTATTGTAAACCTGCTCTCTTCCTACAGAAGTTGTTAGGTCCTGCCCACCAGGAAGATCCACTAAAACCAAATGAGCCATTGTGAAACAGCAAAGAACAAAGATTTTGTTAATTACTTCCCACTACACCCATGAAGAGGAGATATGCATGTGGACTCATCCCATCAGCTTGAACTCTGGGGGAAAGGAATCAAAATCCTTAACAAGAAGAAACTGTATCTTGGTTTCTGAGGGGCAAGAATTAGTAAGCATAAGCAAAAGATACCCAGTGCTTGGCCTGGCTAGCCATAAATGACATATAGAGCATGCTTATTAGAAAAGTTTCTACCATCTTTTGGAATCTAAGACTTTAACTTGTGTGTGTATGTTCGCCTGCTTCAACCTTGTAAATAACTCCATTATTTCTTTTTCTTAGTTAGTAAATTTTTAGATAGTGTATTACAGGATTGACTACAAGCACAGTCTTTGGTGTAAGATCTAGAGAGCAATTGACCTGGGGTAAGTGACTGGTCCTTTGGGAGTAACCTGAATATTGTTGTTATTTTTGGTGTAAGGGGCTATCTATCCCAAAGGCAAGCTTACCTGGGTTGTGTCAAGATAGACCAGAGTACCCAAGGGGACTGTCTCTGGCTCCGTGTAGTGTCTAAGGAGTTCACACTCTAGTCCAGACAGTGTGACACACACCTGTTGCTTTGTTGGTGAAATCTATTTATAGAACTCACAACCAATTTGGGATGTGTACCCTGCTTCTTAGTTGGCATTCATGCCTTTGAGACACTCCAGACAGCTTGACAGTGTGTGCTAAGCCCTCAAAGGGGCTTAGGTGCCTACTTCTGCTCAGGATTCGACGCTGTGAACCCTCTCTTGGGGTTAGAGACCTAGCCCTTTCTCACAAAAGAACTGAGGAGCAGGTGCACGTCTTATAATCTTTAGCCAATAGTTAGAGGATGTGGGAGACCCTGTCTTCCTGTTTGGGACTAGACACTTTAACCCAGGTCTCCTGCCTCCAAGGTGAGTGCCATATTAACTGTTGAACAGAGTCACTCTCACTTTTTATTTTGCCCGATGACTCTTTAATTATTTATACAAAGTGGAACAGCTTCAGCAGGAGAGAAACCCACCCTCAAAATCCCATAGCCCAGTGACTAGGGTACTTTCCTGAGAAATAGGAGATATGGGTCTTCCACATCCTGGGTGAGTGCCCCAGCCATTGGGCTAAAGATTATAAAGTGGGCACCACTGTCACCTCTTCCTCCAGTTGTGTTTTGTGCTGGGCCTGATCTAGTACATGTGTTCTAAGGTGGCCAACTGGACTGGGCTCTACAGTCTGGATAGATACAGCACTGCTCATTTTGAGACTCACACTGGGGCTTAGGCATGAGCTAGGCAGCCAGGCATCAGAACTTAGGCAACTGTCCACATGCTCACTGGCAGATTTTTAGGTGTCTAGGGGACTTTGTCAGCAGAAACTTAGGCATTTTAAGCATCTACAGGGTTAAGTAGCAGCTGAACAATTGTTTTGAGGATATAATTTTAGACTTAAGTGCCTAGAGGGGCAGGTAAGTGTATAAATCCCCTTGTGAATTTAGTCCTTAAATGCTAGTGGCACTTATCTATCCAATGCCAGAACTGTTTGAAAGCCCCCTTTGCATCTGTTATCTCAGTGATGCTCACAGAAACAGTGTAACAAAATTATAAGAATTACTAAAGCGGTAATAACTTGAATGAGGTTCACTCTAATCCAAAAAACTTCACAGTTCACTCTCTCTATCTTCAGGTTGTATACTTCTGAGTCACACATGGACTGGAAAATGGAAGTTAGAATATTCACTCTTTTGGGATGGTTTAGAATCCCTTAAAAGTGACTTCAAAGCAGAAATAAAAGTTGAGTTGAACCCAGTTTTCTTTGCTGAATGCCTCAATTAAACAGGCTTTTGAATTATTTAGCACTGAAAGAATGGACCTGATTCTCATTTACTCCATTCCCATACTTGGGGTATTTTGGAGCAGCGAAGAATTTGTTTGAACCCCAGTGTAAGTTAAGAGTAGTCAAGACACTGCTCTAACTTATGCTTTGTTTCCCATAGCCCTCTGTGAACCGTGGGAAGCAAAGAATAGCCCATGTGCGGTATGCTTGGGAAAGCGTCCCTCCCTGCTCAGATGGCTGGGAGAAGAGCCAGCATGAAGCCCTTATGGTAACTCTGTCACAGCTAGGGAGATCTCCTGCACAGAGGGTATTATCAGGAGGTAATATCTACTTCTTTTACATTTCTTAATTCATCCAGAGGTGCATAAAGAAGCCTTAATGTAACTGAGAAAAAGTCCCAATTATTTTAAATATAATTTCCCCCCTTCCACCAGAGTGCAACGTTAATGATTCTTCCTGGTTTACTGAACATTTTTTAGACTATAACATCACTGTTACAAGAAGTATCATTGCAAGGGAGTCATTTAACAGAATAGCACATCCTGAAGTATATTCAGGAGACAAAAGAGGCAAGATCTGAAAACTGAACTCAGTTCTCTTCTCTGGTACAGAGTGCTAACAATAGTATCATTGCTCCAGCCACTAACACAACTTTGCAAAACTTACACAAAAATTTACCACCCCATACACAAAATCTGATTGCTGACTTTTTCCAAATCAGGGACCTGTCAATTCTCTTATTCTGCCGCTGTGGAATCCACTCTTGGCTCATTTTATGAGGTTAATGAAAATTGAATTAAATGTGAACCAAATCAATGATATCTTGGCCCAGAGTGGCATCCTGAAATTCACCCAACTTTTTGCCGGGTAACCGGTTTATAGTACCCTCTGTTTACCAACTGTGTTTCCTCAGCAGGTCCAGGTGGGTTTGGCCCCCTTCTGTTGACTTCTTTCCAAGAGCTGTAACCAGTTGGTAAACATAGTGACATATTATGCTTTAGTTATCCATGGGAATATCAGGAGTTAAAATAAGAAAAGAATAGATGCATACTGTCTTACCTGTATTTAGCATTTGCCTCATGCAAGTGGGTAGCCTGATATAGCCTGGGTATCCCTTCCCCTCCCCCACTTTTCTGGGCACTAAATTAAGTTATGTCTACACTTCATTTTATGTTGGCATAAATTATGTCAGGCTGAGGTGTGAATAAATCACCCTCCTGAGCAACATAAGTTACACCAACATACGTGCCAGTGTAGACAGTGCTATGCCGGCAGCAGAGTTTCTCCCACTGACGTAGCTTCTGCTGCTCATGGGGGCTGGAAGTAGTTAAGCTGACAGGAGAGTTCTCTTCCATCAGCTTAGAGTGGCTACATTAAAGAGCTTACAGCAGTGCAGCTGCTTGTGCCCCTGTAAACTCCAGTGTAGCCGTGCCCTTACTGTCTGTTTCTCTGCAAGCCCTTTATCTCAGACTCGACAAGGGATCAGCTTTTTAACTGCTTTCAAGCTCTTTGAAGGTTCTCACCTTGAAACCCTGGAAACTTCATGATGGGAAATTCACCCCCATTCATCATGGGGCCAGCCAGCCCCTGATTCCACATTAGTGGAGGTAAACCTCCAAAGAATTATCAGCCCCATTGTCTGAATACTGGCCATTGGAGCTGTCTACAGCCATTAACTTTTGGTTCCTGCAGATCTAAGTTAACTAAGGCTGATTTAACTTTTAGTTACCCATTACCCAGCAACACAATAACCTCTACACTCATATATATATATATATACACTTCAACCCCGATATAACGCGACCCGATATAACACAAATTCAGATATAACGTGGTAAAGCAGCGCTCCGGGGGGGTGGGGCTGCGCGCTCCGGCGGATCAAAGCAAGTTCGATATAACACGGTTTCACCTATAACGCAGTAAGATTTTTTGGCTCCTGAGGACAGCGTTATATCGGGGTAGAGGTGTATATAACCCTTCATAAAACTCATGCAGATAATTTCCACATTCTTCACAATAACAATATAAATGTCCATGTTGTTAACTATTTTACTGTGGATCATTTTAGCAGGAACAGATGGATTATGTGTTTATCTCTCAATCCCAAACTGCCTCCAAACCTCCTCAGGAGCCAATAATCTAAACTGGCCCCTACCCAGGTGGCACAACCTCCAGTTTCCCTCTACAAACTTTTACAGTGTAATTGTGTACTGGTTTTTATATACATATGCGGCATATTAACAAATGTAAATGTGGAAGAGCATGAACTATTTTGAATGTAACACTACAATCATTAAAACAGAGGCTATTATATTGACTGTATGATCTATTTCTTAATTAATTCCCCTCCACCCCTTTTTTTTTATTTAACTGAAGCTGAAACAAAATTTTCAGTCTGATGCACTAGAGCAGTGGTTCCCAAACTTGTTCCGCCACTTGTGCAGGGAAAGCCCCTGGCGGACCGGGCTGGTTTGTTTACCTGCCACGTCTGCAGGTTCGGCCGATCGCAGCTCCCAATGGCCACGGTTCACTGCTCCGGACCAATGGGAGCTTCTGGAAGCAGCGGCCAGTATGTCCTTTGGCCCGCGCCACTTCCAGCAGCTCCCATTGGCCTGGAGCAGCAAACCACAGCCACTGGGAGCCATGATCGGCCGAACCTACGGACGCGGCAGGTAAACAAACTGGCCTGGCCCAGTCCACCAGGGGCTTTCCTTGCACAAGCGGCGGAACAAGTTTGGGAACCACTGCACTAGAGAATTATGGAATTCAGGGCCTTTGCTCCATTTTTCATCTGTCTGTGGGACCATGACTACAATGAATAAAGATACTGAAAAAATTAATGATAATCTACTCAGCTGACAATTGCTTTAAAAACACCTGCTCAGGACAAGTGGGCAAAAAGAATTTTGCAAGGATGTACTTAACTCTTACAAATAGATTTGGCAAAATTCAATTGTTTTTTTTTATAAATAAAACAGATGTTGATTTTTTTATTTTTTATTTTTATTGTTGAATTGTTTATTTTTAATCTTTTTTATCCATTTAAATTTTCACAGTTGCACATCATTATGGATTTTTTTCAATTTTTATCAATGTAAGTGTTCATAATTGCAGGAAATTATGGGGAGATCAGCAATCGGGGGACACACAACAATTATTTAATAACAAAAGATGCTGTTATTCAAAAAGTTAAAATTTGATAACCGTTTAAACAGAAATTGTAAACATCAAATGTCAAAATATACAAAGTAAATATCCTTGAATAAAACAGTAATAAGTTCTCAAGTAGTATTTTTCTTACTTTGCCTTACTGTAAATTTTGATTATTATCAATGGAAATATTTTTTCATCAGTTTGTGTGTGTAGGTGAAGTCAACATTTACTAATAAAAATCTTCAAAGCCTACTTACAATCTGTTGGTAAATGGTAATGGTCAAATATTGCCATTAGTGATGCCTGTGTTACTGCCAGTGAAGTAGAAAGCAGCTGTGTCAAGGGCAGGAAATGGCAACATTAAAATTGAGTAACCAGTGCAACCAGTATTTACTCTACTTTGCGGGATGCCATATATCTTCTAGACTTTCACAGTTTTATACGTGTTTCTCTTTTTCTTGGCCTGGCTACCTTTGAACAACTTCTTCAGTGTATTAAACTCACACAGAATTGCTTTCAATTTCACATTCATTCCATCTAATTTTCTAAAACATATATATGGTAGCAACTGCAAAATAAATTCTATTCTCTGATTTCAGGAATTGTACTCCTTACAATCTCTTAGGCCAGATCTACACTTAAAACACTGCAGCTGCACCAGTTCTGCTGCACCACTGTAGCATTTCAGTGAAGACGCTACTACACTGACATGAGAGCTTCTTCCATCACCATAGTTAATCCGTGTCTGCAGGAGGCGGTAGCTATGTCACCAGTAGAAACCCTCCCACTGATATAGTGCTGTCTACACCACGGGTTAAATTGGTATAACTGCATCACTAAGGATGTGGGTTTTTCACAACCCTGAATGATGTAGTTATACTGATGTAAGTTTGTTATGTAGGCCTGGTCTGAGGGTAGTGATGGAATAAAGGATTTTGCTCATACCCTTCCTATAGGTTAGGTATACTTTTTGGAAGGCTCCACTTCCAGTCTGCAGCATTATAGAAAATGTGATAGAGATTCTTTCTCTTTCCAAACAATATTTATGTTTTTGTTTTTTTAAAGTGGTGGCAGTTGTGCTATACTAACAATCTTCAGCTTGATGATGTGAAGACTTAAGGCAGTGCCAGGAGAACAGCGTGTGATGAGAGTTACTTTTCAGACATCAGAAGTGGACTCGTGTGTTTGAACAAACTGTTGAGATGGTTGCAACACTAAGTACTAGTGAATAACTCCATAAGCTCCTATGAAGGAGTTTGGCATATGACATCAGAATTAGAACTGGCCAAATTTTTTCAGACAAATAGTTTATTTGCTGAAAAATGCAGTTTCAGTCAACCCAAAACTGTTTGTGAATTTGACATAACCTCACTAAATAGTTTCAGTCAAAAAAAACTGTTCAGGCTAGATTCCCAAAATGGCCAGAGGAGAAGGTGGTGCCCACCTTATAACTATTAGCTCAGTGGTTAGAGCACTTACCTAGGATGTGGGAGACCCCCATTCACTTCCCCCCCCCCCCCCGCTTAATGTGGAGCAGCAATTCTAACTTGGGTCTCCAACCTCCCAAGAGAGTGGCCCAGCCACTGGACTATGGGATATTCTGGAGCAGATTTCTCTCAATCTCTCTTGTTGAAGCTGTTCCACAGTATAGAACTAATTAAAGAGTCACTAGAAGCAGGCACTTGAAGTTGGGTCTCCCACATCCCAGGTGAGTGCCCTAACCACTGGGCTATAGAACGTATTCTCTTTCTATCCCAATGACAGTAGTATATAAAGAGGACCAGCTTCAACAGGAGAAACTGAGAAAGAACCCCATAGCCATGTGGTTAGGAAAAACTGGGACAGGTATAGTGAGTGGGTCTGCAACTATGCGGGTTCACCAGCCAACCCCAACCTGCACATCTGGGTCCACCAGCCAACCTGCACACAGCTGCTACCAGAGCATCAGCAGTGCAATTCAATGACCTGAGCCTCCTCCATAACTCCAGTGGAACTCCACTGCACACAACTGATTGTACTCAACATCTGAAGATTCTATGAATTGGCCCATGTTCAAGAAAGCTTACTCCCACTCACATATTTATTCAAATGTCTCAGTATTCAGATACCATCCCTGAGCTAATATACTATGAAGGTGCTATACCGTATAATACATAAAGAAGAAAGGTAGAATATAGTGAAAAGACAAGAGGTGATCTTTAGTTAAAAGAAAAGCTGATGCAGGACAGGTATTAATCTCTATAATGTAATTTTAAAAGGATCTTAAATTAAGCTTCACAGAAGCTTCACATTGGTTCTGGGAAAGGGTTGGCTCAAAAATGAAGATGGAGTTTGGCTCTCGAGGAAGTTATCTTATTACTCAGAATCTTATAGGACTTCTGAAAGTAAATTAATACTGATGCTTTCAGACTTGCAATGTATCCTTGTTCCCACTGCTAAGGGGAAATAGCTGTTTTTTATTATATTATATATATTGATTATGTTTTTTTTATTATAATAAAAATTCACTACATCCTGTATGTTCCATCTTGCCACCAAAACCAAAGGATCTTGCCTCAAAGGCTAAGCTCTGGAGGGGCTTAGTTCCGGAAGTGGCAAAGTGCAAGAGCAGCTGATTATACAGAATGAATCCAGAGAAAGTCACCTTCTCATTTAGTGCACATTAGCATTTGGTCTTGCCCCAGCTACTGTACTAGGTAATTGAATTGTTTAATTTACAGCTGGATTGTTTTAGCTGCTCTTTTTCTCATCTCTCATTACTGAATGATACTTAACTCCCATAAGAGTAATTTAAACTGAAAGTCTGTCTTTGCTTTGCATAGCACTAAGCTCAGTTGCTTTATAATGAGTAAATAAACAATCCACTACTTTAATCATTGTTGTTATACACCTGAAAATCGCTATGTAAACTACATAAACACCTCTATGCTCTGGTACATATGTCACTTTAATTTTCTGCAGTGGGTGTTTAATTAGATTGGCATCTGAGAAACAAACTGAAATCCATTTCCTTTCGGCTGGCATGAACTAAACATTAACATTAGATCTCTGAATACTAAAAAGTTTGAATGATTAGGATAAGCCGTAATGAAAAACAAAAGAAAAGGATTCTGATACAGCCCTGATTACAAAGGGAAAATGATGATACCAGTGAAATACACATGAAGCAGTATTGCATTTGCAGTGTTCAGTCAGAGGACTGGGTTTTTTTACTAGCTCCACTGAATTGCTGCACTGAATCTACATGATTTTAGTTGTACAATATTAAAGAAAACCAGATTAATGGCTTTCTAAGGTGTATTATTAAGTGAAGAGTACAGATATAACATTGAATAAAATGCCACTAATTAGTGTTCATTAGGAGGCCACAATGATGGACTGAACATACAAGAGCTAAGAAAAAAATTGCAAGGGGTCATTCTTTGATTAACGGTAACTTTGTCAGAGGTTTACTCTACAATTTCAATACTTTTACCCTGATCGTATTTCCTGTGTAATGTGGGACCTTGTAAATTAAGTAGCTGCACTCTGAAAACCCATTCACCATGCTTTGAATATACAAGGCTGACAAAATGCCTGGCTGAAGCTTCAGAGGTAGTTGAAATGAAAATAACCTATCCTTGGTACAATTAAATGAGACATAACACCCGGTGACAAATTAGGGGATCATTCATCTTATCTTAGAAAAGCATTGAAATCTCATTTGCAAAATCTAAATGTTTCTTTAGGAGTTTCTCTTTCACTGTGTATTCTAAAAGCAGTTCAGATGAGTGCACACATCTTGACTAGATAACAAAGCAACAGGGGTCTGATTCTCCATTGCCTTGCACCTTGTGTAATCATTAACACTCTGAGAGTGGGCGCAGAGACAGTATAAAATGCTACCAATCTGATACAATAGTACTTACCCCCACTTTGCACAGATGTGATACCTGATCCAGTAACTGTCCTGAAGAGGGCTTGATATGTCTGCACAAGATGGAGTGAAGAATCAGACCCCACAAGGATATGACTCCCTTTTCTCTTGTCCTGTGCTGCAGACATGAACTAGTTTATAAAGCAACTTCTTAGGCTATTGCTGGCATTTGAAGAATATTTTATGCGGCACTCTGATGCAGAATCTCTGGAAGTTAATTTCCATATAAAGTCTGTCATGCAGATAACTAAAGGTTCTCTCTTTCAAAAATGAGCCAAGCCTTCTAGCTGCATAAGACCATAGAAGCTGCGGCAATTATGGTTGGTTGAACCTATTGGGCATCAAGGTCATTTGGACTACAGTAGTTAGTTGTGAAGTTCTGCAGTTACTGCCTGCAGGGACTGCAAAAGGGTAAAGTGCTCATGCCGATGTGTTCATCGCATCTACAGGCCTTTATGCTTTAGTCACCCAATGATTAACAATTTGATCTATACAGCAATTATTATTTAAAGGTAAAGGCTTTGCAGCTGAAGGCTTGATTAATGCACTAATGTAACCCTATATCATCTTGATTTTAGTAGGAGACGTGGTGTATCTGCCCCATCTCTAAGGCCTGGAGGTCTCTGGACGTGTTCTCTTTACTAATCATGGACTCAACATCCTTACTGGAAATAGCATTATCATTTGAGGCTTTTCGTGAAACTGATTGCTAGCAACTCATTATATTCCAGCTTGGGAGAGCCTTACATAATGCAGCAGTTCCGGCTATCTGTATAACACTGTGACGTTGTGCAGTCTATATGGTTTTATAAAAACTTGATAATAAGTCAATATAATGTAACTGGGATAGTTTTAGAGAAAATATGGTAATAAGTGAATATAAGGTTATTGGGATATGCTTCATGCAAAAGGTCTCTTGTAAGGTATCATTACAAAGCTTATAATCTACTGAGTATGATCATCTGATTTGTATAAATGTACCACTCTTGTATCTAAAACTAGAAATATAAAATGTATCTCTGAGGGCCTATTGTAATTATGTAAAGTGTGGGCCATTAATGATGGTTTGGAATCTTGATGACTCCCATTAACCAGGACCATTGTCTGCAGATGGTTGTGTTTACCTGTTAGTCTTCCTGTATATGTGTGTGCTGGCAAGTGGGCAATGAAGTCTTGCAGTGACATGTGATCACGTCACCTGAACTGGAATCCATCTTTAACCTGGTGCTTTTCCAGTGAGGGGGGGGTGGAAACCCAGAGGGACAAAGGGTTCCCGCCTTATGCAAAAGATATATAAAGGGGTAGAAGAGAACAGAGGGAGAGAGGAGCCATCATGAAGAATCCCCTAGCTACCACCTGAGCTGGAACAAGAGCTGTACCAGGGGAAAGAATTGTGCCCAGGCCTGGAAGGTGTCCAGTCTGAGAAAAACTTACTGAAGCATCTCTGAGGGTGAGATTATCTGTATTTAGTTTGATTAGACATAGATTTGTGCATTTTATTTTATTTTGCTTGGTGACTTATTTTGTTCTGTCTGTTACTACTTGGAACCACTTAAATACTACTGTCTGTATTTAATAAAATCACTTTTTATTTAATAATTTACTCAGAGTATGTATTAATACCTGGGGGAGCAAACAACTGTGCATATCTCTCTATCAGTGTTATAGAGGGTGAACAATTTATGAGTTTGCCCTGCAGAAGCTTTATGCAGGGTAAAACGGATTTATCTGGGTTTAGACCCCATTGGGAGTTGGGCATCTGAGTGCTAAAGACAAGCACACTACTGTGAGCTTTTTTCAGGTAAACTTGCAGCTTTGGGACAAGTGATTCAGACCCTGGGTCTGTGTCTGGAGCCAAATGGGAGTGTCTGGCTCAGCAAGACAGGGTGCTGGAGTCCTGAGCTGGCAGGGAAAACAGAAGCAGGGGTAGTCTTTGCACATCGGGTGGCAGCTCCCAAGGGGGTTTCTGTGATCCAACCCGTCACAAACACAAAATGTAAAATACCATTGTTTATTCTTCTACAATGAAAGAAATCCATTCAGTAAAACAATGAAATCCCCGTACCACTTTAGAAACATAAAAGAGCTGACATCAGAGTCTGGACGGACTAGTGTGTATTGCTGCCGGTCCTCTGTATTGCATCAGTGGCATTTTCAGTATAGAAGTTACTTGGGACAGGTGGGAGAAGCTTATGGCAGAGATAGACTAAGTATTTCTATATACAGTGACACTAATTAGTGCCATAATGAATAACAAAAATCAATCATTAGAAAATTAAAAAGATACTTTTAGGCAGAATTGGATTGTGCAGTTCTGCCTAATAGTATGTCTTGATCTCCTGAGACAGGTGAGCATTATGATTATGAAGTAATAAGAAACACTGTCTATTAACAATATATTTTAAAAATCCTAATGTTAATCCTCTAAAGATAAGGTTTCCACCCAATAATGACAAGTAACCAAAGAATCCATTGAGGCAGGGAGAGCCAATATTTGTAATTATGGCCATGATTCATCAAGATGTTAATTTGATGGGATTCCTCACTTGCTTAAAGTTAGGAACATGCTTAAGTACTTTGCTAAATCATGGCTTACATCAGGAAATTCTTAGGAATGAAGTTTAGTGAGTAGATCACGTAGAAACTATCAGCAATCGATATAGTCCTTTTAGATTAGTAAAATTGAAGAGATTGTTGATAAAATAGCTAAATAAATGTATAGGACTAGGTGCTGATACTCTTCCTCATCTTCAGTGGAACCACTTCTTGTATTCTTGGTGGTATTCAACATGACTATGAGCAGAACAGAATCTTTTGCTAAATAAGGCTCTATTTATAGCCTCGGAATTAGCCAGAATTTGCATTTATCTCAGAGGGAGCTGAACATACTTTCAAGACCAATATTTGGCAGAAAGAATTTGCTAAAATATAAATTTTCTAAACAAGTATTAGAAACACCTGCCACCATTGCAATTTTTCATAATTGGAAATAATGTTGTCACGTGTTAGAGTTGCCAGTTTAATACTTCTCCAGCAGCTGGTTCAATCTGATGATGTAATTTAGTAAGCAGCATAAACATCTCACCATCTGAATATGTTACTAATGTATAAGTTCAGAAGTTGCTGCAGAACTTTTCAGAAAATCAAATTTTTATTGATTAATATAGCAGTACATGCTTTACTAATCTCCCCCAGCCAGTTGTTCAATTAATTAAAATTTGCTGTACAACAACCTTGGTTGTTTTCTGCATTTGTCCTTCATTCACTTTTTTGAGCTGCATTTCTTCTGTCCATCATTACATTTCAAGATAACAGCTTTCTGTTGATGGTAATGATTGTTCTTTATTATAGTGGTGGTGTTGGAGAGAGGGCTTTGGATTCTTCAACCATGGAATGTTGTTCCAGGAAGAAGGATTGCTAGGAAGAGATGGGATCCACCTAATGAAGAGAGAGAAGAGCATCTTCTCAGGCAGGCTTGCTAACCTAGTGAGGAGGGCTTTAAACTTGGTTCGCTGGGGGATGGTGAACTAAGCCCAGAGGTAAGTGGGGAAGTGGGATACTGGAGGAAACACAAGGAGGGGGGTGTAGAAAGTAGGGCAATTGGCTAGTTATATTAGGTGCCTGTACATGAATGCAAGAAGCCTGGGAAACAAACAGGAAGAATTGGAAGTCCTGGCACAGTCAAGGAACTATGATGTGATTGGAATAACAGAGACTTGGTGGTGTAACTCAAATGACTGGAGCACTGTTATGGATGGGTATTAACAGTTCTGGAAGGACAGGCGGGGAGAAAAGGTGGAGGAGTTGCACTGTATGTAAGAGAGCAGTATGATTGCTCAGAGCTCCAGTATCAAGCTGGAGAAACACATGTTGAGAGTCTTTGGAATAAGTTTAGAGGTGAGAGCAACACAAGTGATGTCATGGTGGGCATCTGCTATAGACCACCAGACCAGGAGGATGAAGTAGACGAGGCTTTCTTCAGAAAACTAACAGAAGTTTCCAGATAACAGGCCCTGGTTCTCATGGGGGACATCTGCCGGGAGAGCAATACAACAGTGCATGGACAATCCAGGAAGTTTTTGGAGAGTGTTGGGGACAACTTCCTGGTGCAAGTGCTAGAGGAACCCACTAGGGGCCGTGTTGCTCTTGACCTGGTGCTGACAAACAGGGAAGAATTTATATGGAAAATAGAAGTGGGTGGCAACCTAGGCAGCAGTGACCAAGAGATGGTCGAGTTCCTGACTAAAAGAAGAAAGGAGAGCAGCAGAATTCTGGTCTTCAGAAAAGCAGACTTTGACTCCCTCAGGGAACTGATGGACAGGATCCCCAGGGAGGCTAATATGAGAGGAAAAAGAGTCCAGGAGAGCTGGCTGTATGTTAAAGAAGTATTATTGATGGCGCAGGAACAAACCATCCTGATGTGCAGAAAGAATAGCAAATATGGCAGGCGACCAGCTTGGCTTAACAGAGAAATCTTTGGTGAGCTTAAACACAAAAAGGAAGCTTACAAGAAGTGGAAACTTGGACAGATGACTAGGGAGGAATATAAAACTATTGCTTGAGCATGCAGGGGTGTAATCAGGAAGGCCAAAGCACAATTGGAGTTGCAGCTAGCAAGGGATGTGAAGGGTAACAAGAAGGGTTTCTACAGGTATGTTAGCAACAAGAAAAAGGTCAGGGAAAGTGTGGAACCCTTATTGAATGGGGGAGGCAACCTAGTTACCGATGATGTGGAAAAAGCTGAAGTACTCAATGCTTTTTTTGCCTCGGTCTTCACAGACAAGGTTAGCTCCCTGACTGCTGCACTGGGCAGCACAGTATGGGGAGGAGGTGAGCAGCCCTCAGTGGTGAAAGAACAGGTTAAGGACTATTTAGAATAGCTGGACATGCACAACTCCATGGGTCTGGATCTAATGCATCTGAGAGTCCTGAGGGAGTTGGCTGATGTGATGGCAGAGCCATTGGCCATTATCTTTGAAAACTTGTGGCGATTGAGGGAGGTCCCGGATGATAGGAAAAAGGCAAATATAGTGCCCATCTTTAAAAAGGGGAAGAAGGAGAATCCGGGGAACTACAGATCAGTCAGCCTCACCTCAGTCCCTGGAAAAATCATGGAGCAGGTCCTCAAGGAATCCATTTTGAAGCACTTGGAGGAGAGGAAAATGATCAGGAACAGTCAACATGGATTCACCAAGAGCAAGTCATGCCTGACCAACTTGATTGCCTTCTATAATGAGATAACTGACTCTATGGATATAGGGAAAGTGGTGGACATGAGATATCTTGACTTTAGCAAAGCTTTTGATAAAGTCAAGCAAGTTAAAAAAGTATGGCTTGGATGACTGTATTATAAGGTGGATAGAAAGCTGGCTAGATTGTCGGGCTCAATGGGTAGTGATCAACGGCTCAACGTCTCGTTGGCATCCGGTATCAAGTGGAGTACCCCGGGGTCAGTCCTGGGGTCGGTTTTGTTCAACATCTTCATTAATGATCTGGATAATAGAATAGATTGCACCCTCAGCAAGTTCATGGATAACACTAAGCTGGGGGGAGAGGTAGATATGCTAGAGAGTAGGGATAAGGTCCAGAGTGATCTAGACGAATTGGAGGATTGGGCCAAAAGAAATCTGATGAGGTTGAACAAGGACAAGTGCAGAGTCCTGCACTTAGGATGGAAGAATGCCATGCACTGCTACAGGCTGGGGACTGACTGGCTAAGCAGCAGTTCTGCAGAAAAGAACCTGGGGATTATAGTGAACGAGAAGCTGGATATGAGTCAACAGTATGCCTTTGTTGCCAAGAAGGCTAACGGCATATTGGGCAGCAGCATTGCCAGCAGATCGAGGGAAGTGATTATTCCCCTCTATTCGGCACCGGTGAGGCCACATCTGGAGTACTGCATCCAGTTTTGAGCCCCCCACTACAGAAAGGATATGGAGAAATTGGAGAGTCCAGTGGAGGGCAATGAAAATGATTAGGAGGCTGGGGCACATGACTTATGAGGAGAGCCTGAGGGAGTAGGCTTATTTAGTCTGCAGGAGAGAAGAGTGAGGGGGGATTTGATAGCAGCCTTCAACTACCTGAAGAGGGGTTCCAAAGTGGATGGAGGAAGGCTGTTCTCAGTGGTGGCAGATGACAGAACGAGAAGCAATGGTCTCAAGTTGCAGGGGAGGAGGTCTAGGTTGGATATTAGGAAACACTATTTCACTAGGAGAGTGGTGAAGCACTGGAATGTGTTATCTAGGGAGGTGGTGGAATATCCATCCTTAGAGGTTTTTAAGGCCTGGCTTGACAAAGCCCTGGCTGGGATGATTTAGTTGGGGCTGGTCCTGTTTTGAGCAGGGCGTTGGACTAGATGACCTCCTGAGGTCTCTTCCAACCCTAATCTTCTATGATTCTATGATAGTAGGACTTTTATTTTTTCTGGTGACTTGTTCTTCTTTGTGATTAGGTCTAGTTTTAGAAACATCTTTTCAAATGACATTTGAGTTTTGCTTTAAATAGTCAAAATGGGCAAACAGAAAAGATCTAGCTGGTTTAGAGTAGGGTAATCACTGATTGTATTAAAAATCCAAAAGATTAGGCTCTGTAAGTGACAAATTTCTGCTTAATAGAGAGTTTGGGACATTTTTAGTAGTTTGAGGTCCCAAATCTGCAACTGGCTTCAGGTGGACTCCTTTGCCTGTCTGAAGCCAGTTTTAGAACTGGGGCTTATCAGAGCAGTTATGAAATGGCAATAGAGGGTTGAGTGGTTAGAGCAGAGAACTGGAAGTCAAGGCTCCTGAGCTGTATTCTCAAATATTCGAGTGATATCTGCTAGGTTATTAGGCAAGTCAATTAGGCCAACGTTTTCAAACTTGGATGCACATTTAGGCATCTAAAAAGTGTCACACACTGCATATTACCAGGATCAGAAGAAATATATTGTAGAACCAGAATTCAATAACTAAAAGAATAAAATAAACAAATAAAGAAATAAATAGCCAATTAAAGAGCTATCTGTAGAATTAATCATTAAGCTAAATTCTCTTCTCTGTAAAATAACGCCATTAAATTTAGGGGATTTAATCCTGATTTCTATTGGCATAATAACTAAGAAAATTTTGCCTAGCATATGAAAATTTGAGTAAAGGTGCTTTATAATCAACATACATTAAATTATTAAAAATGAGTAATACAAAACAAATTTAATAGCCCTCTTTTGTTATAAATACAAATATAAGGGATAAAGGAAATGCAGAGTTTGAATTTCCAGTAAGACATATGACTTAGAGATAAGTTATGAGAAAGAGAGTAATCCTGAATGGTCTGCACTCCTTATGCTATGACATTGTCAGATATTACTAACTAAGCAGGGGCAGAAAGGTTCAGTAAAGCAGTGAAATCTCAGTAGAAATCACCTAGCTGCAGCAGATGGTGATTGGAAGGTCATACCCTTTCTTCTAACTCAGTACTAACTTAATGCCCCGGCATAGCATTAAAATGACAATGCCGCATAAGGTACTGTCATTTGTATAAGATTTAAAACTGAGCACATATGCATATTAAGAGTCTGACTGTGCCCATTCTTCCTCGGATGCCCTAGGGGACAGGAGAACCCAGGAGCCTCCCCCTACCACTGCAGCAGCAATGTACACTTGCAATTCTTTGTGCTCAGGTGCATAATGCCAAGAGTTGAAGAGTCAGGGAAAGCTGGTGAGTCACTACTCCCAGAAACCTCTCAGCCTGTCATCCTCCAAAATGAAACTGAAGATCCAGAGTCCTTACTAGATAAGATACTACTCAACAGGAACAAGGATGACAGATCTTTCCCTAAATAAATGATGCAGTAGGTGTATTTGTGCATTGCTATGAATGTGCTGTGCAGACACATCCCTTAAGCACCTGTAAGGAATTACTCAATAACACAAAGGCTTGTTAAATATATTACTTGAGATAATTGTCTGGACACTCAGTCTGATTCACCATTGCCCCTAACCATTTTACACAGGAAAAAAGGGGTCATGAAGCCAGTGGGACCTAGAAATTCTGCCAGTGAAGTAGGAGTCTCTGTATTACATAGAACCAGTATTACCCTATTTCCCACCCCCTTCCCCCATGGTTCACCTAGAAAGGTCCTTTTTACATCTTCAGTAAATTCAGCAACACAGTTTGTACATGGAAAGTGCTAGCTGAATGTTTATAGTACCATTTCTTTATATTCATTCAAAAGAGCAAAGTGGAAGATACATACTATATTTTTCAGAGACTGAATTATTTTGTAACAAGATTTTTTGGAATATATATAAAGGAGTACAGTTGAATTATATGAATCCTGTTCAGGTATTGAAAATCATGAGACTGCTGGAGCTTTAGAAGTGTGGATCAGCTCAAATTGACAAGTCTGATGTTTTTCCCTTTATTTGAGCCAATTTGTGCAACCTAGCAACTGACGGTATTAAACACAGAATCAAAATGTACATAAGCTAGGTCCTGACAAGGTTTAGTATTTATAGTCTCTGGATCAGTAGTGGATTTTTAAGACTTTATTCATGTGAGTACTTCAGCTAACAAAAACAGATCAGAATGGAATTTAAAATTCCTTTTAATCTAGGACAAAAGTGAAGACTGATCACTGACCAATGAGCGATCTAGCACTTTAATCTACAGTGAAGAATTTCCACTGAAGATAACATGTACATTTTCATGCCTGATAGAAAAGCACAGTAGGCTGGACTGAAAAAGTGGTATCCTACTGACTGCAGTTTGGCATTTTCCATAAAGACTGAGTGAGGAAAAATATTTCTGCAATTATTTTAATATCTCACAACAATTAATTAGAGATTTCACATTGAGTGTAACCTCAACTACGGATTTGTGTAATTAAGGCTGAGCCAAGTATCTACCTCCTTTATTCAATTGTTAAGAGCTAAGTATAAAATATTCACCTTGTTTTGAAATTATTTAAACTATCTATATCTATATATTACACATGTTCCAAATAAAATAGAGGAATGCAGGTGAAAAATATCTATTGCACCATAAATATTTTTGCATAATATTTTAACAGGTCTCAGTAAAATGTTACTGCAGTTAATAGTAAAGATTCCTAATGAAATTGGTAAACTACCCAGTTCCTACTAAAATTCTGTACCCAGACTGGTTAGCAGTTAGAATCATAGAATCATAGAATATCAGGGTTGGAAGGGACCTCAGGAGGTCATCTAGTCCAATCCCCAGCTCAAAGCAGGACCAATTCCCAACTAAATCATCCCAGCCAGGGCTTTGTCAAGCCGGGCCTTAAAAACCTCCAAGGAAGGAGATTCCACCACCTCCCTAGGTAAAGCATTCCAGTGCTTCACCACCCTCCTAGTGAAATAGTGTTTCCTAATATCCAACCTAGACCTCCCCCACTGCAACTTGAGACCATTGCTCCTTGTTCTGTCATCTGCCACCAATGAGAACAGCTGAGCTCCATCCTCTTTGGAACCCCCCCTCAGGTAGTTGAAAGCAGCTATCAAATCCCCCCTCATTCTTCTCTTCTGGAGACTAAACAATCCCAGTTCCCTCAGCCTCTCCTCATAAGTCATGTGCTCCAGACCCCCAATCATTTTTGTTGCCCTCCGCTGGACTCTTTCCAATATTTCCACATCCTTCTTGTAGTGTGGGGCCCAAAACTGGACACAGTATTCCAGATGAGGCCTCACCAATGTCGCATAAAGGGGAACGATCACGTCCCTCGATCTGCTTGCAATGCCCCTACTTATACAGCCCAAAATGCCATTAGCCTTCTTGGCAACAAGAGCACACTGTTGACTCATATCCAGCTTCTCGTCCACTGTGACCCCTAGGTCCTTTTCTGCAGTTACCAAATGGGATCCCACTGTAAGTTTAGAAGACAAAACTAAGACATTTCACTCTACCATATGGTTATAGTAGAATCTGACACCACTTAATTACTGCTAAGACGTCTCGATACTTTTCTTGTGTCAGGATGTGATCTCATTGTGACAACATTGTGATCTCATTGTGACAACAACATCTCATTGAAAGCAACACAATGTATCTGTGATCAGCCCTAACATCTTAACTTTAGGGCTCATTCCTGCATTGTTTACTCAGGCAAACCCCCCACCCAAAACAATGAAAACTTTGCATGAGTATGCCCCCTAATTAGGTGTAATTAGAGAGGGGTCCAAGCCACAAAATCAGATCCAGATGCAAATGTTCTGCAGGTTCAGGCAGAATGGGTTAGCTGAGATTCAGAGTTCTGGACTGGACTCATTCTGGAGACAGACCCAGGCCATTAATTATTGGATCAGAATTGTTGCTTTTTAAAAACTTGATGTTTGTGTTTCAGATCTGAGTTCTGGCTTGCACCAAGCACCAGCAGTAATCACATTCAGTGTGGATATAATTCTATGGGAGACACTTCAATAACATGTATTAAAATCCAAGATGAAGCAGGGATTCACATTTAACACATGCATAATTATATAAAACCTAGGGACAGCCAAGTGCAGGGGGGAAACTTAGAGTGTTGTTTCAGTGGTACAACTGGGCCAACCCAACAGGAGTATGAATCTGAGCACTACTGCAGGTTTTGTGCACTCTGTTGAATATGGGGTGCAGACTCAGCCCATTCAGTGTCTGAACGAAACAACTGGGAATTCTTCTTGCCTAGAGAGCTAACATAAAGGAGACAGAGCTAGTGTGGCTCTTTTGCAGTGTAGGTGGTGTGGCTTGTGAAGGGGACATGGCTGCTCTCTGGTAGTCCTGTGCTGGAACAATACCTCTAGTGAGTTATTACTACTGACACAGATTGAAAAAGCCTGATGCTGCTTTAATTTGTTCCAGGAGCTGAACTGGCCCCTGGTTGTCCTCAGGACTTGTGCATGTGTGTTTGTAAAAACGGACTTGTGAAACCACCGATGTTCCACCCAGCATGCTGCTATCTCTCCTCCTCACCCCAAATTTGTGTCAAGCACCTGAAGTTACAGACAATACATATGTTATTTTGACTCTGAGAATGACTGATAACTTAATTTTTGTACATAAATATTATCTAAGCTGGTAAAATAATAAAATGTTGATCTTTATCGATATAATAAAAGAAATACTTTTACAAAGGTTCTTGGATCATGACATACAAAAATAAAATATTTCTCTTTCTTTAAAATATTTCTCTTCTGTGACTTTCTTTACTAAAACAGAATTTAAGTACATGCACAAACCTCCTTTCTCCATTACTGGAAAGTTTTAAACTGAGGTTCAATGATAATGGGTGCCTCAGAGAGACAGAACGTAAACTCTGACCTGAGAAGACGTGACCATCTAGTCATAGAGAAGTGTGTGCAATTAAGTTAGTGAGGGCTAATGTGGGCCAGGGGAGTGCCATATACCTAAGGAATGCTAGGGTTTGTTATGATCTATAGACCACTGCCGACTCCCTAAGTAATCTAGTCCCCTACATTCCTTATTTTAATATCCAGCTATACTATGCTCCATATCTAAAAGTAGTGTTCTACATTAAATTTAGATATAAAAATATACTAAACAGTGATGCTTCAATTAAAGGTAATCCTAACTTTATTGAGAGCCCCTTTAAAAAAAAATCTCCTCTGAGTATTTTCACAAGATATATTGTATATTTTTGGTCTTTTCCCAACATTTTAATTGGTTTTGCTTAGAGCTGTGTAATGGTTCTGGCCAGAAAATATTATCTGGTGAATAACTTTTAAATGTTATCTCACTAGTTCTACTACATTCCTTGCCCTGTTTTATAAAAAATCAAAAGGTTTTCCAGGTCTTTCACTAGCTGCACTGTTTTTCCTACCACCACTCCTCTTCATAAATGGAAATAGAATTGACCTCTTCAGCCCCTGTGTTTAAGATTCATTTTTGATCTATAGCAGGATTTATTTACAGGCCCCAAACTCACTTTGGCTATGAGCCAGGTAGTTATATAATGGAGCAAGGAAGTTCCCAAATGAGCAGATGTAGGGTTTCAGAGCCTTTTTGAGCCCATAGAGGTCTCTGTGGGACAATACATATGGCTAGAGCTCTGTGGTTCAGGGGCAGCAGGTATAAAACATCATTCTTCCCACTGAAAAAGAGAGAACTATTGAGATAAAATGACAGAGACAGAAATACTGCTGGAAAAAAACGGGGAAATAATGTCATGAAAAGCAGTATTAACTCTCGCTACGCACCTTCCTGTCCCTTCCCAGAGTTTTTTTCAGTTCAGTTTCACTTTTATTTGGTCCCTCCCCAGATCACAATAGCGGGAGCATAGTGGAGACCCAATCTTGGAAAGACTCACATGCTTAAATTTTGAATACCATTGGACTACTCACATGCTTAAAGATAAGTATGTGCATAAATCTTTCCAGGATCAGGACCTCAATTTGCAGGTCTTGAATCAGGTAGAAGAACATCATTTTAAAAAAAGTTTGCCTTCAGTAAGCTTCCTCCACAAAGAATCCTAAATTAACTCCTTGTTGAAGAAAGAGCCCAACCTTTAAACCTGCCATTATCTTACTGTCAGGCAGACTCTTGTACTCTAGTTCTGTTCTGCATCTGTGAGATTAAAATCTTAGCTCTAAACACATATTGTATGGGACTGGTGCCAATGGAAAGGGACATGACTAGGTGTTTCACCGACAGCTCCTCAGTCATGACTGCAGTATATTTTAAATCTGATTTCTTACAGGTTTCACTGAGAGATTTGTATGTATGTAATGTACAGGGAACCCAAGCAATATTATGGACAATGACAGCATAAGCTTCCCCATCCTGAAATTCTCCTCAGAGAAGCAGCAGTAACTGCCTCTGGGTGTTCTTGGTTCTGTTTAACCTGTTTGCCATCTGGGGAAGCACAAGAAAATCAATACATCAGATTCTGGAGGTTATTCTTTAGAGGTTATTTCTTTTAACAAATGAATTGTTTCCCTCCATTTCCTCATAAATACAAACAAGGGAAATATATTGTAACTAGTAGCAACGTTGATAACTAAATACTGCAATTTTGCTTGGATGTAGATAAAAAGGTTGTAAACCTTGCTTGACAGTGTCCAGTCACAGCATGAAGGGCAAATTTTTCATGGAGTCTGCATTAGTGTGATGTATGATTCTCTTTGCCCCCAAAATAAATTACCTTCATTCAAGATAAATGTAAATATAAGAACAAGCAGTAACATTACTTGATAATTTAATTCTCCTTCACCATGTCCTTGAAACTTCCAACAAAACATTGCAATCTTTTTTGAGTAACTTAATGCATAAAGTATCAAACTACTGAGAGAACTCAATAGTTTCTCAAAATTAGACACACATTGATTTGTAACTGCTTTTTTTCCCTTGTCTTTATTAACATCTTCTTTTGTGTTCAAAAGGAATTTTGAAGGAAGACAGTTGTCTGTGGTCTTTAAAAGTATAATGCTGATTGTGGTATTTATTGTTAAATAGTTGGCATTATTCTTTGTAGTAACTTTGACTACAGAATTATTACGTGCTATCCCTAAAATTAAAGATGCACATGCTAATTCATTTTCAGTTAAGGATGAGCAAAATGGTTTTAATTACTAGACTCTGTTGACCTATGCTATCCAAAACCCTCCAACTGCACAAATGACTAACCTACAATATTTGAAAATATATTGGGAAATTTCACGGCTGAGGGGATGTATGATGCTGAGACCTTTTTATTTGCATCAGTTATGACATATGTTTTGGGCCTAATTACTGAGGCCAAACACCTTAAGATTTCAATGGGAGTCAGACCTGAGTCAGAAGCAAATAATCTGGCTCCATGTGATGTAATATTACACAAGGGACCATATCTTCCCAAAATGCAGAAGACCAGTAAGTGATTATTCAGGTGGTGCCTTAAGGGGCAAAGTCTGCCTGCATTTTTCCCACCCCCTTTCCTGCCCTCTTTACACCAGAGATCATAGGCAGTGGGTTGGGACAGGGCATGACCAAGATTCAAGAGGGTTTAGGTAGATTCTACAAGCTGCTGCTATGCAGAACAACTGGTCCTCACTCACACAGGGGTCCATAGATACCATTCCTGCCAATTGGTAGCCTTGGAAAAGGATTCCTCCCCAGCAAACAGCACAAAGAAGTCTGCCTGGGACTATTCAGGGTCTGAAATGGTTCTGGGACATGTCCCTGGCCTAATGGCACAATCTGACTCTAAACTTGATATGAAATATATAGAACTGATACAGGTACTTTATAATGTACTTTTTGTGGTGGTGAATGCCTCAGGGAAGCATAGGGGCCAGCTTTACAAAGGTATTTCAATGCCTAAAGATGCAGAGAGGCAGCCAGAGTGATTTACAAATTTACAAAAGTGCCCAAGCAGGTTAGGTGCCTAACTCCCATTTGAGTCAATGATAGTTAGGTGCCCAACTCACTTAGGCATTTTTGTAAATCCCACTAGGTGCATCTCTGCATCTTTAGGCATTGAAATACCGTTGTAAATTTGGCCTCAGGGCTATACCTATGCCTGCTCCATGTGCAGAGAGTGCAAGGAAGGAAGACTCTTTGCATCCTCCTCTTGACACCAGCTTGTGCATTTGCACAAGGCCCCACTCATGGAGTCTGTGATTTTTACGTGTCTCATTCTGCACATCCTGCTCCACTGAATCCCACACTAGATTGATGCTCTTGTGAGAAACTCATACTCTTGAAGACAATTAGATTGGATTTTCAAAAGCCTACCTCTGCTCCCAATGAAGCCAATGGAAGCTTTAAAATGGGAGCAGAGTGAGGCCAAACCTGAGTACATTTGAAAACCCCACCCCTTACATGTAGATAGGACACTAATGTACAACCGTTTTGCACCTCCTCGTTCACTTTGGTGCAAGGGTTGTAATGGTGAAGGCTCTTACCATAACAGTCCAAGAGCCAAATTGAATTGAATGGAGTTGCCCTCAGTTACCCAGAGGCTGAATTTGACCCAGGGGTTCTTCAAAAGCAGAGCACCAACTATACGCGTATCTCACCCTGTCCTTTTTCTTGTAAAGAGATGTCGAGCTTACTTGATAACTGGGATTGGAGAGTGAAACCTCCTGAATCAATGAAAGACCTGCACCCTCAGGTGAGGGAGGGGGCAACAAATCCAAATAGACAACACCAAAGCATGTGTATCTCTGTTTATCCATAGAACAGGCACAGTAAAGTCAAAAGCACTGCAAACTTCCCTATCTCACCATGAATAAATACCTCAGTACTGATCTGGATAGACCAAATGTAAACATAAGAGGCAATTTTTATGCCTGTTCAAATCTTGACCTTTCTGTTGAGACTACTAACAAAGGTATCAATTAATGACAAATTTGGAGGTGTTTTTTTTATCATATGGATATCTGTCCACTAAAAACTGTTTTTAAAAGATTTATTTTTAAAACAAGATTCCTTTTTGCATGACTGATGAAATATAATTTCTATTTGTCTTTTTTTCTCATTGTTAATGTCATAGCAATCACAACTGACCCGTCAAGAGGTACATAAAGCACATTTTCTTCATGAGTTCTACTAGTGAAAATAAACTGACATGAATGGATCCCATTCTTAACTCACATGTAATATGATTGCCTTTTGGGACATCATAACATGTATAACGCCAGATTCTCAGCTGATGTAAATAGAATCAGTTCCATGGATATAATTTACACCATCTGTGAATCTGGTTCATAATTTATAAAGAAATCACTCCTATGTAACAGTATATGTTACTTTTTTTTCCAGTCAGGGTGGCTGAGTTATAGCCACCAGCAAAGGACATGTGCTGACAGAAGATAAAAACAGATTACCGTTGATTTTATGAATAGGCAGTTTTATTGATTGGGGGGAATAATTCCACAATATTTTTCTAATTATGAATATTCACCTGTACCTTTAGCACGATGTTGGGTGAGGGCCAACAGAACCCACATGAAAAAAATTAGAGCTCCGCTTTTCTAGTGACAACTGATCATGACCCAGACTTGTGCACAAGACTCAGATCTTTAAAATATTTATCATATTTATTCTTGTCATAAATCTATTATTTCAGTGAGCTAACACTAAAGATTAACTTGGTCCAATAAGTTCAATATCTTGAACAGAGAAAAAAGCCCTTAATCAAAGAAGAAAGAGACAAATTATAAATTCTGTGTATAACAATAATAATTAATAAATGATACTGTAACAGCAAACAACAATCTCTGACTACTTATAAAATCTATACATTTTCTGGCTCTTCTCACCTCTGTTGTAACCTCCCTGTTCAGAATTAATGATGAGTCCAATAGAGCCTCAACACTGTGCACCAACTATGTGATCAGAAGCTGGGTGCACTCAGTGGAGAGTGAGGTCAATGTTTCGGCCAGATCCTCAAATTGTATCTCCTGTGTTGCCAAGGTTGAACTGGCACAAGGTGCTTTTTATCCATCACCTTTTAGGTACTGCACCAATGTTGAGAGAATGATGTATAACTATCATCAATGTATTAGTGGTGAGAACATCCAATGTAGTGAGTTCCTCTGTAATTATTTTCAAGATCCCAAGTAAAGCCATTATAAATCCGGAAGGCCAGTACAACACTGACCTTTTGTCCTCCCTTTTCTCACCACTTCTTCCACTGTTTGGAAATTTTCCAGTTATGACCAGTTCTGTTGGGATGGCTGGTTTCTCTGGGCATTGAGCCCACTTCAGTGAAAGTTTTATATATCATGTACAATGCTCCAGATTCTGTTGTTCAGATAGGTGCTTTATAAACATTAGTATTATTTATGTGATGTACTGAGGCAAAACAACTTTGAGCTGATATAGCAAGCATCCTTGCAAGTGCATGGAAAGGAGAAAGAATTTTCATGGCAGAATGTATCTCATCATCATCACTCCCATAACCGCATTGGTCGTTGGGGCACCATCATTGATGAGCTATCAACCAATTGTCTCCACCCCGATGATTGTGTGTCAGTGCTTGAGTCTCTGTGAAGTCCATTCCTTTTCAACCCTTATGATTGTGTGTTAGTGCTTGAGTGTCTGTGAAGTCCATTCCTGTCCACTCTTTTATGTTGTCAATCCGTCTCTTCTTCTGTCTACCTCTTCTTCTCTTCCCCTGTACTGTCCCTTGGAGGATGATTTTGGATAGGCCAGATGATCTTGTTACATGGCTGTACCACTTCAGCTTGCACTTCTTTACGGTTGTCAGGAGGTCTTCATATGACCCAGCGTGTAGGGTGATGATGTTGCGGACCTCTTCATTAGTGACGTGCTCGAAGTAGGAGATGCCCAGGATTTTACGGAAGCATCTCATCTCTACTACCTGTATTTTCCGTTCAAGTTTTGCCGCGAGGGTCCATGTCTCACACGCATACAGAAAAATGGAGATGACCAATGCGTGCAGCAGTTTCAGTTTGGATTCCAGGGACTCGGGAGATGTTCTTATTCCTCCAAATTGGCTTTAGCTTTGACACTGCTGCTGTTGTTTGTGCAGTTCTTGCCCAAATTTCTGCCTTGGATCCTTCATCAGTGACGATTGCCCCCAAATACTTGAATTGTAGGTATCTACAGGGTTCAAATAATGGAACAACAGACCACTTTATCCATTGTGCCTCTTTACCTAAATCTTATCAAAGGTGAGGCAATGGTTGCAACCATGGTTTATCACCAATGAGCATTTTTACCTTGGACAGCTAAAATATCAGGAATCATAGCTCATTTCTCTTCTTCCCACATCCCTAGGAAAGTGCTCTCTAATTTTACTGAGTGCTTAAGTAGTAGGACATATAATTAGAGTATGTGTTTTGAATAGTATGAACGGGTTGATAAATGACAGGGCTATATTTTGACTGGTTTTCTCAGTTGTTTCTCAGGTGTTACTTAACATGAATCTTGTTAATATACTTATGACAGTTATATGCTAATTCTTAGTACTGCTGGCAATTATGACATCTGTGAGTGAAAATTTCTCTAGCAATTTTATACATTTTGTATTATTCTTAAACATGCAAGGCTAACAGAGCAACACCGTTTTAGACCAGCTTAGGACTTGGTCCTCATGTAGCCATTGTATTTATATTTTCTCAGTTACATCATCAATAAGAAACTGTATTGATTAAATGACAAGCTTTTGACTATACAATTGTAATGGATTAGGTCTATATAATAGCAGCCTTCTCCTATCGGACTAAGGATATGTCTACATTTAAAATGCTACAGGGTTTCTCCCATCGTTATAGTTAATCCACCTCCTGGAGAGATGGTAGCTAGGTTGATGGAAGAATTCTTCTGTTGACTTAGTGCTGTCTACACTGGGGGTAAGGTCAGCATAGCTACATCTCTCACTGTGTGGATTTTTCTGATGCCAATGTAAGTTTTCAGTGTAGACCAGCCCTAAGGTTTGTTGACCAGACCTACTGGGGTCAGCTCACTCTCTGAGGTTTATTTCCAAGGAATCCAGGGTAGCTATTTCTCAGTAGGGGTAGTTACTTTAATTGAGCCTTCTTAACAAAGCATAATCAAACCCTTGCAGACTCTTACTTCAAAGTCTGCGGCAGACTGGGATATCCCTTATTACATACCACCCGTCCCCCAGTTTGGAATGGTCCTATTAGGGCACACACCACTGAACCTACTGCCTTTTTCAGTTCTTGAAAGCACATCTGCAATCCAGTGGTCCTTCCCCAGCCAATACTCTATTTGAAATCAAAAGCTCAGTACCACTGTGCAACATGGGCATTCAAGTCCTTCATTATTTGGAGCTACTTCAGTGTTGCATAGTCAGTGACCAGGACAAAGGGTGTTCCAAATAGGTAGTATCTTGGTGCCAAGCACTCTTTCTCGAGGACAGAACATCAGGTTTCTTGATCAAGGAGCTTTCTATTCAGGTAAAGGATAGAATGCTCTTGCCCCTGGAAATTTTGGGCTAGCACTGTGCCCACAGTATGGTGTGAGGTACCTGTTTGCAAAATGAATTCTTATGAGAAACTGGGACTGTGTAATACTGGCTTATTACAGAGAATTTACTTAATTTTCCAAAATGCTTGATCACACTAGAGGGACCATGTGACTTGTAAAGGGGCTGACTTCTTAATAAGGTCAGAAAAAGGCACTGCTAAAAAGAAAAAAATAGGCACAAATTGTGCATAATACCTTGCTAAGCCTAGGAATGCCCAGACCTGCTTCTTAGTTCAGGACATGGGGGATTTGTCTAGAGCCTCAACTTTATCCAGTAGAGTTGTACCTTACCATTCCCTACTAGATGCTCCAAATACTTCATTTCCCCTCTTCCCACCTAGCACTTCTTTGGGTGGCACCCTGTGAAACCTGGAAGCATGGAAACTAATTGGAATAGGCCCACTGGAGTAAAACAGGGGTATTTTTTTCCTGGGAATCAGGATAGAGAGGAATTTGTCAATAGACCTTAGTTAGATCTAATATTCTGATAAATTTAGCTTGACCAAGGTGATCCAGAAGATCATTAACGCTGGATATGCATCAAAGTCAGAAGTCTATGCAAAATCAGATGGTCCCATCCGGCTTTGGCACAATAACCACCAGATTACTCCGGGCCAGGGGACTCTTTGATGATCTCCACAGGGACGTGCTATCCACTGTTTCTTGCAGCACCCATTGGCCGGGAATGGCAAACCGCAGCCACTGGGAGCTGCAGGTGGCCGTGCCTGTGGATGGTCAATGTAAACACTGTCTCGCGGCCCGCCAGTGGATTACCCTGATGGCGCCATATGTGGCCCGCAGGCCGCAGGTTGCCCACAACTGTTCTAGCCCCTTTAGTGTATTGCTATATGCAGGTCTATTGGGCCTGAGATAGGTTAATTCAGGAAAAAATGGCCTAGACATATTTTAGGATATTGGCAGAGTGGGTAGGGTGGGCTTCACAAGACTCCTTAACCAAGTCTAATACTCCTCAGGACTGTCTCCTATAGAGAAGCTTAAAAGGGGAGAAGCCCATAGAGATCTATGATACTTCTCATACTGCAAACAAGAGACAGGGGAGCAGATGGTTCCGGTCTTTGGCCTCTGTCTCCACAAACATCTTTATCATATTCTTGAAGGTCTTATTGAACTGCTCCACCAGACCATCAGTCTGGGGGTGGAGTTGTCATTCTTTCAATAGTGCCAAAACTTGTTGGAGCATCTGGAATATGAAATTCTTCCTTTGGTCAGTGAAAACTTCTGAGGGAAGACTAGCCCATGAAAACACTTGGAGTAGCTCTTTCACTATAGTGGAGGCAAAGGTGTTTCATAAGTGGATTGCCTCTGGATATAATGTGGCATCGTCCACAAACACCAAAATGAACTTCTGACCTTATATGATCTTCTCTAGCTAGCCTATTATTTCCATCCATATCGTCTCAAAGGGGGTGGCGATGAGACGCAGTTCCCACTCCCACCCCCTTGGGCCTACTTTTTGGTAATTGAGGCATGACAAGCAGCTTCTTCTTTATACATTTCTGGCCTAAAGAATTGGGCCAACAAACTTTCTGGGGTTTTCACCTTACCTAAGTGTCTTGCCAGGGAAGAGTATGGGCTAGCCATAAGAGATCCCACTGGGCAGGTTTAGAACTAGGAGTTGATATTTGGGGTCTTTAGTTTGGGGTTGTCTCTCTACTCAGTACAAAAATCTTATCCCATAATTCAAAGTGAGAAACTGATGAGATGTGTGTTCAGGAGTCACCACTTTGTTTACAGCAGCTACTTAATTGAAACGTTCCTGGAGCATTTGATTTTCTTGTTGGGCTGCCACAACATCAAAGGTGCCACTCAAGACACTGTAGTCTAGGATGGGAAGGGGATCTGCAGTGTCCATGGGTGGAGGATAACATGCAGATCATTGGGATGTTCCCTCCTGAACTTCATTTCCTTGGGAAGGTTCCTCTGCAGACTCCATGCAGTTACTTTTGGCACAAACACAGGCTTGTCCTCCCTTCTTAAAAAAAAGAACATAATCAAACCCTTGCAGACTCTTCAAGGTCTGTGCAAGCACAGCAGTCCTTTCCCCCAGATTAGTCTCTCACACCAGTAATTCCAGTAACTAGATTTTCTGGCTCTCACCTCAGAGCCTCAGCAATGCAGAATTCCCAACCAGTCTCCTCTCTTGTTTGGTTTTCTGGAGCAGTTCCCCTCAGCAGTAATTCTAGTACCAGTTCACTGGGGGAAAACCTCTGGCCCCTCAATTTCCTGGAGGGTGTTGCAATTTCTCTCCCTCCACCCCTTCCTACTGCTCTCTTTATATAAGGGTGAGCTAATTACATTTCACATCTTTCTCAGGTGCAGAGGGTAGGAATAATCAGACAGCCAGGCCAGCTCCAGGCCTCTGACCCCAAAGGAAAGGTATCCCTTATTCCTTCACAACAATAAAGATTTTAAAAGAAACAAACTTGCCAAGCTAAGTTCTTCAAAAATTATGAGTGAGAGACAGAGATAGATATAAGAATGTAACAGGGTAGCTGTCTTCCATTTCCATACCAATAACTTAGTCTGCAGATGTTTAATAGCTTCAGTGATCTAGGGAAATAGAATATACACCCAGTAAAGTGCAAGTTTATGGCTCTGTGGATGCAGATCTAGACATTCTATTATAAATGAACAACATTGCGTTAAATTGCCATGGCCCCTTGCTGTATACCACTTTCTGACATGTATAAAATATGACTTATTTTTCTTACCCTTTTTGTTAATGACAGTGGCATATCCCATTGCCAACAATTAATTTACATCAGGGAACACCAGATTCTTTCTGAAGTATGAACAGTGCTCATGAAAGGAGCCAGACTGGCAATCTGCCCCTCCATTTATTAATAACATAAGAAAGCCCAGATTTTGATGGTAAATGGTTAATATGTAAAAAATCGGGAAGTCACCTTGTCCACCCAATTCCACTCCTTTGAGCTACTTGTTCCTGTTGTGTGAGGATGTGATAAGATGGGACGCTGATTTACTATAGGCAGTCTGTACTGAGCACAGCATATTGTACGATTTTTCTGAATAAAATATGGAAAATTAGCTTGAAAGGCTTGAATATTTTTTAAATGGAGTCTTAAATTTTGTCAAAAAGACAGGTGCTCCCTCGTTTAGTAAATATTTTACAGAAGCTTATGCCATCAGGTAGGACTTTTCTGCTGACATCACATCTCTGAAATTTATTATATTGGCTTAGTGAAAGAGCTACAATCCTTCTCCCCATTCCTAAACAGAATTTTAAGTGCATCTCCTGAATGTCTTTGCATTGCCTTATAGGCATATGCTCAGTGTCTTGCTCTTTCATCAAAAAAACAATGTAACAATAAAATTATGGGAAGGAATTTAGATCAGCCACAAGCACATGCAGATCAGACTTCAGACATCATCACTGTTACGAAATAGAAATAAACTGTAAAACACATTTGGGGTATTAGTATGAAATGAATGTACTAGTCATCTTGCTTTATTATTTATTTATTTACTTTCTTCTCTTTTGGGGAGTGTGATATTTTTAAAAAGTACAAAAGTTTTAAAAGTTTTAAAAATACACTAAATAAATAATCAGACCCATCACTTCACTCAGGCCAAATCAATTGAGTGACAGCATAAATATAACACAAATTGACTCCCACCCAATCCTCAGAATTTACTTCACTTCAGCATTTCTCTTGTGTAGCTTCTGGAATTTCTCTATACCAATATACCAAAGTTTGGATCAGACTTAAGAGAACCTTCAAATCTCCATCTTCCATTTTGTTAGGATTCTTGGGCCTACATTCAGAATGTCTAAAATGTGGATCAAAGCCAAGGATATGTACCGCAGGTGGAAAACACTGGAACAATGGTGAGGACAGAAATAGCTGTTAGGCCAAGGGATGTTATAGCAAGGATCACTGTTTGCCATATCCTTGTTACCCTTAAAAAATGTACTCGGTGCAAAACCAATCAAACAAACCACAGCAGTGAGTTTCATGGCCCAGATCAATTGACTCAGGCTTGTAGGGCTTGCACTACAGAGCCAAAAATAGCGGTGTAGACATTCCAGCTTGGGCTGAGGAGAGGGGATGGTCTCAGAGCCTGGTTCCAGCATGAGAAAGAATGTCTACACTATTGGTTTTAGCCCTGTAGCGCGAGGCCAAGTCAGTTGACCCAGGCTCTGAAACTCACTGCCGAAGGGTTGGGGTTTTTTTCAGTGTAGATGTACCCGATGGTTCTACCAGCATTCATAAAAACGAAGTGCAATAAAACTAAAGGCAAATACCAGCCACTAAAGTGATGGAATGTTTTGATTATACTTTGTTTTTGTTGTTATGATTAGTGCTTAATTTGAAATGCACTTTCAAGTGTGTTCCTGGTATGTAATTTAATTGGACCAGATTGTGCCAACCTTACTCTCATTGAATAGCACCTTACTCCACACATCATCCTGTTAACTACAGCAGGACTGCTCAAGGAGTGAGGTACTACTCCAAATGAGTAGGGTGTAGCAGGTCATATGTATAAAAGCTATATATATATAGGTAGGACACAGGTATTCTAAAGGTGTAACACAAGGACCTTTGGGCTTATATGACAATTAGCTTAGCATCTTCAAGGAATAGCTTGACATGAGTAGCATGGCATAGGAACTAACCAGTAAAAGACCCTACATCACAAGATGAATATGATAGTAAACAAAAGTGTTATGTGCTGGGAAAAGGAGAGGTATGGAACTGCAAAAATATATTTCTGGAATTTTAGGGAAAGTTTAAAGGATGTTGAGCTTAATTGAAACTTATATGTACCAACTGCGGACATAGCATGGCAATTAATTGACATAAATGCTAATGAGTATAACATAAATGGCTAATTGACCTATTGATGTTGGGGAACCCAATGTTACTGAAGTGTGGAAGTATGTGTAAGGAAAAGAGGCTGAAACCGTAACTGAATATGTATAAAGTACGGTAGGTTAAGGCATAACCCCTTATAAAATGTGAAACCCAGCCTGTAAGCAGTGGAATACACTGGAACATATTGCCTTATAAGCATATTTTTTTTTCACCTGACCTACTTTGGGGATGGACCTCAAGGGATGCGGCATGTAGTGCAAGTGCTGGACATTCTTTATTGTCTCTATCTCCTTTGCTATATTACAGCACTTGTGATTTTCTTTGTTTTACTAATAAAATTTATAACTTAGCTAGTCAGAAAATACACAGTGGATTGTTGCTCCTTGAGGGCCTCATTCTAATGACAACCTCACCACTCAAGCTGAGATGGAGGCAGAACACTCTCAGACCCTGCACAGTAGATAGATTTAAATATCACTTTATAGATCAGGCTACAAAGGGCAGCACAGTTTAGCTCATGATAAATATTAGAGAGATACAGAAGGTTGGAGAGGTTTAAATTCTTCAAAACATGAGGCTTACATATTTGCCCAGAGATAAGGAGGAGCCTCTTCCTTCTGCTTAGAGATTAGATAGTTCTGGCTCCTTTCCAGCCAGCAAAAAAGTAGATCACAGCCATTGAAACGTATAGGATTATTAATTTATTAAGTATATGTCCAGTGCGTATGTGAGGTTTGCTAACTTTCATATGGGTACCACAATTAGTCATTGACGCAACCAGCCAAATCCAGCCCCTAAGCTTGTATCCACAATGTTGTTCTCGAAGTCAATGGCTGGTACAAGGTAATTGTAAAACTCAGTAATGGACATAAATGTTAGCATTTAGACACCAACCACCTGACTTGCAAATGGAACTATAGTTGCATTCCTAAAGTGGGTAATTCTGTCATTTATGCTTGGATTTGATTGTATTTGCAGTGTTTGGGGCACAAAATCAGAGGATGTTTGCGAAAATGTGACCCTTTGCTCTCAGAGCTGTTCAAAGCTCCCTACCATTCCCACCATACAGCACCTAGAATCAGGCAAAACTAGGCCAAATTCTCAACATTAGTTTGAAATTTGCAACTATTTCATTTTATGTAATTTAGTATCCTCTGAATTTTGTGGGCCTGGACAGTATTTAACAGTATTGCATGAAAAAAAATTGAACAGCCATTTTTGTTAGAAAGTTTACATTATTTACCATGGACTAAAGTGAAAATTGTTCTGTGTTTGCATCTCTCAGAAAGGCAGAATAATAAAGCAGAATAATCTAGTGGCCCATAGCACAGAACTTGGAACCTGATCTGATCCTGTCTCCCCCACTGTCTCAAATAATACTTTGCATTTGTATAGCACTTTAAGTGAGGCATGAGCATGGTAGATATCATTAATCCTGTTTTATGATGTGGAAATTTGTTAATAAGGGCTAAGTGGGTTGCCCAGTAGACACTGCAGTCTAGTAGACTGTGGTTCCCATATTACTTCTGACACTGACTTAATATGGGACATTGAACAAGTCACTTAACCTCTCAGTTTCGCCACTAATAAAATGGGATTAATGAAGTTGACTTACCTCCTACAGCTGTTATGAAGCATAATTAAATAACATTTGTAAAGTTTTATGTAAGTACAAAATCTTATTAAGACCAGTCAATGGTAGACCTGGGCATTGAATAGGGAGCATACTTGGTTTTATGTGGGTTTCATTATACTGTAACTTCCCCCAATTAGTCATCATGTGCTCCCGAATCTCAGCTTCAATGTTTTTAAAAGGAATTTTCTGAACCTAATACTTTTAAAGAAACCCTTTGTACTGTGTATTCAAGTGTATTATACGCTGTGATTTCAGAAAGCCTGAAATAATAGGTTTAAGCTGCCTCTTCTCCTCTCAATGAGCTGTTAGGTCAGCTGCCTAATTAAGTTAATGTAAATATTATTAACTATTTCACTGCTGATCAAAGCATGCAAGAAAGAAAAAGGATGATTGTATTATTATATGCATTATCTGTTGTGAGTTTGGTGCAGTGAGTGGGTAGTACATGGCACAGTTCCACAACTCTTTTTCTTTCCCCACAATAGAGAAGAAATAAAGCAAAAGGAGACCAATAGATGCCAGTATAGGGGCAAGCCAAGTAACTCACCATGGCAGCCGTGCTCCATTGTCTCCAGCAGGAGTTGGACTAAGATCAGAATCACAACTTGGGCTGAGTATGCTGTCACAACTAAAGACAACTACACCTGTAGTTCTCCTAAATGGTTCAGCAAGTGCACCCGCTCTCAGGCTTCTGGCTCCTCAGCCACTGCTTTTCTTGGGTGGAGAACCTCAGTGAACAAGGTTTAACTTAATTCAATAAAGTTTATCTTATTTCCATAAGGTTTGTCCAGGACAGTGCAGAATATCATCAGTCTGGCACATATGCAACATGAGCAACAGACTGATTGGGACACCACCAACATATAGCCAAAGTACCTCTGAGGTGATAATCCTTTCCTGTAGTCTGTAGTGGACAATGCTCCAGTCTTCTTTCCCTCAGGCTGTGAGATTATCATTTATTTTTTTCGGACCAAGTTGCAATGCAAAGTCTCCATAAACATGCTATAATCTATGTTTGCATCATAAGTACATTTTGTTTGAAATTGGACTATCATTCTTATTGATCCTTAATTCTTTTGTTTAGAAACAAATGGAATTGCAAACCAGATCTTTTATCTCTCTTTCCCCCTTCTCCTCAGGAGTAATTTTCTTTACTTCATCACTGAGAAAACCTACTGCTTGCTGTTAGGAACTGTAAATTGAACTGCATTACAGAATATGAAAGAAAAGACTCAGGTGACAAAGACTGACTGTAATTATATTCAAATAGTAAAAACCACAATGTGAGACTGTTAAAACTATATCATAAAAGCAAGGAAATTTAGCCATGAATGAAACATCACATATATCTTCTAACCCACCTGTGCCACTAGACACATTACCAAATTCAATAACCTGCTTCTCTGCTGTGCTTGGATACTGGTTGACATGGGGATGAGTTCAATACATGTTTTTACATTGGCTTTGCCTGTAATTATGAGAAGGCAGAGTGGTCTGGAGCAAGAGGTGTTAGCAGGTTCTGGTTTCTATGTCTGCTTCTGCCACTGACATGTCTGTGTGACTGTGGCACACTTTCTGTGACACTTTCCCTTTCTTTAAAATGGGAATTACATGGCTACCCCAGAAAGGTGTTTTGAGGATTAATTAGGTAATGTCTGTCAATGCTTTGAACATACAGTGTGATATAAGAGTAAGTATTATTATTTGCTATTGTAACACTAGTTTTCCTTTAATACCAGTGCTCACTGTTTTTGTTGGGTGGGGTAGGGTGAGGGGGAACTTAACCACACAAAATCAGGCAAGTGTTTTTCATATGGTGCACAGTTTACTGTAAGTACATGTTCAATCTGTGCGTGATGTTTCTTCTAACTTAAAGTTTTCTCTAGACTTCTATTGCTGTAAATGGAAATTATGTATTATTATCAAGAGGAGAATAGAAGCCTTTGTTCCCAGAGTTGAATTGTTCTCCTGATTAGCACATCTAGCTCCAAGTGTTGTTGAGAGTTTTGTGCCTACATAAAGAAAAGAATATGTTCTTAAAACACAATGCACTATATATATTTTAGTCACAGAATCAATCCTGTCTGTCAAAATACCAGAGTTAAAATACTGTCCTCCACTCTGCATGGGCACTTGAAGGGGACATGATCATATAAGCCTGTGCAAGGGGTCTGGTGAATTTGCAAAAATAGGTGTCCACCTTCCAGTCCTCCTGCAGAGTGGGCCAGAATGCAGCAACGCCTTATGATGTGGCCCTGATACTGGTGGTAGGGAACATTCCATTTCATTTCCACCTTCATTGGCTCTTGCTTCCATTGCCCAATTACTTGGACTGATCGTTGGGGCCAGAATTTGCTGCTGTATAAATAACCCATGGACCATCAAATTGCTACACATGGACAGGTTGTCATTTCATGTTTGCTAGGCACACTTTTATACAGGTTTTCCATTTTTGTCTCTTCTCCTCTAAAGGCCTCACATCTTGGTGCCTTTCATTTGGCCAGGAGGAGAAGGCTTTCCCTTTTGGAATCCATCAGTGCTGCCACTCCTATAGATGCTAGAGAGGAGTAGGTTCAGGATGCTCCCTCCATCTGAAGGGCCAAATATTCTGTCACAATAAATCTTCCAACCCCTGATAGACTGGGGAATGAGTGACCTGACTGGGGAATTGAATGTGGTTCTCATATGGCAATGCAGAGCACTAACCACAGCCCACTATTAATACATAGAACCCCACATATGTTAGTTTAAATGCTAGTTCCAATAGTTAAGAAACAAATCAATCCAGGCCATGTTGAAATTATAAGTGAAGCATACTGCAATTCTGACATATAGGGACAGAAGTCAATGGAGCTATGCCAATCTACAGCAGTTGAGAACCAGGTCCATTATGATTATTTTACACTTGTATCATTTATATACCCTTAGCTATTTTTGTCACATTTTCCCCCAAACTCTTAGACTGTGTACAGTACATTTTAATTTCATTTGGGAGAACATTTGCAACAAGCAGATGTATACCAGCATCTATAATAGCAGTTCTGACACAACCTAACCCACTGCATCAGAAATACAGTATAATCAAAAGAAGAATCTTTTTTTTTTTTTTTTTTTTTTGAAAGCAAAGAGTAGTTTGTTAGTTTTGCTAGGAAAAAAGAAGGTGAGTAAATAATGCTTATAATGAATAGCTAGAAATCATTAGTTATGGTGCATAAGCAATAATTACGCTTTAATATAGCCTTCATCACAGGTGTACAGATTTATTTCTTGGGTGTTGTTTTCACCCTTTTTTCATTTGTTTAGTGCAAAAATATATAGAATATTAAAATATGTTTCTGTCATCCATATGGATTTTTTTTTATAAATGGTGCTGTCTTGGAATAAGGCTATGATGATCATTTTTACACTAATCACAGGCTATTCTATTGTGGCCCACTGAAGCCCATTATGTGTCCCTTGGGTGAAATATTGCAATTGAATGTGCATGTGTGTGCATGTGCATGCGCAAATGACAATCGAGTCAGTGGGCCTTGCTTTGCACATTGATCAGAAAACAAAATTTGTCCCATCAAATATAATTCACATTTCATTGTAATGTACAGATTCTAGCCCTTCAAAAACATTTGTAGAAATCAAAGGTCTGAGTCTGCACTTACTTACTCGTCAGAGTACAATGTAGTTATGGTCTAAAATCAGTGGCTATTATGGTTATTGGATTTCTTTATTTGAAGTATAGCATCACTGATGATAACAGCATGTCTCTGAAATTAGTCATTTTTTGTTACCAACTGTTGCTGAGACATTATTTATTTGTTGACCCCTCAGAAATGGTGACTTTGGAATACAATAATTCTTACTGAAGGGGAAAATAGCTGGAAGAAATAGCAGAGATTATATGAATATCCCTGATTGAGGCTTTATGTCCACCATTTATTGTTAAGGTTCACAACCTGAGTGTCTTGTTAGATCCTCATCAGCTTGCAGAGAACCAGGTAGGGACAGTTGCCAATAGAGCTTTTCATTATTTGTATGGAAGGATGATTGTGACCTTTTCTTTCAAATATGAGACTTTGCTAAAGTTATCTTTACCTTTGTCACCTCAAGATTAGATTTCTGTAGTGGATATATATCTGCGAACCAATCAGAAGAATGTGGCTGCCTGTCTGCACTGGCTTTCAGTTGATTTCCAGATAAAGTTTAAAATGTTAGCTTTGTTCTATTAAGCCTAAAATATGTTAGTGCGGTGTACTAAGGACTGTATTGGAATTGCAATCTCTTTCTTTAAGAGTATGTGTGTGGGTTTCCTGGTCCTTCTTGCAGGCTTGGGTGGGGAGCTCCATAGTGAAATGTGTGATCTGGGAGCAACAATCAGTCTGGAAAGAGCCAGCCTAGAAAGAAGCTTACAAGAAGTGGAAGCTTGGTCAAATTACCAGGGAGGAGTATAAAAATATTGCTCAAGCATGCAGGAGTGAAATCAGGAAGGCCAAATCACAATTGGAGTTGCAGCTAGCAAGGGATGTTAAGAGTAACAAGAAGGGTTTCTACAAGTATGTTAGCAATAAGAAGAAGGCCAGGGAAAGTGTGGGCCCCTTACTGAATGGGGGAGGCAACCTAGTGACAGAGGATGTGGAAAAAGCGAATGTATTCAATGCTTTTTTTGCCTCTGTCTTCACGAACAAGGTCAGCTCCCAGACTACTGCACTGGACAGCACAGTATGGGGAGGAGGTGACCAGCCCTCTGTGGAGCAAGAAGTGGTTCAGGACTATTTAGAAAAGCTGAATGAGCACAAGTCCATGGGTCCGGATGCACTGCATCCAAGGGTGCTAAAGGAGTCGGCTGATGTGATTGCAGAGCCACTGGCCATTATCTTTGAAAACTCATGGTGATCGGGCGAGGTCCCGGATGACTGGAAAAAGGCTAATGTAGTGCCAATCTTTAAAAAAGGAAAGTAGGATCCAGGGAACTACAGGCCATTCAGCCTCACCTCAGTCCCTGGAAAAATCATGGAGCAAGTCCTCAAGGAATCAATTCTAAAGCACTTTGAGGAGAGGAAAGTGATCAGGAACAGTCAACATGGATTCATCAAGGGCAAGTCATACCTGACTAACCTAATTGCCTTCTATGATGAGATAACTGGCTCTGTGGATGAGGGGAAAGCATTGGACGTGTTATTCCTTGACTTAAGCAAAGCTTTTGATACGGTCTCCCACAATATTCTTGCCAGCAAGTTAAAGAAGTATGGGCTGGATGAATGGACTATAAGGTGGATCGAAAGCTGGCTAGATAATTGGGCTCAATGGGTAGTGATCAATGGCTCCATGTCTAGTTGGCAGCCGGTACCTGGGGCTGATTTTGTTCAATATCTTCATTAATGATCTGGAGGATGGCATGACTGCACCCTCAGCAAGTTTGCAGATGGCACTAAACTGGGAGGAGTGGTAGATACGCTGGATGGTAGGGATAGGATACAGAGGGACCTAGACAAATTAGAGGATTGGGCCAAAAGAAATCTGATGAGGTTCAACAAAGACAAGTGCAGAGTCCTGCACTTAGGACGGAAGAATCCCATGCACTGCTACAGACTAGGGACCGAGTGACTATGCATCAGTTCTGCAGAAAATGACCTAGGGGTTACACTGGACAAGAACGTGGATATGAGTCAACTGTGTGCCCTTGTTGCCAAGAAGGCTAACGGCATTTTGGACTGTATAAGTAGGAGCATTGCCAGCAGATCGAGGGACATGATCATTCCCCTCTATTCAGCACTCGTGAGGCCTCATCTGGAGTGCTGTGTCCAGTTTTGGGCCCCACACTGCAAAGATATGGAAAAATTGGAAAGAGTCCAGCGGAGGGCAACAAAAATGATTAGGGGGCTGGAGCACATGACTTATGAGGAGAGGCTGAGGGAACTGGAATTATTTAGTCTGCAGAAGAGAAGAATGAGGGGGGATTTGATAGCTTCTTTCAACTACCTGAAAGGGGGTTCCAAAGAGGATGGATCTAGACTGTTCTCAGTGGTAGCAGATGACAGGACAAGGAGTAATGGTCTCAAGTTGCAGTTGGAGAGGTTTAGGTTGGATATTAAGAAAAAACTTTTTCGCTAGGAGGGTGGTGAAACACTGGAATGGGTTACCTAGGGAGGTGGTGGAATCTCCTTCCTTAGAGGTTTTTGAGGCCCAGCTTGACAAAGCCCTGGCTGGGATGATTTAGTTGGGGATTGATCCTTCTTTGAGCAGGGGGTTGGAGTAGATGACCTCCTGAGGTCCCTTCCAACCCTGGTATTCTATGATTCTATGATGTAAGTTGTGCCTATCAGTTTTGGGGAGCAGCCTTCTTTGTCTCTCTCTGTTTTCAGATTCTTTTGTGTTAGGATAAAATAGTGTTATGCTGAAACTTTCCAGCAAGGGTACTTTATGTTTTTACCTAACTTCTCTGTGTGTATGCCATGAACACAGCAGTTGGGTCCTAGATAAATAAAGAACTGCCTCTCTCCCATTGTGGTACTGTGGCAATCGCAGTAATTTGAGGTACTGAACCTAACAGTCCCCTGGTTTAATATGAAGGAGTGCTAGTGTTCTTGGAGAACGATAACCAGTCTGGAATTCACTCCCCAACTTGATCTGGTCTTGATCTGGTCTTTTTGATCTGCAAATAATTCATTTACTCTTTATGTTGTAAATGTTCTATGCACCTATGGCCTGATCCAATATCCACTTATATTAGTAGGAATTCTTCTGTTGTCTTTCACAGGAGAGGACTTGGTCCCTACAATTTTAATAGGTACAATGCATACATCTAAATAAAAAAATAAATACAAAGTGCCATATTTGGCTCTTATTAACTTCCATGGGAATTCATTGCATGCAACTGAAGGCAGATTACATTAGTAGCAGCAGTAGTAAGAGACAATGTCTATCCTGACAAGATTGCAGCCTCATTTTAAACAAGCCACAAGTGAATCTGACCATAAAAAAGGAGAGAACGGGGTGGAAGGAGGACAGGAATAATGAAAATAAGATCATGCAGTTGCCTAAGTTACTTGTTGAATTTATTGGTTCCTGATGGTTTCAAATAATTGTTAAAGATAAGTAAATGAAAGCTGAGAAATAAATCTGCAGTCCAACTGTCTAGTCATTATCAGCTGGCAGGTTAGTGGATTTACGAAGAATGTTCCATGCATGAGTACCAAATATACTATATTGGAGTGTTCATTTTAATATGTATATTTGGGATGCAAATCTTGTAACACTTTTCAGAAATATATTTTCAACTTCAGGGGATGAGTCAATTTAAATAATGACAATTTACTCTATCCATGTTTAACACATTTATTGGCTGTTTTCCATGGAAACTGGTACAGACACTCAACTGTCACTTGATTTAGGTTGGATGTGTTTCAGGACAAGCCAGAAAAAGGAGATGGTGCTACTTCCTTCTGATCAGCCAATGGAAGGTTCTGTTTTCATTATTAATTATTTTTCAGTTTAAAAGCTTAGGCTTGTAAGGTACTTCAAGACTACTAGGCAAATTCAGGATTTGAGGGAAGCCACTTGATCCGCCTAGTACACTTGAGGTGGCTAAGATTCTCCATGGATCTACAATATTTTGTTTTAGACTTGTGGCTTTGAGACCTGCTGGGCTACCAGTGTGGGTTTAGGAGGCTCTTCAGAATCATGAAGGACCTACCGTGAATGGGAACAAGATCCGTCATTATAGGTTTTTTTCTTTAACTGTGGACTCATTTGACTCCAAACATGTAAAGCCTATAATATCAAAAAAGTCTGGATCTTGCAAATATTTCAAATAGGGGGTGGGGAAGAAGTGCTCACTTGCGAGCATCTATTATTGGCATCTATATTTTTGCATTTGTAACCAAAAAACAGATGGTTCAAAATATCTGAAGCATCCAGACTTATTAGGCACCATAAACAGTCTTTGAAATGTTTATGTATAAAAATAATGTACAGTAAAAAAACATTTGTCCTAGAAAATTATCACACATTTTCATTTTTTTACACAAATGGCTTTTGATTGGGCACTAACCTTTTTTCTTTGTGCAAGTTTAGACCTGCCTCACTAGAGTGTTGTGAGGATTAATTATTTAATGTTGGCAAAGCTCTACGAAGGTGAAAATTACTATATAAAAACAAGATTGTATTTTTGTTTGGAAAACTAATATGATTGTTAGAAAAAAAATGAAGAGGATTTATAGTAGACAAGAGAGGAGTATAGGTTGGTTATAACTATCGACAGTCTCTGTGCAATTTGGTATTATATTTTTCATGCCTCTATTTTCTCATTGCAACAATGTAATGACTATTTACGGAGATCTGACTCACCCAGAGAGAATTCTGCATAAGACCTGTTCCTGTAAGCAGTCTGGGTGTGGAACTCCCATTGATTTTATAGGGAGATGCAAATGTAGAGTGCTTACATGATTTTGGAGCCCAGTCCTGTACTGTATGTATGAGCAAAAAGACAGCTGAGCTAAGGCATACTTTAAATCTGATTAAGTGAAGATACCCACTTTTTTAATAAGTGTTTTTCAGGCTCATATAGTACAAAGGTCAGTCTTTGGTATACCACGAATCATGGAACCAGTATCACTATGTATGTATACAGGAAATTGGCCAACACTTCCCACTGTAGCAATCCCATCAGAGCATAGCACAAAAGGGTCTGATGGCAAAAAATCCTCCCTTCCAGGCCACAGAATGGTAGCACAGACAATAGCATCTTCACAAGTCATGCCCTTCTTTATGCTGGGGTGTATGGTTGGCAACCTTTGTAGTCAAAGATCCTCCCAGACCTGGAGTGTGCAGGCTTTGCCCCAGAGAAAGTCCATTTTGAAAGTGTCATGATTTATTTGGTCATGTTTATGGCACATTTTAATTCTTAATGTCTCTTTTCCATAAACCAGCCCTGGTCTACACTACGAGTTTAGGTCGAATTTAGCAGCGTTCGATCGATTTAACCCTGCACCCGTCCACACAATGAAGCCATTTTTGTCGACTTAAAGGGCTCTTAAAATCAATTTCTGTACTCCTCCCCGATGAGGGGATTAGCGCTGATATTGACCCTGCTGGGTCGAATTTGGGGTAGTGTGGACGCAATTCGACGGTATTGGCCTCCGGGAGCTATCCCAGAGTGCTCCATTGTGACCGCTCTGGACAGCACTCTCAACTCAGATGCACTGGCCAGGTAGACAGGAAAAGCCCTGCGAACTTTTGAATTTCATTTCCTGTTTGGCCAGCGTGGCGAGCTGATCAGCACAGGTGACCATGCAGAGCTCATCAGCACAGGTGACCATGGAGTACCAGAATCGCCAAAGATCTCCAACATGGACCGAACGGGAGGTACTGCATCTGATCGCTGTATGGGGAGAGGAATCCATGCTACCCGAACTCCATTCCAAAAGCCGAAATGTCGGAATATTTGAAAAAATCTCCAAGGGCATGAAGGACAGATGTTATAACAAGGACCCGCAGCAGTGCCGCGTGAAACTTAAGGAGCTCAGGCAAGCCTACCAAAGAACCAGAGAGGCAAACGGCCGCTCTGGGTCAGAGCCCCAGACATGCCGCTTCTATGATGAGCTGCATGCCATTCTAGGGGGTGCCCCTACAACTACCCCACCCCTGTGCTTCCCTCCTTGACGAATTAATAAAGAATGCATGAATTTGAAACAACAATGACTTTATTGCCTCTGCAAGCGGAGATCAAAGGTGGGAGGGGAGGGCGGTTGGCTTACAGGGAAGTAGAGTGAACCAAGGGGGCGGGTTTTCATCAAGAAGAAACAAACAGAACTTTCACACCGTAGCCTGGCCAGTCATGAAACTGGTTTTCAAAGCTTCTCTGATGCACAGCATGCCCTGCTGTGCTCTTCTAAATGCTCTGGTGTCTGGCTGCGTGGCCAGGCGATTTGCCTCAACCTCCCACTCCTCCATAAATGTCTCCCCCTTACTCTCACAGATATTGTGGAGCACACAGCAAGCAGTAATAATGATGGGAATATTGGTTTCGCTGAGGTCTAACCGAGTCAGTAAACTGCACCAGCGTGCTTTTAAACGTCCAAAGGCACATTCTACCACCATTCTGCACTTGCTCAGCCTATAGTTGAACTGCTCCTTACTACTGTCCAGGCTTCATGAGCCATGGGAGCAAGGGGTAGGCTGGGGTAGGTGCGGTGCTGCCAACTGGGAGAGCAGCCTGAGGCAGAAGCCTCCAGCTTGCATGATATTCCAGACAGGACTGAATCTCCATTAGACGAAACTTAAAGAAGAGAATGACCTGGAGTCATTCCCATTTTTGTCTAGGCGCCCTCGACCCACCTTACCGAGGCCGGCCAGGAGCACCCATGTCTGCCCAGGCGCCCCCGACCAACCTAACCAAGGTCGGCCAGGAGCACCCACGGGACGACGAGGACGGTTAGCAGTCGTATTGCACCGTCTGCCATCCACAATGCAAGGCAAGGGTATTCTGCTGTGTAGCACTGCAATACTGCGTCTGCCAGCAGCACCCAGGAGACGTACGGTGACAGTGAGCTGAGCGGGCTCCATGCTTGCCGTGGTATGTCATCTGCACGGGTAACCCAGGAAAAAAGGCGAGAAATGATTTTTTGCCGTTGCTTTCACGGAGGGAGAGAGGGAGGGAAGGGGGCCTGACGACATGTACCCAGAACCACCGGCAACAATGTTTTTGCCCCATCAGGCATTGGGAGCTCAACCCAGAATTCCAATGGGCGACGGGATAGCTACCACAATGCAACGCTCCGAAAGTCGACGCTAGCCTTGGTACTGAGGACACACACTGCCGACTTAATTCGCTTAGTGGGGACACACACAATCGACTGTATCAAATCGATTTGTAAAAAATCAATTTCTGTTAAATCGACCTAAGTTCATAGTGTAGACATACCCCCAGTAGCTGTTTTCATTTAGGAATTATTGGTTGGCGCTCTCTTTTTGATTTGTTTCAGCAAGAACATCTGTATGAAAAATTCTACTATTGTGGTTTATGTTTAATATCCCACAAGGTCTGTAAACAGAGATGTTAGCTTTATTTCTTTTTAATAATCTTCTAGCTTTTTCACTGTAAATAGGGCCAGCATTTTATGAGGATGATTTCTTTATAACCAACAAAATGTTTGCTTGTCTTATTATCTATAACTCCCTTAATTTGTGCAGTGCAGTCTGTTCATAAACAGCTTTCCCTCTTAGTAATGAAATAGAACACACTTAAAATTTTAATGTAACCTGAGAGTTGGTATATATTTGTACTAATGTACTAATGTCTGGGAAGGATAATATCCATGTACGGAAATTATCATTATTAGATTAAAAGAAGTTATATGAAACGATTCAATATTCTCTTCACCTGCTCTTAAATATTTTAACAACAACAAATCTGCCTTTGGAGAGCTGCTAGGGCTCAGGAACTAAAACCTGTGATATTTAGGAAAAGGAAGCAGGAGATTATTTAAGAACTGGTTGGCGCCTGTGAATTCACACCAAACAAAAGAATCAGTGTTATATGAGCACGGTTTTTAATGAGGGGTCTTTTGACTCCTCCACCCCTCTCTGGCCCCTCTCTGTCTCCAAGCTGCTGAGAGGGTGCAGTCCGTTTGCTCAGGTTGCAATTGTCCTTGTTTCATTTGCAGTGACATAGCAGGCAGGAGCTGCATAAAACAGAACTTTATTAAACATGATGAGGGGGCATTGTTACACAGGGGCTTGTAATGGGAGACCTGGGTCCCATCCTCACCAACATATGTCCCTCATGAAATTTGACCTGGCTATTCCAGTTCCAACCCTCATATTACAGTTATTGCATTTGGTCACATGGAGAGGGAGGAGTAGATCAAGGAGTGTCATTGCCCAATTTTCCCCTTTCTTTCCTATTTCATTTTCATGTGATGTTAATTGAATCAACAGTTATGTTCCATATTTTCTGTTTTGTAGTCACAGTCTTGAACTCCCAGAGCCATATTGGGCTATTGACTTTTAAGCAGAACTGCCAACTGAAATAACTCACTGGAGAATCCTGCTTAAAAATCAAAGGCATGATGTGACTATGTGACTATCCTATCAGTGAATACTCCAAAGCAGCTAACACCACTCTGAATTTGCCCCTGCATTTTTCTCCTGTTTTCTAAATACCTTCCCTACATTTTTTTTATTTTGTTCTCTCCTCATTGATAAAGAATCTCCACCCATAAGAATATGCAGGGTTTTATTAATATCATACTGAAAATATAAGACTAAATGTTCTAATATCAAGCGGCAGAGTGCTTGACTTATCAGTATTTTTTTTACAGGAAGTACAGAGAAACCATGCTAGATAGTAAATCTAGGTTAGAGGGGAGAGTGACCAATTATAGATAAAGTGCAGACTGAAAGCTTTGCAAATGTAAGTAAATTACACAGATATAACATGTAACTTTGTTAACTCCCCAAGTGCCATGCCCCTTGGCCATGTCATTTTGAATGGTATTTTCAGTTGTATTGTTAGGGTACACAGCATTAAACATGTTTTACTGGATCACTACTAGGCTTCCAGGATTAACATAACAGTTTTCTGTTTCTTCATTATCTCCTTCTTTCTCTTTTTGGTGCAATATTTTACACCACCAGAAAAGGAAGTTGACAATGTTTGCCTTAAACACGTTACCTTGTTTATAGGTGTTCATCCTGCTACGAAAATGTGAAATGGTTTCTGCTGACTCACTGGTGTAGGTACCTTGTTAACTCACAAAGTTATAGGTGAAGTGTGAGCACTTTACTGGGTCAGAGAGGATTTAGGGTGTGTGTAGACCAGCAGTTCTCAAACTGTGGGTCAGGACCCCAGAGTGGGTTGCAACCCCATAATGGGGTCACCAGGATGGGCTCAGACTTGCCTGGGGCCAAAGCCTGAGCCCCACCTCCTGGAGCCAAAGCCAAAGCCCAAGGACTTCAGCCCTGGGCAGCGAGGCTCAGGTTACTGGCCCCCTGTTTGGGGCTGAAGCCCTTGGCTTCTGCTTTGGTCCCCCCACCTGGGGTGGTAGGGCTTGGGCTTCGGCCCCCCCTCACCCAGTGCAGTGGGGCTCGGGCGGACTCAGGCTTTGGTGCCCCCTCCTGGGGTCATGTAGTAGTTTTTGTTGTCAGAAGGGAATCATGGTGCAATGAAGTTTGAGAACCCCTTGTGTAGACCAATCCTGAGGCAGACATGATTCGTGTTCAATTTTTCATGGTCAAGCTGTATAACATTAACAAATTCAAAAAAGATATTTGTGGAATACATTTGACTAATGGATACATCTAAGGAAGTTGCAATTTCCCCAAATATGTTCCAAATGTAGTCCCTTTTCTGCTTTTATCAAATGGAATATTTGTTAGGACTTATTTGTCCAGCTTTCATCTACATATTTGTGGTTTTCCTGTTTCATAGAAGTAGTTTCATTGGTTTACAGGCACTAAGGAGCTTTAACATAAATGAATGAAAATTCACACCTCACTAAGGAGCATGGAAATAAATTGCACTTTTACATATCTCAGCCTACACAAAAATTGAGGCCACAAAATTCTTCTTTCAACTTTCCAAAGAGATAATTTAAAATATGTACTATATAAAGGGGCACCATATTGTACATATACAATGTTAAAACATTCAGATATTTAATAAGCAATAGATCATTTTTGAATATTCACACATAACTTTGAAATTTACTTTCTGCAAATATATGTGGCAGTAAAACTCGATCACTTGGATTATGCATGGAACTCAAACAGAAAGGGGCTCAACCAAATTCATCAACCAATTCAAATGAATATTAATAGAAATATTTTTACATTATTGCTCCAGCTCTAATGCTAAAAAAAGGGTCTGGACCTATACATTATGAAAGTAGATGGAAAGATTCCCATTGACTTCAATAGGTTTGGATCAAGCCCATGCAGTGGTTGCACTTCACAATTTATTCTGATTTTAGAGGCACTGCCCATTCCACTGAACTTTAGAACTTCTTTTGCAATGCCTAGAGAACATTTTTGGCACACTTTTTTAGCAACTTATTATGAGAGTTTCAGTTTGCTTCTTTTTTTTCCCTTCTGCCACCTTTCTCAGATATCTTTTTCCATTTCACTCCTACTCTCCTAACTTCTGTTCTGTTCTTTTTTCCTGCTTGTCTCTTTCACGTTTTAAAAGCAGATTACTAGAGTGTCTGGCAATTACAGCCAGTGTTAGTTTCCTCTTGTCTTCATGTTGTGCTGAACCAGCTTTTAAAAACCCCACCACCTCTCAGCACGTGACTGCTCACTTGTGATGGGAGAAAGGCACAGCTTTCAGAACAGGCAGTTAATGCCAGAAGAGGAAAGGTGGCGTGTGGCAGTTTTAATGGTTTAAATTGAATTGATACATTTGGACAGTGGAGAAGGCCTGCAAATTACACAGCTGATTAAGAACTGCAGAATCCATGATTTTATTGAATTGGAGAGTGCCAAGTGACTCTTGTTAGTAAATGAGGACAATATATCCAGAAGCATGAAAATCCATGATAGATGCTCATTATCAACATTGGTACAGTGGCGGCTGGTGAACTTTGGGGAAAATAGGATGTAGCAGAGAAAAAAAAAAGAAATCTGGTTCTCGGGTAACCACTAACCAGGGCCCTGGAGTCTGTGCTAGTTGCACTGGGGCATATGAAAACTGGTCCCTACAGTCTGTGCCTGGACTGGATGGGTGTTGTAGAGCACTCTAACCTGTTAAGCTCTCACTGTCCCATGTAGACCCTGCTGGTATTCTCTAAAAGGTACTTGGTCTAGGTACCTTACAGAGTGTGTCAGCAGGATCTACACAGGGCATTCAGAGCACTGCATGTTAGAGCACTCTACAGTTGCTACAGTTTGTGGCTTGGGTAGTGAATCCAGCACCCTAAGCCCCACTGAAAATCATTGTGGCTTTACCTCCCTGTCAAACCCTAGAAATCAAAACTGCACACGTACCACAGGAGTGTTGGAAAAGAATGTTCTGCTGTGAAATGTGAATTGTGAACACAGCAAATCTATAGCAGGCTGCTATAGATTTTCGGTGTTTGCAATTTGTATTTGCTGGGGCAGGGCCCCAATGCCCCCATACATGAGCTGCCACTGATATATATTTTTGACCAAAGTTCAATGTTTGAGTACATATCTGGATGCCCAAAATGTATACACTAAGTCACAGGAGAGTATCTACTTGCTGTTCCAATTTGTAGTTCTAGACAATAAATCATTGACATTTTATTCCCATAATACTGGTTAGTTGTTTTCTAAGGTAGTGGTTGAAATAATACTTTCCAGTGACTTTCACACAAGACTGCTGGGGAATGCCCTCAGACTTAAAAATACGTTTTGGAAAAGCTCTTACTTTGTTATTAAGAAATATTTTTGAAGTATGCACACTACCCACTCTTCATATAGGGGTAGATTGCCACAGCCCTTACTCAGCTGCATGCAATGGTTAGGCCTTCCATTAACCCTCCACCCTTTTATGTTTTGGTCTTGCTCGGACTGTAGTTTGGGGTCCAGATCCTCAAAGGTATTTAGGTGCCTGTAACAGTGCGGGACTCACCCCTGCGGCGCCTCCTGCTGGTCCTCTCAGGAAATCAGCTCTGCCAGCCTTGGAGCGCCCTCTGCAGGCCAGTGATCCATCTTGCTGCTGGCCCCGTGTCCCTCCCAGGACCCCGGTGCCCCTTTCTCTGGGGTGCTGCCCTTCTGGCAGTAACCCCCAATCTCAGGGTCTTCCCTCCCAGGGGAACTCCCACCCACTATCCCCACCTCGCCTCAGAATAAGGCCACTGCCAGTCACCAACTAGCCCCCGCTCCCTGGGGCAGACTGCAGTATAAGCCACTCATCATTGGCAAGGTTGGGTTTGGACCTGCTGCCTTTGCCTGAGGCTGCCCTCTGCAACCCCCAGTACCTATTTGCCTTTTGCTAGGCCGCAGCCTGGGGCTTTCCAGGCTGGAGCTCCCCGGCTCCTCTGCCTTTCCCCAGCCCTGCTCCACTCAGGTACCCTGTCTCTAGCTCCCTGCAGCCAGGCCCATCTCCCTCTACAAACAGAGAGAGACTGTCTGCTTGAGCTCCTGGCTCAAGCCTTTATAGGGCCAGCTGGACCCTGATTGGAGTGTGGCCCCAGCTGAGCCTGCTTCCTCCCAATCAGCCCAGCTTTTTCCCTGCCACAGCCCTCTCCCAGGGCTGTTTTAAGCCTTTCCAGGCAGGAGTAGGTGACCACCCCGCTACAGTGCCCAACTCCCAATCAGTCAATGGGACCTAGATGCCTATAATTTTGAAGATCTGGGACTTTGATGCTAGGGGGAGAGCTGGGACTCTTCACTGAATGCTCCTCCCTGTGAGCTAGTAGGCAGAGAGTGGGTGAAAGAGGTGGGGCTTAGGAGGATCTCTTATTGATTGGCCATATTGCCTGGCAAGTCGCATAGTGGTGGCACAAATTGTTCAATGAAAAGAGGTGAAGTATCTTACTCCACTTACAGAAAAAGAGGGGAACAAGGTAGAAATTTCTACTGAGTCATTATTTGTTCTCCGGTGTGCTCCTGTGCCTTTCAGGGAAGATAGTAAAGTCACAATCTAGACCACAGAAACTACTCTGAGGTCCCTCTTCAGCCTTTCGTACTCCGGCAAAGCTGCCACTGATTTGATGGCAGCTTATCTTCACTTTTCTGGCTGTGCAGTATCAGCAGAAAACTTGTCAAGAGCTCAGAGCAATAATGGCATCACCAGTGATTCAGGTGCAAAAACAAAGAAATGAACCAAAAATCAGAAGTGATTTATTTTGAGAGTTATTACAGGATAAAAGAAAGAAAGAAAGAAAAAGAAATTTTTTTGCCACTGTTAAATAAAAAAAAGCCCTATGAAAACTACTTGACAATATCTTTTTATAAAGAATTCAGAAACTGTGATGAGCAGAACACTGTAAACACATAGATTCCATAGATACATTTAAATTGTTAACCAAAGCACTATACTGGCTTATGTTATGTAAACAAAACCATGCTTATTGTAAATATGAAGACTGTTATCTTGGCTGACCCCAGGATTTAGACTCATAGACTTTAAGGTCAGAAGGGACCATTATGATCATCTAGTCTGACCTCCCGCATGATGCAGGCCACAAAAGCTGACCCAACCACTCCTGGAATAATTCTCTCCCTTGACTCAGCTGTTGAAGTCCCCAAATCATGATTTAAAGACTTCAAGTCACAGAGAATCCTCCAGCAAGCGACCCCTGCCCCATGCTGCGGAGGAAGGCGAAAAACCTCCAGGGCCTCTGCCAATCTATCCTGGAGGAAAATTCCTTCCCGACCCCAAATATGGCGATCAGCTGAACCCCGAGCATGCGGGCAAGATTCTCCAGCCAGACCCTCCGGAAAAAGTTCTCTGTAGTAACTTTTAATATCCCATCATTGACCATTGTTACTAATTACCAGCGATGGTACGTTATTGACCTATTGACTAAAATCACGTTATCCCATCAAACCATCCCCTCCATAAACTTATCAAGCTTAATCTTAAAGCCAGAGAGGTCTTTCGCCCCCACTGTTTCCCTCGGAAGGCTGTTCCAGAACTTCACCCCTCTGATGGTTAGAAACCTTCGTCTACTTTCAAGCCTAAACTTCCCCACGGCCAGTTTATATCCATTTGCTCTCGTGTCCACATTAGTACTGAGCTGAAATAATTCCTCTCCCTCCCTGGTATTTATCCCTCTGATATATTTAAAAAGAGCAATCATATCCCCCCTCAGCCTTCTTTTGGTTAAGGTAAACAAACCGAGCTCCTCGAGTCTCCTTTCATACGACAGGTTTTCCATTCCTCGGATCATCCTAGTGGCCCTTCTCTGTACCCGTTCCAGTTTGTATTCATCCTTTTTAAACATGGGAGACCAGAACTGCACACAGTACTCCAAATGAGGTCTCACCAGTGCCTTGTATAACGGAACTAGCACCTCCTTATCCCTACTAGAAATACCTCGCCTAATGCATCCCAGGACCGCATTAGCTTTTTTTACGGCCACGTCACATTGCCGACTCATAGTCATCCTGCGATCAACCAGGACTCCGAGGTCCTTCTCCTCTTCTGTTACTTCCAACCAATGCGTCCCCAGCTTATAACTAAAATTCTTGTTAGTCATCCCTAAATGCATAACCTTACACTTCTCACTATTAAATTTAATCCTATTACTATTACTCCAGTTTACAAGGTCATCCAAATCTCCCTGCAGGATATCCCGATTCTTCTCCAAATTGGCAATACCTCCCAACTTTGTATCATCCGCAAACTTTATCAGCCCACTCCTACATTCGGTTCCGAGGTCAGTAATAAATAGATTAAATAAAATCGGACCCAAAACCGAACCTTGAGGAACTCCACTGGTAAGTTCCCTCCAACCTGACAGTTCACCTTTCAGTACGACCCGCTGCAGTCTCCCCTTTAACCAGTTCTTTATCCATCTCTGGATTTTCATATCGATCCCCATCTTTTCCAATTTAACCAATAATTCCTCATGCGGTACCGTATCAAACGCTTTACTGAAATCGAGGTATATTAGATCCACTGCATTTCCTTTATCTAAAAAATCTGTTACTTTCTCAAAGAAGGAGATCAGGTTGGTTTGGCATGATCTACCTTTCGTAAAACCGTGTTATAATTTGTCCCAATTGCCATTGACCTCAAGGTCCTTAACTGCTTTCTCCTTCAAAATTTTTTCCAAGACCTTGCATATTACAGATGTTAAACTAACAGGCCTGTAGTTACCCGGGTCACTTTTTTTCCCCTTCTTGAAAATAGGAACCACATTAGCTATTCTCCGGTCCAACAGTACCACCCCTGAGTTTACAGATTCATTAAAAATTATCGCTAACGGGCTTGCAATTTCTCATGCCAGTTCCTTTAATATTCTCGGATGAAGATCATCTGGTCCGCCCAATTTAGTCCCGTTAAGCTGTTCGAGTTTTGCTTCTACCTCGGATACGGTAATGTCAACCCCCCCCCTCCTCTATTGCCATCCGATTTGGCTCAGGGACCTCCAGAGTTACTCTACAACTTGAGACAAAGGATCCAGCAGCACAGATGGGTGTTATATTATACTTACGCACTAAGTGTTCAGGCACAGAGGAGAATAGGTAACACACTGAACAATGAGTTACATAAGCAAATGACATTCTTGCCAGCAATAACATTTGAAAGCATATGTTGAATGTTAGATTCCAGTTTGATCCTCCCCTCACCTAATTTTTGGGTATCTGACCAATCCCATCAGAGGAAGCCATCATGGATCAGTTTATTTCAATCTATATTCCTCATTTAGTTCTGTTTCAGCAAACACATACAAAGAAAAACAGTGCTCTCATTGCAGCGTGTATTCATGTTTCCCAAGTCACGTAACTATTTGCTAAGTTGGTTGCAATTTATAGACTGGTGTGTTGTGGGTATCATTATTTCTACTAAAAGAATGCTTGTATGTAGCACCCAGCAGAATACAGTTAATAATTGTTGCTTAGTATTTTGAATAATTTCAACAAGGGAATAATTCTAACAGTAAACTTTTCAGAGAGATTCCCCCACAGACCCTCTTTATGATTGCTTATAAAATAATCACGCATCATAGTTCAGTTACCTACCCTTATCTTTCCATATATGTGCAGGGAAAAATGGGTGGAATTGAAAAGGTTCATTCCTAGCCTCAACATGAAATTTAGAGTTATTTATTGAAGGCACATCGTTTAAAAATTGTTTCAATAAAGGCTTATCTAATTTGTGGAGTTTTGCTGGAATTTGCCCCTATGTAGAGGGTCAGCACAAAGCTTATACAGTGCTTATATCCCACAGAGGGTATGTCTACATTGCACAGTTAACCCAGTCTGTTACACCGGTTTTAGCTTTAACTCCCCTACCATCTACACAGAATAATCTCAGACCTGAGTTTGGAGGTACTTTAAACTGGGCTAGCTTACCTGACCAGGGCAGTAGGTTAAAACCTGGGCTCTGCTTTATCTTGGACAAGAGCCCACCCACTTTGCAGTGAGGATGAAGGCAAAGTCACCCTAGTGTGGATAGTCCTCCACTGACCTTCCCACAATTCCCCCCAAAGGACAGGCAAGTTCTCCTGCAATTGACACAGTTGCCTGGGAAAGAATCCTGGAGCGTCTTAGCACAAAGAACTGGGAAGTGCAGAAACAATGATAACAAGGGTAAGGCTTTGCACTAGGGCACTGATGGGCAACCTGAGGTCTGTGGGCCTCATGTGACCCATCAGGGTAAGCTGATTGTGGGCCATGAGACATTTTGAGAATGTTGACCGTCCACAGGCACGGCCCCCCGCGGTTCGCTTTTCCCGGCCAACGGGAGCTGCGGGTAGTGGCGGGCCGCAGGAACGTGCTGGCCGCTGCTTCCTGCAGCTCCCATTGGCCGGGAATGGCAAACTGCAGTGCTTGTGGACGGTCAACGTAAATAAAACATCTTGTGGCCCGCAATGAGCTTATCCTGATGGGCGGCACGCAGCCCATGGGCTGCAGGTTGCCCACCACTGCACTAGGGCCTTTCACACCTGGGCTAAACTAACCCTGGTGCTCAGACCTGGGTGCCAATTGTCCAGGTTAACTGCAGGACAGATGTACCCTTAAGCACTCAGATAAAGTAAACAGAGAGCCCTGACACCTAGAGATCACAGTGACTGTTGCCTTCTAAGTGTCTAGATAAATTATGATAGACAGAGGAGTTCTACCTATCTCAGTATATAAAATGTATATCACTCAGCTCCAACTGCAGCACAGCCACACTTTTTCTGTCCTTCATTGCTTTAGTTTATCACTAACTCTCAACATTATACTTACATTATGGGCTCTTTGGGGCAGGGCTTGTCTTGACATTATATAGGGGCGGGGGGGAGGTGGGGATTCCTGATCATGGCACAATACAAATAATGATGAAAAGCTGATGATTTAAATCCCCCATGATACTTTTCATTCTGCTCCAATTTTTGCAGTCCAGTTATTCCAATTTCCATTAAGTCGATGACATCATTGTCTGATCATTTCAATTAGAATGTATGATGTCATACCAAAAAGACAAGTGAATATTTTGTCAAGCCCTAGATATTATTTATTATACAGTGGTTAAAGTCAAAGTAAAATTTTAAGTACACAATACTTTAAGATGACACGTAGTAGTAAATGGACCAACATTTAATTTTATGCAATATAGAATGAAAAAATTGCTTCTTTCTTGTATTTGCACAGTCTGTGTTTATGAGTGAGTGATCTATAAATATGAATGGAGCACAGAATTATGTACATGTCAAAGGAATAGACAAAGTTTAAACTACCTACACTACTAGCCCTTTTGGGATAACTATAGCTGACCAAACTCTATTCCTTTGTATTATGCATCATAATTTATATTTTAATAATACAAGTACCAAGCTGGCCCCAGGTGACACAGTTCTACAGTATCTTCTCTTTGAAGTGGAATTATTAATCCCTTCCCAATTTAAATAATTTTTGCCTCTTCCCTTCTAACATTTTATTCTTTGAAGAAATTACAGGACTACTGATTCAGCAGTGCCGGTGGCGTAATAACATGCCCAAGGATTCTATCTGCAGGGGATGATACATCTGGAAACTGGACACAGAACCATGGTGCCATCTCTGTGGGTGGGTGAGGCAGGAAGGTTAAAGTGTGCATCCTAACAATGGGTCAACATGTACTGAATGCCCATGATCTGAAGATCTGATTTAAACCAATGAAAGCAAAGTAATCCCAACTTGATGCTACCATTATGATCTCAGCCATTTGTAGCCAAGTTTTGAAGCACTTGCTGGTAAAAAGAAAAAAAAAATGTGCAGTGCTCTAAGACTCTAGCAATGCCTCTGCTCACCAAAGGGAGTTAATGACTGAACATTGGACTAAACTGGAAATCTTTTAGAATTTACCATTTTTTATCAGAGCCCTCAATTTTACTGCAACTTTGCCCCTTGTACCTGATATTCTTTTAACAACAACATGACCTACAGTATTTTTTTCTTGACTGCAGCAACTTGTTGGGCCTGAAGGCTCATCTTTTTTTCCCTATGATTCCTAAGTATCTTTCTTGGCCAGTAGACTATAGAATTTTGCAACTTAGCATATATTTTCTTTTATAGGCTACAAGGTATTTAATTATTTAATGCCTTTCTTATAGTATTCGTCAATGTAGTACCTCACTTACATTAAGGAATTTAGCCTCATATTGCCCCTTAGGTAGGCAACAATTATTGAACCATATTAAAGATGGGAAACTGAGGCATGTGTGATTATTAATAATTTTATTATTCAACTAGTTCCTACACTGTACTAAGTACTGGTCATGTGCACACAGAGTGACAGTCTCTAAACATACAGAAAGTAAATCTTGGATGCAGGGCTTGAAGAAGAGTGGGTCATGGCTGTGCAACTGTGAGGGAAGAGGAAGCTCCCACAGGAAGGATGCAGCAGATCTAGGAACAGAACCCAGATCTTTTAAGTCCAGTGCCTTAACCACAAGACCATGTACTAGTTTTAGCTGTTTGTTTCAATTTTACCTCTGCAGTCAATTAGAGAGACCCATCTCTGGCTCCTGCATTTGCTTGACTTTGATGACATCACACATGACTTTGTGTTGTGACATAATGCTCCAATGTCATATGTGATACAAAATGTGCAGCAGGGTCATGGATGATATCCAATCCAGAAGAAAAATGCAGAGCAGTGTACTTTTAAAAAGTTATCTGTATTATAAAAGGTCATGAGTGCCACAATTATGTCCCCCCAAAGGAAATTATGAGCTTCTTATCAAAGTCAATCAGTTTGATAAATGAATTTGTTTGACATTTAGTTATTGTTTATATTTAGTTTCGGTTTGTATTCATGTTATTGATTATTCTGCTTTATTTATTTATCATTTTGCTTGTTACCCTGGGGAGTTTTGCATTAACCTGTGGAGACAAATTACAAAAGAGCTCAGGGCCTGATTTTCTAGTGTCCAAAACCTACAACTACAAATTTTCAAAAGAGCTCAGTTCCCATTTAGACCAAAATAATGAACACATTTGCAAAGGAACCCAGCACCTACCATTGTGGCACCTGAACTCTTTTAAAAGTTCAGCCCCAACTCTGGGTGCAGTGCTCTCCAGAATGGTAGCCCTCAGCATTGTAATATGTGAGGGACAGTCATGGTGTTGATAGGAGGAACGCCATCATCTCAGGGGTGGCATATCAAATATATGTGTTAATATTGCATTGAGTATTTAATGTGTCTAACTAACTCAACTCAACTAAATAAATAATAAATACTTATATCTGCCAAGTACTCAGGGGTCCAGGTCTCCCTTCCCCATGGAAACAACATGTTGGATGGAAAAAGTTTGCTGGAAATTCCATGGAGTTCAATAGGGATGAGTTTTGTATATAGGACCCAGTGGTTCTGGAAGTAGGGGTGCTTCCACACCCCCTTGCTTGCTATAGTAATAAAAAACACCAAAATACATGGTTTCCATCATCAGAACCCCCACTATAAAAATTGTTCCATCACTCCTGATAGGATCAGGAAACATCAAAGAGGTTAGGACTCCATGGGGAAAATAAACATCATCCCCACAAATCACTGGGCCAGTGAACTAGTCCCTCATTACAGCTTCTTTGTGGATGGAACAAGCAAATATGAATTATCGTTAGCAGGGGAACTGATTTATGTTGTGTTGCTGTCTGACCTTGCCACAATCAAAGTCACAAAAAGAATTACGCAAGCTCAAGTTCAAGTTCAGAAGGGATTATGACCTGTTCAGGAAGTGGCACAACATAAATCTATTCCCCTGCTAAACAATATTCCTATAAAAGTGACCTCTAGGCCCTTGCCACAGATCTCATGGAGCTGCACAAGCAACCTAAAAAAATACTGTTAATGGCATCAGAAAATAGATCTTGTAAAGTCAAATGTAATATTAAAAGTTATGCATTGATGCAATGGGACATGAGGGTACTGGTGTAGGTGTCCTACACAAGCGTTGACTTATCAAAATGACAAAATTCTGGGGAAAAAAGTGTTCAAGTTCTTTAACAGCCTTTCTCAGGGCCTCTATTGAGATCAGGGCTTGCTACAAACATAACTATTCCCATAAGACACTCGAAACTGGTTTATCTCAATGTTCTAGAAGCCCTAGTAAACTGCTATAGATGATGGGAACTGTGAATAGTGAGTTCCAGTCCCCATCCTGAATGCCCTTGGTGAGTTGTGTTGGAAGTAGTGATGCTGGGTAGTGAAGATTTAGATATATGCTTTCAATAGATCATTTCTAGAGCATTTCCAATTAAAAATATGAATTAGTTTTCTAGAAAAATAGCTATATAATAACTGAGGGATTGGAAGGCTCAGCTGTTCTGTTATTAGCTACAGAACCTCTTATATATTGGTTACTCATCAATTTAAATCTAGCGTGAGTGGTGTCCAAATGTTATCCCTTGATGCTTTTTGATGGCATATGTCTATGAGTGGCCTCCATCCATTTCGCATCCCTGTCCCAAAACTATAACATATTTGCACCCTTGTTGGCAGTGTCAACAAAGCAGCCATGGGCTGAATGGAGGTAGAAACTGAACTACTCTTTATCCAGATAAGAGAGCCTCAATGTGAAGTTGGAGGCAAATTTGAAGGACAATCCAAGAAGCTTGGCCTACAGCTACCCATACTGTAAATAGACAGGAATTCAGCTGTTGAACCAATATCTTACTCAAGCACAACAATCGCTTTTTTTAATGGTGGAAGAGCAAATGTGTGAGAGCAGCAAATAGCACAATTCAGTGATGAGAAAAACACCTTGGAAAGAGAAATAAATTAACAATCAGATCTCAAACAATCTTTAAAGGGAGAAGTATAGCTGGCAGGCTAGCAGCATATCTTTTCTTTTATATGTTTCCCGAGAAGGCTTCCTGGTCAGAAACCTCCTCATTAGTTTTATTTTCTATTTTCAGAAAGCATTTATGATAGTCCCCTTACTGCATTCAATTTAATATGCCCACTTTCAATTTATTTCCTGACTCTGCAACTTAGACAGTAACCTCCAATGCAGAATTTTGTTGAACATTTTCGGAAAATGTAAGTGTGTGATGTGCACATCTCCTTTGTCTAGGCTGAGAGCCATATCCTCTGAGAATTCCAATGAGTCTTTAGTTCCCTTGTCTCTCTTTAGGCCCTTTTTAAATAATGGCATTATGTTGGCTACCTTCCAGTCCTCACAGATTTCTCTTGATCTATTTTGAAAAGCACAAGTATATAAAAATGTCTGCCAAAGCTGCTTCAGTTTCCATTCTTATTTCCTTAACCCTTCTTACACATATATTGTTTGGTCATGGCCCTATAAATTTTACAAGTCATTTTACCTTTTAATAACCATGTCTGATGCAAGCTGTACCTATCTTAATTCTCAATCATCCATCTCCATAAATCTGATTTCAGATGTAGTCAAATATCTACTCTCATCTTTTATCAGGACATATATAACCATTATTTAATATGTCCGCTTTCCCCTTATCTGCTTTCTAAGGGCTAGATTGTGACATAACAATCTTCTTTCTGTGAGGCTCCTAGTTGTGCTGCCCCTGGAGCAGGCTAAGGAATGAATTGTGACTCAAAGGCACAATTCATTTTCTGGTTCCCCCCTGTTCCAGGGAGGAAGTAATCTGCTACTGATATATACCAGTAGTAGATTATTTTCCTGTCTGTGGCAGCTTAACTACAGCCTCTGCAAAGTTGCCCTGCATTCAGAGCCATGGGGCATGTAACCCATGCAGGGAAACAAAAGGTGCTTTATGGTCCCTTAATTTCTCTGCAAGGGCATGTAAGGAGAGTGACAATCTGGCTGTAATTTTCTTCCATCACTCTTATAACAAGATTTTTTAAAACATGCATGCTACTAAATCTGTTATGCCAGTCTTTGTATTTTTATTTTAACTTCCATGCTGTTTTATTTTAATGCTTATGTATATGAGGGGCTGAGCCCAAACTGCACATGGGAAGTCCTGTACAACCTTGGGCCTGATCCTGCCAAAACTTACAACGAAGGGAAACTGCTCAATGGGAGTTGTTCCACTGAAGTAAGCTCAACACCTGGTTCAAAGTATTTGTTTATCACTCCCCAGGCCACTTCAAACTTCCAGTGAACCTTAGCTGCAGCTGCTTTTCCAGTTCTGAGCAGAGACTGCCATTCTGAGATAGTTTTGTGATGTGAATATAAAAATGCTGCTGGCTGGAGCAGCTACAGGTACTGAAACTAGAACCATGAGGCATAGGGTGACCAGATGTCCCACTTTTATAGGGACAGTCCCGATTTTGGGGTCTTTTTCTTATATAGGCTCCTATTCCCCGCCCCCCCCCCCCACACACACATACACACCCTGTCCCGATTTTTCACACTTGCTCTCTGATCACCCTAATGAGGCACCACTGCCTCAGTCAAAGATACCAGTGCCACTAGTTTGGGAGCCACAGTAGACTGATAAACTTCTATGTGGCCCAACCTCTAGAGGGGGACAAAGAACCACACTATGTTAATATGTGTTATATAACCAAATATCACTAGGTACTAAGGGATAGTTCCACAAAGAGAACTCAGGCTCACCATTGCAATGCCTAACTTTTGGCACCTGGCCACTCAGTCAAACCATCAGCCCTGACTTAGCTGTCCACACTCATTTTGCAATGCATGGGGATAGTTAGACACCTAAGAATGGATTCATAGATTAGCAGGGATTTTGAAGTAAATTTTGGGCTTAGGTATAGAAAATGGTAGGTAGGTACCTAAATCCCTTTGTGGATCTATCCCTATGTAAAGAATAAACTGATTACACTTAGAGATAATCCAAAATTGAATTCTGAAATCTCTGGTTGGTGTAAACTGGCATAACTCTACTAAAATCAATAGAATTATACTGATCTGAGATCATGAAGTGATGGCGAATATTCAAAATAAGAGCTGTGTTCCTCGTAGTGACCGATAACATAAATTATATGCTACAGTTTCTATTTCCTCAGTGGATGAGCATGCAAGCACTTTCAACATGAGTGCTGAGATTTACTTTGAAATTCACTTTCCATAAGTATCATTGCTTACATAAGGATAAAAAGGGCATGTACACAGCTGAAACAAATCCATTAAAAAAAATCAAACGAATGGGGTGTGACGTTGTGCAGTCTACGTGGTTTTATAAAAACATGATAATAAGTGAATATAATGTAACTGGGATAGTTTTATAAAGATTTGATAATAAGTGAATATAATGCAACTGGGATATGCTTCGTGCAAAAGGTCTCTTGTAAGGTATCATTACAAAGCTCATAATCTACTGTGTGTTATCATCCTATTTGTAGAAATGTACCACTCTTGTATCTAAAACTAGAAATATAAAACATAACTCTGAGGGCCTATTGTAATTATGTAAAGTGTGGGCCATTAATGATGGTTTGGAATCTTGATGTCTCCCATTAACCAGGACCATTGTCTGCAGAGGGCTGTGTTTCCCTGTTAGTCTTCCTGTATATGTGTGTGCTGGCAAGTGGGCAATGAAGTCTTGCAGTGACATGTGATCATGTCACCTGAACTGGAATCCATCTTTAACCTGGTGCTTTTCCAGTGAGGGGAGGTGGAAACCCAGAGGGACAGAGAGTTCCCGCCTTATGCAAAAGATATATAAAGGGGTGGAAGAGAACAGAGGGAGACAGGAGCCATCATGAAGAATCCCCCAGCTATCACCTGAGCTGCAACAAGAGCTGTACCAGGGGAAAGAATTGTGCCCAGGCCTGGAAGGTGTCCAGTCTGAGAAAAAACGTACTGAAGCATCTCTGAGGGTGAGATTATCTGTATTCAGTTTGATTAGACATAGATTTGCGCATTTTATTTTATTTTGCTTGGTGACTTACTTTGTTCTGTCTGTTACTACTTGGAACCACTTAAATCCTATTTTCTGTATTTAATAAAATCACTTTTTATTTAGTAATTTACTCAGAGTATGTATTAATACCTGGGGGAGCAAACAACTGTGCATATCTCTCTATCAGTGTTATAGAGGGTGAACAATTTATGAGTTTGCCCTGCATAAGCTTTATGCAGGGTAAAACAGATTTATTTGGGTTTAGACCCCATTGGGAGTTGGGCATCTGAGTGCTAAAGACAAGCACACTTCTGGGAGCTGTTTTCAGGTAAACTTGCAGCTTTGGGGCAAGTGATTCAGACCCTGGGTCTGTGTTGGAGCCAGACTGGAGTGTCTGGCTCAGCAAGACAGGGTGCTGGAGTCCTGAGCTGGCAGGGAAAACAGGAGCAGAGGTAGTCTTTGCAAATCAGGTGGCAGCTCCCAAGAGGGTTTCTGTGATCCAACCCATCACATGGGGAAAATGTTTTGTGCTATTCAGCCATCCCCAAGGAGATGCCAAATATCATATAACTCTGTGTTGGACTTTTCCACCAAGTTATTAAAGTCACAGTGAGTGTACATGCTGCGATTTATTAGGATCTGTACTTTCTTCAGTGAACAGAGAGATCTGCCAAAGTTTTCTGCACAATTCACATATAAGTCATAAAAGACAGATTTGGCCCTTAAGAATTTATGCTGAAAAGAAAAAGGGGAGAGGATTCTATCTGAAGGAAGCTTGCAGACTCCTAGTGCTTCTAATAATTATTAAGCAACGAGATCTGTGCTTTATTCTCCCTCTGACTCCTGTTAAGAAGATGTGCATTTGATTTGTTCCTATTAGAATCATGAAGAGTATAGGAAAAATGTCAAATTTACAAAGTTAAAATTTGTTTGATTAGGTACACAATCATGCATCTTAATCATGTCAGACATCTTCACCATTATACAATCAGCTTCCCAGAAAACAGGAATTCATATTCTGTCTTCTTTAAGAGCCCTTTATAATGGAGAATGGTTAGTGCAGTCCTCTGAGGAAGCTGATATGTAGGTGAAACATCTTTTTTTTTTTTTTTAAGGTCTATATACATCAACAGCAGCAAAATAACCTACCATCATATCTGATAACTACAGCTCAGACACCATTTTTCTTGAAGGCTTGTGCAATAGAAAACCGAGATATACAAACAGGAGTAATATAAACTTTTAATACAAGGCAAGATATAATGGGCTTTCTCCTGTCCCCACTGAAATCAATGGGAGTTTGACAGTTAGCTCAATGGGAGCTGGACCAGATTCTATATGTTTGTATTAGGGACATTTTATTTATAGGGGGGACGAGGGGACGGGGAAGGAAACCAGAAAAAGTGCCTAATCCAGTTTTGAAGCATCCTTGGCAATTATTTAAAAAGATATATTACAAGAGAACTAAGACGTGATGCAATATACATACATCATTGCATATGAAATATACCTTCTGACATGAAACAAATAAAAGACAAAAAAACAGTATTTACCCAGAATTACCACATAGTGGTACTGATATACTGAGTAGTTGACCATACTCAAAGATTAAATATCTGTGGTAACTCAGATACCACTACATGCTGAATGTGGGTAAGGTTTGACTTTTGAAAGATGATCAATCTTCTACATAAAATAATATCTTTCAGATGCTGTTTTTCATATAGGCATATACCAAAACCCCAATGTGAACCCTCCCAAACTTTATTAGTGTTAGGAATTCAAATGGAGAGCTGGAAACAAATAAATAAAGTTACAAAGCTAAATGGGTGCAATGTCTACCTTGAAGAATGTGCAGAGTACTGTGTATAGGAAAAACATGAATAAACTTTAATATACATTAGATTATAACCCTGCAAACTAGGGTGACCAGATGTCCCGATTTTATAGGGACAGTCCTGATTTTTGGGTCTTTTTCTTATATAGGCTTCTATTACCCCCCCCCTCACCCCACCCCCGTCCCGATTTTTCTTGCTGTCTGGTCACCCTACTGCAAACCCAACATGTCCTTAGACTCATAGACTTTAAGGTCAGAAGGGACCATTATGATCATCTAGTCTGACCTCCCGCGTGATGCAGGCCACAAAAGCTGACCCACCCACTCCTGGAATAATTCTCTCCCTTGACTCAGCTGTTGAAGTCCCCAAATCATGATTTAAAGAGTTCAAGTCGCAGAGAATCCTCCAGCAAGCGACCCCTGCCCAGCAAGCGACCCCTGCCCCATGCTGCAGAGGAAGGCGAAAAACCTCCAGGGCCTCTGCCAATCTACCCTGGAGGAAAATTCCTTCCCGACCCCAAATATGGCGATCAGCTGAACCCCAAGCATGCGGGCAAGATTCTCCAGTCAGACCCTCCGGAAAAAGTTCTCTGTAGTAACTTTTAATATCCCATCATTGACCATTGTTACTAATTACCAGCGATGGTACGTTATTGACCTATTGACTAAAATCACGTTATCCCATCAAACCATCCCCTCCATAAACTTATCAAGCTTAATCTTAAAGCCAGAGAGGTCTTTCGCCCCCACTGTTTCCCTCGGAAGGCTGTTCCAGAACTTCACTCCTTTTCAAACATGTGGCAGTAAAAATTATTCCTCCAAAGGAAATAATTCTTTTTTTTTTTATTTCCCCACTATCTTCAGCTCAAAGGAATTTAGGGCTGGATCCTGGACCTCTCTTAGACCACCACAAGAGATAGATCTGCTGAGTCAGCCTCGTCCCCATCAAGTCATGTCACTCCTAAATCTTCTGTAACATGAAACACTTCTTTTACTTAAACCATTTGAGAAACCAAATATATATGAAGAAGCAGAATATAAAGATTAGAAAATGATTGTGGGATGATATAAAGTTAGGAGAAATAGGAGATGAAGAGTGGTCTTGTGGTTAAGACAGTGAAGTGAAATACAGGAGATCAGGGCATAGAATTTCTATTTGACCTTGGCAAGTCCAAGTTAATTTGTTTACACTTCAGTTCCCCATCTGTAAATTTATCCTGTCTCTCTCTAGTCCAGTTAGATTGTAAGCTTTTTGTGGCAGGGACTGTCTATTACTATGTGTTTGCACAGCACTTAGCATAATGGGGTCTCAAGCTTGGTTGGGGCCTCTAGACACTGCACATTAATATATTATTATTTTTAATAATAATTAAATGAACACAATGCATGCTTAAAATGCTAATAGAGAGAAGGTTTAGCTTTTGAAGTACTAGACAGCTCACCAACAAGTGTTCCAAATAGAAGTTTTGAGTGACAGGAAATACTACAACAGACCAGACAGCCAAATTCCTACCAGAAAATTCAATGTCTGGCATTTTTAAAATTGAACCTGCCAAGATTTAATTACACATAGAAGTTTACACCTCCTGGAGACACTGTGTCCCTGTCTAATGAATCCAAGGATAACTAAAATAGGTTAAACTGTGTGGCACGGACTGGTCTCTTCTATGTTTTTGTTCCATGATTAATTTTCCATGATGCCAGAACAAATTCAAGGATGAAGTTGGTCCCCTATGATCATTTGCCCACTCACTTTTATACAAGGCTGTATGAAAACTCTATTTGCAGAACAACTAATAATGATTATTTTACCACCACGTTAACAATTTCTCAATTAAGGCAAACAATTAGAACTCTTAAACATGAACAAATCCATTAGAACCTTCTTTGAAAAGTACCTTTGGCATTTTCCATGCAGCACTACATTCAGAGAAATTAGAGAAGAGTGGAAGAGAAGACCTATTTATAGTGGATGTCCAAAGAAGTTCATTGTAGGAGCATGGTCTATCTACCAGGGTGATAGACTTAAAGGTAAGGAATGAAATTCTCCAACAGAAAGACTCTACACCTCTTTAGGGAGATGATTGGTGGGGTGTCTGTACAGGGGTGTCTGTGCTGTGTGAAAGTCTCTGTGCCATCTCTGCATAGACTGGCACAGAAGCACAAAGGGGCCACACACAGTGGTTCCAAAACACTGCCCAAGTGCAGCTCTGAATCCAAAGGGAGTCTCTCCACCAGGGCCGGCTTCAGGCACCAGGCAACCAAACACATGCTTGGGGCGGCGCCTGGTAAGGGACGGCCAATCTTGGGGTGGCGGGGGGCAGCGCAACGCGGGGCGGCATTCCGCGGGGGGGGGGGCTCCGGGGGGGGGGGGCCCGGCGGGGGGGGGGGGGGGGGCGCGGGGGGGGGGGGGGGGGGGGGGGGCGGCGCTTTTTTTTGCTGCTTGGGGCAGCAAAAAAGTTAGAGCCGGCCCTGCTCTCCACTGACTTCAATGGCCTTCGCATTCAGTTCTTGGAACGACAGAAGGGCTGTGGCACATAGACTAGATTAGCAACAGTCGGTAGCCCTTTCTGTTTTGTTTTGTATTGTTTTGTTTTTGGGGTGGAGGTAATGGCAATCACTTCCACCTTCCCTCTGCATTCCAGTTACACAGAGCCCAATTACTAGCAATGTAAGAATGGAGTGAATTTCACCCAAGGTGATTACCCAGATTTAAAAAAAAAGAAGTCTTTGTTCCCATCAAATAAACAGACTTTTGTGATCTTAAAAACAAAGGCAATTTTTTTAACAGTACATTGGTGGGAGTTTTCCATCATGTGGATTTTTCAGTCCATTCTGTATGCCACTTTAAATTCCTCTTCAGTTCTGCAGCTATGCCTTCTGTCTGTGCATATATGTGTACCTGTGTATAAGTACTGCAGAATGAAAAATTATCGTTCAAGGTATACTTAATTGTTTTATCTATTGTGTTATTATGCTGTTGATTTAAAAAATCCCCAACATGCTTTTAAATAAATTCTCTTTTAATGGACAAGTTGGGTGTTCTATATGGGTGTAACCCTTCTGCCCATCTAAGTTGGCAGCAACAAGGGCCAGGTTCTGTATCTAGGGGTTCCATTTCAATAACGCAATGCAAAACCGGCTGGAGCCCCCACCCAGTGACCTGGGACAATTACATACCACCCCCTGGGCGCCTCTAAGAGGCATACTTCCCTTCTCGCAAGCACGGAGTCTGAGTGTAGCAGAAAATGTTTAATAACATGAGGTAAACGACATCAGCATTAAATTGGAAAAAACACCACAAACAGGATTCCTAACACAAACCATGAGCAAAAGACCCACCCCAGCAAATTGGGCCGTGTCCTTTCCTTTTGGTTCTTGAATCCAGCAACCCAAAAATCACCCAGAGTCCCCAAAGTCCAACACCCCCAAAGTCTCTTGGGTCCAGCAACCACCCAAAGTCCCAAAAGTCCAACAACCCCCAAAGTCTCTGTCCCTGGTCAGTGCACCCCCAGAGTAAAAGGGGGGGCACACAGGGTGTTAAGGGGCACCTTACGTGATCCAAGGCCGACCGGCCTTCTCTCCGTAGGGTTCCGCCGCAGCCTTCACCACGAGCCAGTCCACTTTCTGCCATCCCACAAACTGCTCTGCTCTACGAGCTGCTCCGCTCCGCTCCGCTCACCGACCTGTGAGCCGCTCCAGCCGTCCTCGCAAACAGCTCCGGTTGCTGTTCCTTGGGCCACTCCAACCGTCCCTGCAAGGCTCTGCGCCACTCGCTGCTCCTCCAGCCGTCTCCGCAAACTGCTCCGCCAGCCGCTTAGCAATATAGCTTCAGGCTCCCCCACTAGTTAACACAGCACTCAGTGATCTCAGCTCTTAGTTATTTTAGCTCTTTTGTGATTTCAGCTCTTAGTGATTTCAGCTCATAGTAGGGGAGCCCCAGTGCTGGTGCACCATTGGCCAAAAGTGAATTCAGCTCAGAAGCCTGTAACTAGACTCCTAATGGAATCAAAGTTAGCTCTGACATTCAACAGTGGAGAGAAGAGATGGTGCAATTGGTGTTTCAGGCCCTCAAAAGGGGCCCATCCCCATCCTCTCTCAATTCACTGGGTTGTGGAACCCATGTCCCTTGTCTAGCGAGTGCTACTTAGGTGATGGTGAGATCCTCTGTCATAAAACAGTTTCATTGTCCTTGATTCACATAATCAGGGTAACAACACTTTATTCCTCCTGCCCCAATAACAGAGAAACTGGGGATCTCACCCCATCCAAAGTAACCACTATCAGTTGCTGTTGTCTCATGCCAGGCAGGTGGGTGTGCCTATGCAAAACAAGATCAGCCCCTGGAGTTCTTTTCCACACTCGCCATAATTCACCACCAGATGTCAGGGTAGAGCTAATCCTGACTCTGCTTACATCGGGAAGGATAAGGTTAATGCTTATAGCACCTTGCATTCCCACAGCCATAATAATAATTTATTTGTGGGTCAAATCTTGCAGTGGGACTTAATAGGTTCCGACAATAACTTGACAGTTTTGACCAGTAAGAACTGCAAGATTTGGCCTAATATTTCTAATATTATTATTTCTTTTATTTTCAAGTAAGTAACTTCATTCGAGTTCTAAGTTAAAATATCAATGCTATAAACATACCTTTGTCTTACTATGTGCAAGTACCATGCCTAGTGCAATTGGCTGGGGCCTCTAAATGCTACTGTAAAAACAACTGTAAGAATACTCGGCGGCTCAGGACCACCATATTTCCATTTTTTTGCTGCACAAAGTCTTCCACCCACAGTGATTTTAGGCACATAAGAATGGCCAAACTGGGTAAAACCAATGGTCCATCTAGTCCAGTATGTCTTCTGCTAGCCAATGCCAGATGCTTCAGAAGAAATGAATAGAACAGGGCAATTAGCTAATGATCCATCCCCTGTCATCTAGTCTCAGCTTCTGAGAGTCAGAGGTTTAGGGACACCCAGAGTATGGGATTGTGTCCCTGGTCATCTTGGCTAATAACCATTGATGGACCTGTCCTCCATGAATTTATCTAATTCTTTTTTGAACCCAGTTATACCTTAGATTTTCACAAAATTCCCCAGCAATGAGTTCCATATGTTGACTCTGCATTGTATGAAGAAATGCTTCCTTTTATTTGTTTTAAACCTGCTGCCTATTAATTTCATTGTGTGATCCCTGGTTCTTGTATTATTTGACAGGGGGTAAATAAAACTTCCCTATTCACTTTCTCCACACTATTCATGATTTTACAAACCCTTAGTCTCCCCCCGCCCTTCCAGTTGTCTCTTTTCTAAAATCAACAGTCCCCATCTTGTTAATCTGTCCTCATACTCAAACTGTTCCATAACCCTAATGATTTTTGTTGTTCTTTTCTGTACCTTTTCCAATTCTAATGTATCTTTTTTTGAGATGGGGCAATCAGAACTCCATAGAATATTTAAGGTACGGGCATACATGGGATTTTTATAATGGCATTATGATAAATTCTATCTTATTATTTACCCCTTTCCTAACATTCTGTTAGCTTTTTTGACTGCCACTGCCCACTGAACAGATGATTTCAGAGAACTATCCAAAATGACTCAAAGATCTCTTTCTTGAGTTATAACAGCTAATTTAGAACCCCCCATGTACAGTTAGGATTATATTTTCCAATGTGCATTACTTTGCACTTGTCAACAACATTGAATGTCACCTGCCACTTTGTTGCCCATTCAACCAGTTTTGTATGATCCCTTTGAAACTCTTTGCAGTCAGCTTTGGATTTAACTCTCTTGAGTAATTTAGTATTGTCTGCAAACTTTGCCACCTCACTGTTCACCCCCTTTTCCAAACCATTTATGAGTATGTTGAACAGCACACGTTACAGTACAGATCTGTAGGGAACCATAGTGAAAACTGACCATTTATTTCTACCCTTTGTTCCTTATCTTTTAACCAGTTCTTGATCCATGAGAGAACCTTCCCCCTTATCCCATGACTGCTTACTTTGCTTAAGAGCCTTTGGTGAGGGACCATGGAGAGAATTCTAATAGATTGGTGAGGCATAATTTCTATGTTGATTCTTCCCAAACATATCGTGTTCAGCTATGTGTCTGATAATGCTATTTGTTACTGCAGTTTCAATCAATTTGTCTGGTACTGAAGTTAGGCTTACTGGCCAGTAATTGCCATGCTTGCTTCTAGCCTTTTTTAAAAATCGGTGTTTCATTAGCTATACAGAGACTGATTTAAGTGCTAGGTTAAATACCACATTTAGTAGTTCTTCAATTTAATCTTTGAGTTCTCTAGAATACCACGTGGTCCTGATGACTTATGACTGTTTAATTTATCAGTTTGCTCCAAAGCCTCCTGTATTGACACCTCAGTCTGGGAAAGTCCTCAGATTTGTCACCTAAAAAGAATGGGTCAGATATGGGAAACTCCCTCATATTCCCTGCTGTGAAGACAGATGCAAATAATTCATTTAGCTTCACTGCACCTCGTTGGCTTCTTTGCGTACTCCTTTAGTATCTCGATTGGCCCATGGGCCCCACTCATTGTTTGGCAGGCTGCTTGCTTCTGACATACTTAATTTTTTTTAAGTTAGTTTGTGTATCTTTACCAGATTGCTCTTCAAATTATTTTTTGGCCTGCCTAATTATACTTTTACACTTGACTTGCTTGAATTTATGCTGCTTTCTATTTTTCTCAGTAGGATTTGACTTCCATTTTTTAAAAGCAATCCCTTTTTGCCTCTAACCACCTCTTTTACTCTGTTATTTACCCATGATGGCATTTTTTTGGGTCCTCTTACTGTTGTTTTTGGATATGGTGTATGCATTTTGTTTGAGCCTTTATTATGGTGTTTTTATATAGTTTCCATGAAGCTTTCAGGCATTTCACTGATTGTTCATGACTGTTCCTTTTAATTTCCTCTTATCTAGCTTCCTCATTTTTATATAGTTCCCTTTTATGAAGTTAAATGCTACTGTAGTGGATTTCTTTGCCTCCCCCCTCCCCCCCTTACAAAGATGTTAAATTTAATTACATTGTGGTCTCTATTACCAAGCGGTTCAGCTATATTCATCTCTTTGACAGATCTTGTGCGCTACTTAAGACTAAACCAAGAATTGCCATTCTCCTTGTGGGTTGCAGACCTAGGTGCTCCAGGAAGCAGTCAATAATGGTGTCTAGAAATATTATCTCTGCATGCAGTCGTGAGGTGACATGTACCCAGTCAATTGGGGGATAGTTAAAATTCTCAGAATTTTATAACACAAGATCAGCTGAGGGACTATCTTTTTCCCCTCATATACTGTTGTGTATGATCCCCTCCCTACATTCTGTTAGTACACTTCTACCTCCTGGTGGTGATAACCTCCTCATTTCAGGAAGTGCAACTGATTTACAAAGTACTGTCATGTGAAAGTGTAATTTGAAGACTCATTAATATGTAGACAAATTAATAGTCCCAGTCTGCATTGACAAGGACCACTTGGGGAGTCCTTAATGTACCAATCATTAGCACAATAAAAGAAACTGTTATGATCTATCACGCGATGGCCTGCATGGGGGCATTTTAATTTGCAAATTATTGGCACAACGAACCACCATAACTCCTTTGGAAATCAAAGTCTGACAGCTGGTGAACTTCCACTTCTCTGCAAAACTACTTTTAAAAAGAAAAAGAAAAACAACTAACTAACTAACTAAGCATGCTGTTAGGGCTCATCCGTTACCTTGGCTCAGTTTCCAAATCATCTGAGGCCAGCCAAAGGTAAATTGGATTGTTTTTGATACACTTTCTATGATCCAATTTGTACTCAAAAAGGACACTTAGAAACAAGAAAAGATATCCTCAGTTGGGTTTCATGAATCACACAAAGCCCTTTGGAAATAAGGAAACATCAGTGCTTTCTGGAATGGAAGGAAATCAATTTGGAGGAGGTAAACCAAAATGGATCATCATCCCTCCCTGCCTTTTTTCAAGAAGTCACGTAGGTACTAGTGACTCAGTTCCCATTTGGTAGGTGTTTCTATATAATCTCACTAAGAGGGGGAATGGTCTAACGGACTGAGAACTTCATTTACACTAGCATAAATTAGGAGCAACTCCTTTGTACCAGTTCAACTGAGAGCAGTATCTGGCTCTTTCTGGGCTTGTCTATATGGTGCCTTAACCGCACTAGAAGGGTGTAAATTTTAGGCTGACCTAGCATGTTGTGCACTAACTGGCCCTTGTGAACTCTGCTGGCATGTGCTAAAAGTGTGCATTAATGCAGTACTGTTAACATGTGCTAGAGATTTTTGAATGTGCCCAGCAGGGTCTACATTGGCCCCTTAGTGCACAACACGCTAGTATGGGCTAAAATTTACACCAGTCTGGAGGGGCAAAAGCACCCTGTAGACAAGCTCTTAGTCTCAGTTTTCCTATCTGTAAAATGAGAAGGATAGTATTTACTTACCTATCTTGCTGGATGTTGTGAGGAATAATCCATTAATATCTGTACTGTGCCTTGGAGATACATATTATTAACACAGGACTATCAGAACAGCAGGCAATTTTATTGTATATATATTACATGAGCTGTGAAACCTTGGCATAATATGATGAGTTGAGGGTGGTATGTAATTGAAGTTATAAACACCAAAGTGAGAAAGAGAGAAAGGAATTATTTAGGATTGCCCAGGGGTTATAACTAGGAATAATGGGATAAATCTGAGCAAAGAAAAGTTTAGACTGACTATAAAGAAACATTTCTGAACAGCAAGAGATGTATTAGACTGTAAAATAACCTCCCTGGAGAGGAGGTGGAAGCCCTATTATTTGAATTATTTAAAACTAGGCTGTGCGAAGCACTCCCAGAATACATTGGAGAGAACAATATAGTATTAGTGAGGAAATGCACAAGATAATTAGAAATGGGAAAGACCTGTTGGGCCAAATCTGGTGCTGATTTACACCAAGTGCAAACCCTGTGTAATAAGTGAGTTCGCATAGAGTCCACGTCAGGGAAGAATCTAGCCCATTATTCTATCATATCTGTCCTACCTCTGCAAGTGCAAAACTGTGCCCTCCAATACATTCAAGAAAGTTTGTTTTCTTCTACTCTTGCTCCCATCTTTCCCTCAGATCTTCTCACAGTGCTTTAATCTCTCTAAAGCCCATGCCACTGAGGAAATGGCCACAATTTATAATCAAATTAATACTGAAATCAGTGGGTGAAATCACATTGAAAGTAACGGCAAAATGCCATTGACCTCAACAGACTAGGATCTCATCCAGTGAGGCTGAGAACAGAAAAAAATAAATAAATAACCTCGGTCTTTTCCCCCTCACTTCTCTTTTATTCTGATTTCAATGACATTACTTTTGAGTAAGTGGTCCAGTCATATCTTCCACATGATATAATAACAATTAAACAAACGGAAGGTACTCATTTACAAGAATTTACTGGATAGTCCTGGTGCCTATTTTTAATATAGTTTTTACAATTGTTCCAGAGAGGATACTGGATTAGGAACCCAAGAAGTCTGGGTTCTGTTCTAGCTCTGCCAATGATCTGCTCTTTGACCTTAGGAAAGTGACTTCATTTCTCTGTGCCATACTTTCATCTGTAAAATGGGGATAATAATACATACCCACCTCTGGAATGAACTCAGAGATCTAGGGATGAAAAGTGATATGAAAATGGTCCACATTGGCCACAACAGTTCATTTACAAATTCATTTTTAATACTTAATTCCAGATTGTGTAAATATCATGGCAAAAATATCTTCTGTAATACTTTTTTTTTAAACTTTTTCAACTGCAAGAATTTTGATTATTTTAAACATTAAAAAAAACTCGTAAGTTGGTCTGGCAGCATGAACTACTCATCAGATTTAAGGCCCTATGACTAGTAATGGGCAAAATATAGCACTGGAGAATTTTAATGAGAAGGCTTATGGACCTTACACTATAGAAGCAATGCTGAATGCTGTTATAATTTGGAGAACAGCCAGCTCCTGTATTTCAAATTACATTCACTAGACAAATTCATTCTTTGCTTTCTTTATGTCAGGCTCGTATGAGTTAAGACTATATAATCTAGAGCCAAGTTGTGAATTTTGTGACATGAAACATGACAAAACCACCCAACTTATAATTTAAATTATGTACAAACCAATCACCATGGAGTAATTTTCCATATGCAGAGAATCACCTAATTTACAACCTACAGAAGCAATGATACTCATTTTCTAATTTTATTTGTGATGCTTAGCAATGTTATAACCCATGTAAGTGTTTTCTCTAGGTGCTAAAAGCAAGATCAATATAAATTGGATGTGTTTGAACTAGGAAGTCTTCAGAAAAAAAATATACTATGTAATTTATTAATGTTCATCTGTGTACATTTATAAAAGCATACTGTGCAGATTTGGTCATTTTTTTTAAAAGCTGTATTGAACAGTTTCAACTTTCTTTCAAACAATGTTTAGCTGTATGCATAAGAGCTTTCAAAGCAGGTGTCAGCATTTTTTAAAATTAAAGATAGGGAAAAAAAGGGGGAGGGGAAGGAAAAATACGTTACACACAAGGGCCCTGATTCCCCAAATTGCTTTCTAAGGGCAGTCCCCTGAGATTATGACCTCAATAAAAATGTTTAGCCGGGGGGAAGCGGGAGGGAAGGGATTAGATGTTTTGCTGAGGAACACTTACTGTGCATGAACAGTAAACACTTTCTATATACATTTTAAATATGCAAACTTTCTATGGTTGTCTATGCAGCTGAAATAGATTCCAAAGCCAGAGCATGTAGTGAGCATGTAGTCTCACCTCCTTCATAACACAGGCCACAAGACATCTCCAAATGAATTTGAACCCAAGCATATTTTTTAGAATAACATCCAATCTTGATTTAAATATCCAGTAATGGAGAACACCACAACCCTATAAATTGTACTCTCACTGTTATAAACGTACACCTTGTTTCTAGTCTGAATTTGTCTAGCTACAACTTTTTTTGACACCTTTATCTGCTATACTGAAGAGCCCATTATCAAATATTTGTTCCCCGTGTAAGTACTTCTATACTGTGATGAAGTCACCCCTTAACCTTTTCTTTTTGTTAGACTCAAGGAGCTCAAACTATTTAGCATATCACTGTAAGGCATGGTTTTCCATCCATTGATTATTATCATTGCTCTTCTATTTAGTTAAGTAGATACTTAATGTAGTTATTGTTCATAAATATCCTTCTTTTGCTTTCATTTTGTACTCCTAGTGCAGTTTAAACTGTTTACGCTTATGCTGTGAAGTAAGAATAATCTAGATTAGTTTTTTTTTTAATGGAATGAACTAAATTAAATGGATCTGGGGATTCCCTGAATTTATTAAATGAATGTTAGAAATCCTCCACTGCTCTCACTAAGGGCTAGCTTATCCAAACTTACATCCTGTTGGCAAGACATGAAGGGCATGGGTAGCCCCAGAGAAGTAGATGGAAAATGCTTACATGAGTGAGGGTTGCTCAATCTAGCCCTTAGGCTGGGAGGGAACTGGGAATTGTAAATGCTACACTTAAATCCCTGCAGTAATTTATATGCATGGTGCTGACTATCTGAGGGGACAGGTCAGTTCTTGTTTAAAAATGACATGGTGTTCAATCCTAAAAACAAATGCACTGTGATAAAAGTAGCATTTGTATAGATCTCACATGCCCTTTGAGTCAGAGAATGTGTCTACCTCTCTGTTTGAAAAGTGTCTTCCAGCTTCTGGGTGCTACCACAATCTAAGTACTTAATAATACTACTGACTAGAAATGCATATGTAGGCACAAGGAGGGGAATTAAGAGACAGGATCCTGGACATCTGGTAAGAGTTTCACAGTCATAGTGGCCACCATGACAACATTTCATTGTCTTTATTATTAAAATCAACTTTAAAACACCACAGGGGCACCAACCTGCCATAAGAACTAAGGGCCTATGAATCTGGAGGTTGTGGGGGAAAAAAGAACTTTTTGTTCTATAGATTTTAAGCACAAAGTTGTTTGAAACAACAAAGATTTTCTGTGCTCATTTGTAATGAATGATATTTTAGTTTTTAAAAATACTTTTCCATCTGGACTGAAAACCTGTGTGCCAAGTCTCAGCCTAGGGGGAATTTTTACTCTGAAAGAACAAACCTTTGAAAAGAGGGCTTCATAGTGAAAACACTGACATGTTTTCCCCTATAAATCTCAGGAGAGAATGTGAGAAAGAGAGAGAGATTTTTACTTTTTTGCCATATTATTATTATTTTTATAATTCTGTGCCTCCTGGGCATGGTAGGCCTTTAGTGGGGTTGTTATTCAGGTAGCAGAAACGTTGCTATGATGGGTCCTGAAAGGCTGGTGGGGGATTTGGTGAAAGGGAGCCAGCTCTGTCTCTCAGAACTCCTACTTTTAACATGTCAGCTATTGCACCAAATAAATGGTAAATATGGGGAGTGCAAGGATTCAGAATGAATTCAGGAGATTACTTTTTTGGGGGAGGGAACAGAGTTAAAATAAAATAAAAAAATAAAAATAAAAAAAAATCATGCTGTCAGTATTAATATAACCATATAATCTGTCTGTACTTCTGGTTGCTTCTTACATCCTATGAGCATTCCTTCCATTTTCTCTGGGTTTAGTCTCAGGAAGTTAGCTCTCACCTAGTTTCCAGTCTCATTCATGCTCTGGATAAGATTCTCAGTTGGATTTTTCTAACTTTCCTTTATGTGTTTGAAATCTAATATGACCCAAATAATTTAACTTAATATTCAGTCTTTCTGATACTGACACTCTTTTGGTAACCCTCCTTTTTATGCCAAGAAAGAAAGTATTGCTGCACATATAGGTCTCAATTTTCTTGTACATTACAGGTTTGTCTACGGTGCATTGAAGTTTGGACTGCAGGAGTGCAAACAGCAGTGTGCACCAAACTGCTGCGCGGTAACTCCCTTGTGTGGACACTACGGGCACAAATTAAAAGGTCCCTAGTTCTCTTCAGTCAAGATTACATTAATGCAAACTAGGAACCTCTCAGTTCATCCCCACAGTATTGACACAGGGGAGCTACTGCACAGCTCTTTGGTGCACACTGCTATTCACACCCCTGTATTGCAGGGTGGGAAGTATAGACAAGCCCTAACTCTCCTTTGTACTGGTCTCTCAGGGTATATCTATGCTGCAATTAAACCAGTGGCTTGCCTGTGCCAGATGACTAGGACTCACAGGGCTCAGGCTAATGGGCTGTTTGCGGTGTAGACATTTAGGCTCAGTCAGGAGCCTGGGCTGTAGGACCCTGTGAAATGGGAGGATCTAAGAGCTCGGGCTGCAGCCTGAGGCTGAACATCACGTTAGCCCAAGCCCAGCAAGGCTGAATCAGCTGGCACAGGTCAGCCGCGAATGTCTAATTGCCGTCTAGACATATCCTTAGGGCAAAGCAGACTTAAAAGGGGTATAACAGTGAGAATTACACCAAAGTAGGAGGAACCTTGAGTAGCAACAAGCAGCGTGGGGCTGGATTAAGGATGGAATTTTCACTTTTCATTTTGAATTTCCTAGCCCGTGGCAATTTTAGTTAGACTCAATACAATTTTAATGCAATTTTGTATTTAATTGTAACAATAAACTCCTATTAAATACAAAAATGTGTATAAAGTCACAGATCAAGCTAGATGTAAATGGCTTTACTAGCAATGACCCATGGACAAACACCAATGAGCTCAATGAGCTGTGAGTCAATATTGGCTTTATATGCCTTGCAGGATAGGATTTTTATAAACGTTTGTACAGAGCACTAAACTGTGCTAGTTCATGAATGACACTAATGACCCATATTTAAAGGGTATACCAAATAGCTCCCAGTTGAAAATTAGTCTACCAACATTATGGTACACCGCAGAAACAAAAGTATGTTTTATGTCACTGAAATGATGAAATACAGCAAAACTCATAATGAACATAGAACTCAATATGGTGGATGTAATCTGATTACAGAACTACCTTCTGGCATATGCAGTTTAGTAAAACTGTCAATCACCATTCATTTGAGAGTCAAAAACTGAATAGCCTGTGTGAATAGGTCAGAAGAACCGAAAGCATTGGCAGGGCTGAGTGTGGAATACCGTACAATATCTGATCCAATATGAGTTCAATCTCTCAATATTATATTTATTCAAACATATCTTCATATCATGCAATTTTTCTTTTACACAACAGATGGGTGCATTGGCTGCATAATTTTGATCATGAAGAAATTAAAAAATGTGTGTGGGCACTGTACTGCTCTGTTGGCAGACTTTGGTGGAACATACACTTGTATATGAATTCCAGTCATGAAATACTTTCCTTTTTGTAAACACATACATTTTAATGTAAATTATATATTTTGTATGTTATTCCACAGTGAAGAAGGAGCCTGCACCATTGTGTAGTGAGAAGAGCAAGTTAGACCCAGAGCCCTGAAACAGAACCATCAAGACTGAGCATTGAATTCTGCCCTTGTGTGAACTGGCACATCTCCCATGGATGTCTCTGGCCAAAATTCTGCAGTGATGTAAACAAAGGGGTGGGATTTTCCCTCCCCCTCTCAAATTTTGCAATTCTAATGAAAATTTTCATTGAAATTTCTGAATATAGCAAAATGTTTGACATTTTCATGTCTTTTTCTGGCCATTTTTCAAAGAAAGTGCTATTTGTAAAAAATTCAAATTGCAAAATTTCAAATAAAACTGTTTGCATTTTGACAACAAATATTTTAACAAAGTGCTTGATCTTCTGCCAGCATTTCAACCATCCCTAAGTAAATGGTAGTATAAGTGAAACACTGATGGGCAAAGCTAATGTTGGTCCAACTGACCGTAGTGGAGATCAGTGTTTTTGTGAACATTTGCAAAAAAGTGAACACAAAAATGGGACTATCAAAGTAAATTCATTTAAAAAATCAAACAGATGTCTATGGATAAATTCTGTCAGTTTTAGCCCAGCCCATGCATTCTCATACCATTTGCAGTTCAATCACTCATGCCTCCCCCATCTCTCTTTTTTCTGCTTTTCACCTGCCTGTTACTGGCTAATTTACTTTTCCTCCTCCTTTGTCTTCTATGTGGTGTCACGTTGAGTGCCACACAGTTCCTTGTATAAGACATCATTTCTCTAGTTGCTAGATATGGTCTCACACTCTCCTGAAGACATAAAAGTGCTTCACTCATATATGTTGCATGGTTTATGCTCTCAGTCTCCTTTATTCATTGCTCTAAGCACAGAAATAGGTTTTTGAGTGGGTATTTCCAGATCTCTGCCCTTATAGAGGAAGTATGCAGTAAAGGTCCAATATTCTAAATCTTTCAATAGGTTTATTTCAGCACTTTCCATAATTATAGTGGTATATTGTCTACTGGGGAGGAGTGATATGAAATATTTGGATTTCTTGAACCACATATATTTTGGCTTATGGAAACTCACAATCTGGAACCTTTTCCTCATGCTGGGGTTCACCCATCTTTTCTCCTCTGCCTCTCACTCACACCTCACTGTTTACATTATCTTCTTTACTTAAGAATAGCAATTTAAAAGGAAATCTCATGGTTGCATGCTTATTTGTGACTGGGCTCATCTGTCCCTGGTGTTACAAGCTGTGTTCAGCTCAAGTTATTTAGATTGAAAGAGACTCCATCGGCCTCTACTGCTTTTGTGAAATGTCTGCTGAAATTGATGGAATTTGCACATGTGAACTAGTGTCAAGAGTCCTTGGATTCACTAAAGTGAAAAAGTGCTTGTGTACCCTGGGTTCTCTCAAGAAGTAAAAATAAGAAACTGTTTTCTCTTATTCTTGAACAGTGAGACTTGTTTTGTGAAAGGGTAGTTTAGGTAATATTTCCTTCCCATTCATCTGGACACTTTCAGAGTTAGCTGTTCTATCTTTATGTTGGTACCCCTGCTGGGTATTAGTCCATTCAAGGTTGCTAAGATATTAAGAAGTGACATCAGTGTGGACTACTAGTGAACTGTGAACTAGTGAACTGCCAGCAGAAGAAACAAATGTGGAGTTGTGGCTACAGTATTACCCACTCATCGCATCTGACTGACAAGAAATGTTTTGATGTCACCACAAGTTGACTTGCCAGACTGGTGCTGCACCATTCTCTGCTTCCTCCTCTGCAGCAACATGTAACTTCTTGTGTCTCTTCCACATGCTTGTAAGCACTTGCATGAGAGGATAGATTAAAGGTGGATATCGTGATACCTTCCCTCATTGACCCAGGCCATGCTCCAAAAAGCACTGAAATCAATAAAAAGACTCCCACTGCCTCCAATGGGCTTTGGATCAGGCTGCATTTCACAAACTGCATGTAGCACAGCATGGATTGGATTGACAGAGATCACAGAAATTTCTTTGCATGTCAATGGCATAACAGTTTTGCTCTCACCACTCCTTTGACGTTATACCTGTGGATCAACAGGAGTCACTGAATAGAACTGCTGGCATCACTGATTGTCTTTGTTGGTCCTGGATTGTAACCCTGTGTGAATTTGGTAATGAGTTATAACTGTAGCAGTGTTGACTGGAAAACCAAAAATCTGTTTCTCATAAAAAAATTTGAGGTTTTGACATTTGTTTCCATTAGAATGAAAATTATCCCCTTTAAAAATATATATACAGTGGTAAGGGCACTCACCTAGTATATGGGAAACACAGGTCCCAGTCCTTGCTCCACCTGATTCAAAGCAGGGACTTGAACAGGTGTCGCCCACATCCCAGGTGAATATCCAGTCCACTGGTGTGTAAAGCAGTCTCAATTGCTCCTGGTGCAGTTGTTCCACTTTGAATAAATAGTTATGCATTAGGCCAGAGAGAGAGAGAGAGAAACTGACTGTGTAGCCTGGCCATACTGGGATGTCTCTCCTCTGATTTTGACCAGAAATTGCATCCTAAAACTGAGAAAACTTTTCCGAAGAAAGTTTTGTTGAAACTGATACATTTCCATTAAAAGCTAGGGTTTCAACAAATTGTCTTTGTCTCACAAAAAAAATTGTTGTCAAGAAATCCCCAACTAGCTCTAATCTGCACCCTGTAAGACATTAACTGCACTATGAGGGGGAGGAAGGGAGGGAAATACATATTCCCAGGCAACTGGCATTCTCACATTTTCCGTACTTTTCTCTGTTTCACAGGATATTATTCCTGGTTGATATATCTGAACTTGAGACAGATTTCATTTCAGGCTGTTGTCAATGTCACTGCTATTATTTTTAATTATTTATTTTAGTACTCATTTGTATTGTTAGAGCTCCTAAGAGCTCTCCCCATGGACTAGAACTCCATTGTGCTAAGGGATGTGCAAACATAGAACCAAAAGATGAGCCCTGCCCCAAAGAGTTTATAATGTCATTGTAAGACGAGAGACAACAGATGGATACCGACAGATGGGCAAGTACAAGGAAACAGTGAGGTAATATTGGTCAACATGATGGACAGTGGTCATGGCACACCAGTCACCTAAGAGAACTGGGATTGACTTTCATAATATATGCATGTTTAGCAACTACTGTCAACCCATTTTAGGGGATGACTAATTTATTTGTGCTGCTCCACAAATACACACCAGCCAGTATCTTTACTGCCTGTACTCACAACAAGTGCTAATGGCCATTTGTCATGTTTGGAAAGGTAGACTGTTATTTTGTATGGCACAATGAAGTTGGAACTGGGCTTCTTTTAGGCAGGACAATGAAGCGTGAAATTGGACAGAGATGCCAGTGCAATCAATGCAATGCTTACAGAAGACAACGATTCCCCAGTACCAGTCAGCAAAATGTCAGTGCTACTCTATTTTCTTTCTGCCTTTTTGTCACATGCACAGTGGACATTACTGTCTTTCAGAGCTCTTGCTTTACTTTAATTATGCCAGAAAATTTTAGGGAAGATTTTATCTAAATTCTTTACTGAAAGCTGTCCTAAGACGGTTTTATAACAATGGAGAATTCTTTATATAAATAATAACAAACAAACATTGCACTGATATTCACATGAAATTTTGGTCCCAGATTATGTAAAGCTTGGGAGAACCATATAATCTCCTTTTTTTCCCCATCAACAGGGCACTCCAAGTTCATGATCATCCTACCTTATCTCTTTTTCTTTCTCATCTGCAGGGTCACAGTCACATCTCTTTCTTTCTGATGTTTAGTTTCCCCCATCTCCTATTCTTGCAGAGGAACATAGATCACATGGCTTCCCAATTCTTCTGTTCATGATCTCTGCAAGAATATAAGGTGTGGTTTCTGCAAGAATATAAGGTATATAACAGAATGTTGAAGTAGAAAAGCCAGATTTTTCATATAAACTGAGAGTATCAGATAGCTACCTGACTATCTGCTAGTCAAGGAAAGTGCTTCCAATGTGCTATACTGAATAGTCTGTGTAGCACAGAGAAGAACAGTGTGTGAACAGCTGTGGACACCAGAATGAGATGCCAGGTGAGATGCTGCTAATACTAATCCCAGCTGGTATTGGCTCAATATGAGTCCTATATTCTGAAGTGAAATTTAAAATTCAAAGGGGGCTGACTATTTGCAAAGCACTGATGAACTCAATGGCTAGGTTGAATTAGAAACAAAGTGGGTTTTATTGGAGTTGGGCCATTCACTTTCATCAATGCATTTCATATGTGACTGAATTTAAAGTGTATCTACCTTTCTTCAGCTATTGTGCTCACCAGTGCTTTGTATGCTGATTTTTTTCGATAAGAAACTACACTGGACACACTTTAGACAGCTAAATTTAATAATACTTATAGGAATCTGTTGTCCATCTCAACAGTTGAATGGGGTAGGATAAAAGAGAAGTCTCAGAAGGGAAGCAACCGAATAATTCTGGGCTTTGACTGCTTTTGCTGTTAAAAAGCTATAACACTTTTTTTTTTAATTTAACAAAAAATGTAATAGAGGGACAAATCATTGTTTAACTACTATATATGTTTTACCATCTCACTTACCTAACAGATAATGTAAATGGATGTGACAGGTCTTCTATCCTTTTTTCACTTGTATTCTTATCATTGCATTGGTATATGACACATCCCTTTCCTCACTCCTGCATTCCAAACTTTTTTTTCAATCATCTATTAACCCCATTGATCAGTACAGTTGATAACACATATAAAAACAGCTGCAGGTAGATTCTTTGTGCTCTCTTTCTAGTAATTCAGGGCTCTAGTAACATGTGGAGAGAACCCCCCCAAAATCAAATTGGCTGCTTCAATAAGTCTGCTTCTGCTTATATTTCAGTTCAATCAAAATCATATCAAATTCATCTGATTCTAAACAATGTATAGTACCTGGCACATGAACAGTGCAGTAACAATTTATTTTGGATAGAGAAGATGTCCATGTATGGTGGTCTCTGTGAGCACCATACAAAAATTAACACAGGCAAGAAGAAAGGGAACTTCCTGTTTAATCACCAACATAAAAAGTTTAATCTAGTTTCTGTAGAGACAGTTCTAGAAATACTCATTGTAGTGGAGACATGAGAAGAAGGATGGGATACATAAAAGGAAGAAAAACAAGATCAAGCCATCCTTTAAGCACCATGCAGTAAAGGAAAATCAATTTGCACGGTCTCATGCTGAGTTAGGGCTGTTCTACACATAGTTTTTGTACTGATTTAATTACACTGATTTAGAAACTGCTATAGTTAAATCATGAAATACCCTGGTGGGGAGCAGTTTTACCAATAGAAACACCTTTCTATCAGTATTGCTTAATTACCCATAGGTTGTCTCAGAAATACCTAAAGAACAATATACATGTTTAATGACAAACCAATATTGAGATATTAATCAAGATGATTTCCATATAAAGCTCTAATAATAAATTTGAATACTCTCACCTGCAGCTAAACTAAAACTCATCATTAAAATATCTTATCTGTAACCTTACAAACTAACTAAAAACTACTGGTCACTGGCTGCTGAGCCAAATTTTTTAGCACAGCCAGAATACTAACTAGTCAAAAAATAAACAAAACTCTGCTTCCTGTGGTGTAAAGTCACCATTCGTCACACAGACCCCAATCCTACTCCCCCGGAGTCAATAATAAAACTCCCATTAACGTTAACGTTACAGGATCAGGTCAATATTGATTTTTACAGACATTATTAATATTTATTTGAATATTCTCAAATATAGCAGTGATGGCTGCCTCAGAAAAGTAATGCTAAATAATGTCTATAGAGAGCAGCGCATCTCTGAATAATACACACTCCAAAGCTATTATCATAGGGCCAAGCTGTTCTGATCTTTTGGTATTGTTACAGTAATGTAAATAATGAGTTAAAGATCATCAGTAAGTTAGTATACTAAATAATTTATCCAAACTCAGCTCATTAAAATTATATATGTAAAAGAATTTGTTCCTTATGTCTTTTATACATGCCTCAGAGGTAACTAACTGTTTTTAGTCATCATTAGTTAAAAAGCTACTTGTGGCCACCTAAACTATTCTTCCTTGTTCTTTTAATGAGTCATTTCTCCAGTACTTGTAATCATCATTTTTATGTGGGGTTTTGTTGTTTTCTATCTGTAGAGGCAGATGTATCATCACTTTCACTACAGCAATCAGTCAATCAATCAATGACATTCAACATCTTTTGAGAAGCACTTTTCCTTTCTTCATCGCAAGACAGGATAAAGTTATCCCCAAGTAGACACTGAAGTATATACAATACCTTGTCATCTCCTGGCTGCTCTCTTTTTCATCTCCTTTATATCAAGTATTCATTCTTTTCTGTTTAATTTCGATTTAAAATAAATTACTGAAAAAGGCGGAAGATATTTGTGAGACCCTATAAACCAGTGATTTGTCCACATGTATTTTTCTTCCATTTCTGGGGCAAGTGTATAAAGAGTACTTACTCCCCTAGTGCCAAAGAAGTGTCACTAAATAAAGACCTGATTTCCAACAGGTAATTTTATCATATGAATCTTTTTGATACTATTTAATTCCAGGAAAACAAAGATCAGTCAAAGGTAATGAATGATGAATTAATAAATGTGGGCATTCACAATGGGAACATGATTTAGTAAACGTATGGCTAAGCAAGACTTTTAGCTTAAGGATTCTGTTAAAGTAAAGAACTACTGAGGTAGACCAAAGTTATAAGGTGATGAGCTTTAATGGCAACTCAAAAACATATAAAAAATGTGGGTCCTCTGTATAAATGAGACCAGAGTTTGCCTATTAACTCTTTGTGTCTGTGTATTAGTATATTGTAAGACCAAATTGTAACTGTGTACAGAATCTGGCAAGAGCGTTTATTTTTTCTCATCTCAATGTGTGAGAATTTATTTCTGAAACTCCCCACGCATTGAAATGAGAACATAGCCCTTAGAATTTCAACCAGATCTATTACAAAGAGTAACTAGACTGAGTATAATAAAATGTAGGAGGTCTAAGTGTCTGACTTGTAATCACACACTATTAATGTCCAAAAAGCTAGTTTTATGTTCTTGTCATATTGTGAATGAATATGCAGCTGAGTTTACTTAACAGTCAGGGATCAAAATCCTGCTATTTTTATTTGGACTCAGAGCTTTGAAGACACATTACCATACAGTATGCTAACCAAAGCTAAACCACTTTGCTTGTTGAGAATAAAATAAAATGTGGTCATAGTTTGTTAATTACTTTTAATTCATGGCAAAACAACTAATGAGAAATCATTTAGGATAATGTCATCCAATGTAGGTTTTCTCTTGAACAGTTTATCAAGGATCCTGTTTAAAGCTAGGTGAGTAACACATCTTACTTCACTGAGGGGAAAAAACAGACTGTGCATCTGCAAAGGATCCAAAATCCTGCAATATTCACAAAGTCAAAGCCCCTTAGGCCTGGTCTACACTAACACCCCAATTCGATCTAAGGTACGCAACTTCAGCTACGTGAATAACGTAGCTGAAGTCGACATACCTTAGTTCGAATTTACCGCGGTTCAGACGCGGTCCACACACGGCAGGCAGGCTCCCCCGTCGACTCCGCGGTACTCCTCTCGCTGACGTGGAGTACCGCAGTCGACGGCGAGCACTTCCTGGTTCGAATTATCGCGTCCACACCAGACGCGATAAATCGAACCCGGAAGTTCGATTGCCAGCCGTCGAACTACCGCGGTAGTGTAGACAAGCCCTTAGTGATTTTCTCTTAAGGCTGCCTTGCATTGCATTATATCCCAGTGCATTTATATTTATAGAAATACTTCTTGGCTTATATGGTAGTTACAGAATAGTTTAATTTTGTTTATCACAAAGACAGTGATCCATGCTCAGACTTCTGAATTATAATTTTCAGATCACTTCTCTTTGTTGTTTTCGGACAGTATTTTGCAGTAAAAAAACCAGCCCATTAATAATGAGTAGGTCAGATCAGTCAAGCAGGTTATGCCATGTGTTTTGTTTTCTGCATTCAGAGATGACAATAATATTTAAATTTGCTCTGGAACAATAGGGCTATAAATTAATTTTTGTATCAGAGTTAACCATTCACAACATATTTGATGAATTTCACCACATTTTTGTTCTAAAGTTGTCTACAATTAGCTTATTAGTTTCTCAAATATATGTGCTATTTGAAATGTACTGAATAATTCAGGTGAATAATTCTTTGGGTTGTAGATCATTTGAGTTCAGTTTAGTACTCAAAATTTGATGCACATTGGCGAATTTGATTAGACATTAGGCCACGTGGCATATTTCTCTTCCCTAATTTGATAAGCATAACTCTTAGAAGGGAGTTTCCACTGCAAACACAAATTGATGAATTCAGTATTCACTTTCCTTGCAACTATATTTAATAGTTGCTTAACATTCACTATATTTGTGAATATTCCTTCAAAAGGGGGCATAGATTCATAGATTCTAGGACTGGAAGGGACCTCGAGAGGTCATCGAGTCCAGTCCCCTGCCCGCATGGCAGGACCAAATACTGTCTAGACCATCCCTGATAGACATTTATCTAACCTACTCTTAAATATCTCCAGAGATGGAGATTCCACAACCTCCCTAGGCAATTTATTCCAGTGTTTAACCACCCTGACAGTTAGGAACTTTTTCCTAATGTCCAACCTAGACCTCCCTTGCTGCAGTTTAAGCCCATTGCTTCTTGTTCTATCCTTAGAGGCTAAGGTGAACAAGTTTTCTCCCTCCTCCTTATGACACCCTTATAAATTATGACTATGACCCTTATGACTATTTATAAATTCATGCTAATACTCACAGAAGACATTGTTGAATATGCACCCAATTCTATTAATTTCCAGTTGACTAGATTGTGAGATTATATACATTTTCCAGTGAAAAGCGCATCACATTTTTACATTGTCCCTGGAACCGCTCGGGAGGGAAACTGTGACTTGAGATTTTGATCACTTTCCTAGCTGCTCTGTGGAGAGAGTAAACAAGGACAGGTCTATACTCAACATAGTGTATGCTCCTTGATGTGTCATTGCAGCCACATTGACAGGTATATTGGGGAAGTTAAACCAAAGCTCTTCCCCACTGCTGCCTGCCACCTGCCCGGGGAGGGGAACATAGCAGCTTGGCTTGTGTAGCTTCTTGTGTAGGTACCCAAGAAAGGGACATAAGGAAGACAAGCTAGCCAGTCCAAAATTAGCACCACATGAATCGGATAACAATAGCAACAAGTTATTCTCCATAACTCACCATGCAATTTTTAAATTGTTCTTGCTTAAATTCAGTATGACATCTTTTGACCAGTATTGATCCTTTTGCTCATATTGACTAATATATTACATCAAGCAGCAACCTGGCTGAAGTCAGATGGATAATTTGCGTAGTAAAGTATCTCTCCTTGTAGTCTAGTCCAACCTTTACATTCTTCATGAATTTTCCAAATCAGATGTTTTCTGATCTGTATCTTTAATTATACAACGTAAGCAGTGCATACGCCACCAGTACTTCCAGAATAGTACAGGTGAGTCCTTTTATAGTGCAGTTATAATCTAAAAAGGGACTGGTGCCTCAGTGACTTCCAGTCGACATTCTAGTGACTTTCCAGTGACTTCAGAATTTGCTGAGTTTTGAAGTAAATCCCTTCCTTTTCAACCTGGTTAACACAATTACATGTATTTACTTATTGTAAATGAAATTGGATGAATGGACTATAAGGTGGATAGAAAGCTAGCTAGATTGTCGGGCTCAATGGGTAGTGTGATCAACAGGTAGTGAAAAACCATGTCTAGTTGGCAGCTGGTATCAAGCAGAGTGCCCCAAGGGTCGGTCCTGGGGCCGGTTTTGTTCAATATCTTCATTAATGATCTGGAGGATGGCGTGGACTGCACCCTCAGCAAGTTTGCAGATGACACTAAACTGGGAGGAGTGGGAGATACGCTGGATGGTAGGGATAGGATACAGAGGGACCTAGACAAATTAGAGGATTGGGCCAAAAGAAATCTGATGAGGTTCAACAAGGACAAGTGCAGAGTCCTGCACTTAGGACGGAAGAATCCTATGCACTGTTACAGACTAGGGACTGAATGACTAGGCAGCAGTTCTGCAGAGAAGGACCTAGGGGTTACACTGAACGAGAAGCTGGATCTGAGTTGACAGTGTGCCCTTGTTGCCAAGAAGGCTAACAGCATTTTGGGCTGTATAAGAAGGGGCATTGCCAGCAGATCGAGGGACGTGATCATTCCCCTCTATTCGACATTGGTGAGGCCTCATCTGGAGTACTGTGTTCAGTTTTGGGCCTCACACTACAAGAAGCATGTGGAAAAATTGTAAAAAGTCCAGCGGAGGGCAACAAAAATTATTAGGGGGCTGGAGCACATGACTTATGAGGAGAGGCTGAGGGAACTGGGATTATTTAGTCTGCAGAAGAGAAGAATGAGGGGGGATTTGATAGCTTCTTTCAACTACCTGAAAGGGGGTTCCAAAGAGGATGGATCTAGACTGTTCTCAGTGGTAGCAGATGACAGGACAAGGAGTAATGGTCTCAAGTTGCAATGGGGGAGGTTTAGGTTGGATATTAGGAAAAACTAGGAGGGTGGTGAAGCACTGGAATGGGTTACCTAGGGAGGTGGTGGAATCTCCTTCCTTAGAGGTTTTTAAGGTCAGGCTTGACAAAGCCCTGGCTGGGATGATTTAGTTGGTGTTTGGTCCTTCTTTGAGCAGGGGGTTGGACTAGATGACCTCCTGAGGTCCCTTCCAACCCTGATATTCTATAATTCTATGATTAAAATAAGTAAAATGGAATATTCCATTTTCCTTTACTTTCTGCCCATCCTTTTCTTTCTTTTTTGTACTCTCAGATCATTGCCACTTCCTTCTTTCCATCTTCCTCTTTTAGCTACCAATCACTCTTTCTGTACTCCCACAAGTCTTCCTCTACCTCTCTCTCAAATTTCTCTTTCTTCTTCCATCCCGTTCTCCCCAACTATGTTTCTTTTCCCCATGTACTTTCCACACAATTCTACTTCTTCCCAGCCTACCTCAACTTCCATTGCAGAAGTTACTCCTATCACAGAGGGAAAGAATAGGACCCCACATGCACTTTTCCCATTATGTCTCATGATCAGTTAAGATGTCTTTTAACACCATTCAGATACTAAAATACTTCTGAATTTGCATAGATCATGAGATCAACTGTAAGCTCTTTGGAACAACAACTGTCTTTTTGTATAGCGCTTAGCACAAATGAGCCCTGGTCTACAACTAGGGATCAGAGGTGCTACTAAAACAAAAATAGTACATAATAAATTGAGAAATGTTTTTTAAGACCAGTTGTATTAACTCATTATATTAAAGAGTAGTTGTATGTTCCTGTTAATGTTTAGAGTGTCAACAATATGTGATGCAAGTGTCAGGTACTCAGTGTAGAAGTTACACTTTTGTACGATTTGAATTATTTTTTTCTCTAAGTCTTTGTAGTGGGAATTGTAACAAATATATTGTCAAAAGGAGACCCTGGTCAAAAGAAACTTAGGAAGGAAGAAATGCTTGAAGAATCAGTAAAAGTGCATTATTTTGCTCTAACAAGAGAGTATTAGTATGATTTGAGAAACTGGGAAAGTCAGACATTGAAGTTTTGTTTCTGTAAGTCTGACTTTGATGTGAAGATAACTCTTAGATGATTCAGGATGGATTTATAGCCTGCTTGAACAAGAAAAATGTGTCACAAACCCCAGTTTATAAAAAGCTCAATGCAAGTAAAACATGAAGAAAAATATTGATCAAAAAAGTGAAGCATTACCCAAGAGCAGGGATTGGAATAGATGCTTGCAATGAAATAAGTGATAATATTTAAGACATTATAATTCATAGTGTACATTTATTGAATTTAGTGATGCAAAATTGTCTGTTTTCCCTAATCAAAATGTTGCAGGACACTTTTACTGTTGTCCTGCATGACTCATGAATGCTAACGTATTTTTGGAGACATTCAGTTGCTTCCCACAGTTCCATGCAGTACATGTCACTTTATTAGTAGTTAATCCACTGTCCTGAGTTTTGATGACCTTACTTGCTGCTGGATTCTACTCTCAAAAACACACCAAGGATCTCTGAAAAGTATAATGAGGAAACATCCAATTTTTACTAGATAGTTATATAGGTTCTAGTAATAGCTTACAGTAGCTTCTTTTTATGAGAGTCAGTTTAGGTGGCTAAGGTTAATGATTTTAGAATAAGGAAAGAAAGAGAAGACACCAACAGAAATCCAGTTATAGAACTCATCTTCGAATATACTCAAGACAAAAAAAGAAAATACCAAAAGACAATTGAGAAGCATATAACAATGTTCCAGGCTCTTTTGAGCAGAAACAACATACAAGCAGATCATCTCTATGCATTAGCCATTTTATCAGGGCTATAAGCAGTTCCGCATGCAAGGAAGTATTACAGTATTAGTTAGTTGACCCAGGTGTTTCACAAACTCATCCCCCGACTCTTTTTTTTTGTTCTAAAGTGATGCTGAGGTCCCAAACTTTCCCTAACTTTTTGCAAGGCTACAACGTACATTATATGTTTCATAGAAAAAATAAAAATGGGTTGACAAATTTATTTTCAATATCTTCTGTAGCAGGGTTTCTCTTTCTGATGTAAATCAGGAATTAATCATACTCCAGAGCTATACTGATGTAATTGAGATTAAAATATGATCCAATCTCTCTCATCCAAATAATACTGGGACACTTACTTTTCTCTTAAAGCATAATAAATGAATGGCCATTTATGCATAATATCACTCATTGTTCCCTTGCTTAGTCACCTGTTATACAGAATATGTTTGTTATTAAATTTAAGTCTGGAGATTTCCTATAGTAAAACCCAATGAAATGTGAAAGTTTTGAAGTCAAATTGATTAGCTAATTACAACCCACTCTGGAGGTGTCCCATTAGTGGGGTGCATCAAACGTAGAAATGGATAAATAATTTATAATGAATCAGTTATTCCATGAAATTTCCTTATTTTTCAGCTCGCAAACTGTCCATCAACAACTTGAAACAAATGTATAAATTATTGACAATTATTTGCTTGATAATTGTATTATAGTCTATTTATTATAATATAAAAATATTTTGTGCATATTCAGAATTCAGTCTTCATTGGTTAGTTTTGAGAGGTCACATGTTATGTGTGTGGTTCGACAGGATGAGCATTACCCTTAAAATCAAATTTTCAGTGCCAATATTTGTGTTTATGGATTCATAAGTCACTTTTCACAATGAATCTTCTCCAGTGTTTGCTTTCAATACCTTTTTGCCATGAACATACCCGTGAGTAAACTGTTTACTGGAGTACTCAAGGAAAATCGATACAAAGGGATGTGAAAAGAAAATTTGTTTAACAAGCTAAATGACTATTTTTAGATTTTCTTTTTTCAGGAAAAGAAAGGAAACAAACAGACACAATCAAAATTAAACAAACAAACAAAAGTGCTTTACCCATTTAAAACCCCTTTGGAGCCAATATTTTATAATTCAGACAACTTTGGTTTTCCAAGAGGAAGGCTGTCATTTTGTTAAAGTACATTTCATACCAGACAATATATCTCCAAATCCACCCACTCTTCCAGAGTCTAATTCTGATATTAATTACTGAATTCAGTGGATTTATTCCTGATTTACTATGAATTATGTTTGATTAGAATCAGAGTGACTAAATCAAGATAATCACATACTGTGTATGCAGAATGAAATTGGTTTATTTGTTTTACTAGCAGCAAGTGTCCTAATTTATGTAATTTATAGCAGCATCCTATTAACTGCCAAAAAAGTTCTAATTACAAATTTGGTTGACAGACTACTTTATTATATATATAAAACTGCCAGATAAATGTATTTGTGTGATGGACAATAGAATAAGGTGAAGTTGGTTTACATTTTTGAAAACTGCAATTCAGACTTTTGAAGTTTGATCTCCAATCCTGTTATGAGCTCCATACAAAGAGCTGCCCACGAGAAACCATTTGCAGTGCACAACAAAGTTTATTGGTCCTCCCAATCCCTGGAACTATACTACATATTCTTGAGCCCCATATATTGACAATTTAGCTATTTACATAAATACAGACATAGAACATCCTGTAAGAACCCCCATAGTGCTAAATCATATAGATATAAGTAGCTGAAGACCTGTCTTTCTGCCTGCTATTGTGGATTGGTGGATTATAACTGTTGAGAGTTTGCCTTATATACACAATACATTGTACTCTAGATCTTTGTAAGTAGGGTTTTTTCATAATAATAATAACATCTGCATCTAAGTCATGGCCAAATTCTCCTTTTGCATGTTGTTCACTTGTTTCAAGCTTATAACTCGCGCTGACATCAGTGGAGTGTCCATTATCCAACTAACATCCCAAAAATAGAAGCCCTGCTGGCATCAACTGAAATGGTGTATTCAGAATGAGCACAGACTATGCTCTCCACACTTACAATAGGGACAAGAAATGCACAGTGTGGATCAGAGAAGAGGTTTGTTCCCATTGTAACAGATTCCGATTCCAACTGTTTCTCTGCTCTAGCTTCAGTGGAGTTACCCCAGATTCATACCAATGTAATACAAGTCTGAATCAGGTCCAAAGTATCCAAACTGTACAACTTTATTTTATATAGTATCTTACACATAGACTCTATAATAATATTCTGTACAGAAGTAGGTCCTTAAATCCAGGCCGTGTAAATCTTGCCGATATTTTCTGCATAACATCTTTAAGATAGAGCCATTCTTACTCTCCGCATAGCTAAGTCTCTTGTCTAAGCTCTCATCATCTTGTGTCTCACTTAATGCAACTCCTTCTCACTGACCGTGGCAAAGGCAGTCTTGCCCTGCCGATATCCATTCAGAATACTGTTGTAATGACCATTTTCCTAAGACACCACTTTGACCATATCATCCCTCTTTTTGCATTCCTTCACTGGCTCCCTCTTCTCTATTGCATCAAACTGCTTGTCTTCACTTTCAAGGCCCTTCACAATCTGTCACCACTTTTACCTATCACCTCTCCTTGGCTATCAAGTTGTCAGGTCTTGCCTGTGATGCCAGACTATCTCCCACTCATTAAATTGTCAAAATAGCACCTTTGTGTTTTCTCCCATGCTTCTATTCATGCTTTGGAGGAGCTCCCTGTGAAATTCATTCATTATCCTTCTTCAAAACCTTCTGCAAAACTCTCCTCTGCCATGATGCTAGTAGCGTTCTGAGATCACTGCCTATCTTGCTGACCAATATTGTTTCATTGTTTCCTCATATGTCCCTGTCTGTCTGCCTTCATTTATTATTCTTATCTTATACTTAGATTGTAAGCTCCTTCGGGCAGGGACCATCCTTTTGTTTTGTGTTTGTGCAGCACCTAGCATAATGGGGTCCTGGTCATGACAAGAACTTATAGGTTCTATGGTAATACAAATAAATAATAAGTAAAATAATAAATAATGACAGAGGAAGAGAGCATTATAAGAAGTATAAGCAAGTGACAAACAATCTTTAGCAAACTGTTATTGCTTTCTATACCCTATTGTATCCCCACCTGATGATAGCCAACTAGAAGGGCATCACTTAAGTAGTTATAAGGATGCTCAGATAAATAGACAGGGAGATAGCTATTTAAACATGCTACAAATCATTTATGCAGTCGATGCTCTTGAATTTTGCAATTAACTCCCATGGTAGCGCAAAGGAACCTTAGAAGTGTCTGAGGATCTAGTCTTGGGTTTCTAAAAATAAACTGGAAGATGTGGGTATGCCTGTGTGTGCAGTGAGTTCTTTCCCCCTGTGCTTTGCAAGTGATATAGGTGGTTAAAATATACAATAGTTTGACCAGTATGTGTGGCTTGACCCCATTTTTCTGTCTTTGCAACAAATGGTAGCTGATAGTTAGGCTCAAAGGCCATCTTCCTTTATAGTCCGCAGTGCCAGTATATGTGAGTGCCTCACAATACCTCTGCGAGATAGGAAAGTACTATTATCCCCATTATACGGATGGATAGAGACACAGATAAAGTAAGGTTCAGATCCTCAAAAGTATTTAGGTGCCTAACTCCCATTGTGTTTGGCCTAAGGAAGTGTGTGGCAGAACAGGGCCTACTATGGGCATCTCCCAAATTCCAGGCTAGCACAGTAGCCACTGGACCATCCTTCCTCTGTGGGGAAAGCTGGGGTTTTCAAAGGACCCTGCTGGAATTAGGCATCCAGTCTTTTTGAAATTCAATGGGAATGAAGCATCCAGCTCCCCTAGGCTCCTTTGAAAATTCCAGCCAAAATAATTGAACACAATTGAGGAGCTCTAGTAGTCTCTTGTACTGCAGGCCAAATTCATATGTGGTGTAGTCAGGTGAAACTCCCTTAATAGATAGCGGGTCTGAACTGGGATTTTTGTGTCTGCTCTGTAACTATCTTTAGGAAGAATGCTATGTTGAATGTCAACGCTCATTTGTTATTTCCTTCTTTTCTATGTAATTTAAGTTGAAATTGGGATTCCCATATACTCTGAAGTGAAAGAATGCTTTTGAACATTTTGTTATTCTAAAAGAATCATAAATATCAGTCAATTTTGGACCTGATTAGTTAGTTAGTTAATTAACAGCTACAAAGTGCTAGAAATATGTAAAATTTTATGTAAATACTAAATATTATTACATTTTACATGGCTGTATTATTAACTATAACAACATACATATTTTGAGGCCTTAAAATGCTCACTACCATAAATCTTTCCTCCAATAAAATGCTGATTTTCATACCCCCTCCTGTTTATTTGACTGCTGTTAAAAAATCTTTCAAAATGACTGGTGCAAGCCAGAAAAGTTGAAGCTGGAGTCAAAAATCCATGAACCAAAACATATGCCAAACTGTAGGGACTGACTGAACACAAATGAAAAGGGGGGAAATATAAAGCAATTTGATTACCATGACTGCTAAGAAGTTATGCCAGGATATTTTCATTGGCATAGCTGTTGCTTTGTTGGCCCTCATACATGGATTCCGAATTAAAGTTAGTTCAATAAAACCCCCATAAATTTCTGTCCAAAAATAAAAATGACTTCTCTTTGGCTGTGTTTGTGTCCCAAGCATATTAAATTTCCATGAACATTCAGGAAATCAAGTTCTTCTCGCCCATATATCACCAGAAAGAAAATAGCACATTTGCACATGCAAGTATTTAAAAAAAGATCCATTTGAAACAGATCAGTAAATGATCCAGAGAGGCATCTGACTGTGACATTCCCAACTTAGGGAATACCCACTGTGACGGTGTACCCCATAAGGCTTCCTGGGAATATGTTTATGAATGTATATAAAATATAACTGGAAAATGTTTTATGCTACATATACCATGTAACATATCTGTGTAAAGGTTATGATCTACTGAATACATTCCTCCTATTTGTATGCATGTATCATTTTTGTACTTGAAGTTAGGAATATTGGCTGTATACTCACTTGATTTCTATTGAGAAAGGAATGTGCAAATTAAATGCCCAATCAAGAACCATTTAAGCCAACAATGAACTCGAAGATGCCAATCCACATCTGAGCTTTCCCAGGAATGTGGCTTGGCTGGTAAGAAACACAGTCATGCATGGACATGTGATTTACCCATGTGACTCCAAAACTCCACCTTGGAGCTGGACTTTGCATAGAAGAGAGGAGGGGATCTTACCCCACAAGGGAAATTCTATTTAAGCCTATGGGAGACCCCTCCATTTTGTCTTCAGCTGGCTAAAGAGATAGTCTCTTCACCCCCAAGGATACCTGAAAGAAACTGGAACAAAGGACAGTAACTACAGGGTGTGAGTGATTGCTGGACCCAGACTAGAAGGAGACTAGTCTGTAAAAGGAAGCTTACTGGAACTTTTGAGGTTTTATCTGTATTCAGTTTTCTTAGACATAGAATTGCGTGTTCTATTTTATTTTGCTTGGTAATTCATTTTGTTCTGTCTGTTACTACTTGGACCACTTAAATCCTACTTTCTATATTTAATAAAATCACTTTTTACCTATTAATTAACCCAGAATATGTATTAATACCTGGAGGGGGAGGGGGCAAACAGCTGGGCATACCTCTCTATCAGTGTTATAGATGGCGAACAATTTATGAGTTTACCCTGTATAAGCTTTATATAGGGTAAAATGGATTTATTTGGAGTTGGCCATCCGAGTGTTAAAGACAGGAACACTTCTGTAAGCTGCTTTCAGTTAAGTCTGCAGCTTTGGTTCAGTGGTTCAGACCCTGGGTCTGTGTTGGAGCAGACTGTGTTGGAACAGGCGAGTCTGGCTCAACAAGACAGGGTGCTGTCCCAGGCTGGCAGGAAAAACAGGAGCAGAAGTAGTCTTGGCACATCAGGTGGCAGTTCCGGGGGGGAGGGGGGAAGGAGGTTCTGTTATCCAACCTGTCACATCCACATGCAATTATTTTATGAGAAAGCCTGTGATAGTGACAGAAATTTACAGACTAATAGATGTAATATTTCATGGAGTCTGGGATCCTGCATGGTACCCGTCACCAGGGCTCTGGCACAGAAGAATTTAAATAAGCAATTTAATCTTACTGCACTCTCATAGCTGAGAAAACACATGCATAACTATTACTCTGTAAATTGGATTAAACAAAATTAAATGTATATTATGGTCTCAGCCAGCAACTCTGGCAGTAACTCTGGGATGGGGTATACAAACCCCATACTGGGCCTGAAGGTGTTAAAGGACAATATTGGGCCTAGGTAGCCCTACCCCTTTGGGCCTGCACAGCATGCTCCGACTGGTTAAAAGGAACTCAGAAGACCAGACGGGGGAGAAAAGAGTGAACAGGCTTGGGGAGAAGACAAGCCTTTCTCCTGAAAGCCACATGTAAGGTTGAGCTAGAGATGGGATCATGGTGCTGATGAGCCCCATAGGTAGTGCTTTATCCATCCCTTTTTTTTTTAAGAGCTGGTAGGTCTGTGATGGGGTGTGACTCACCACTGTGGCACCTCCTGCTGGCTATCCTGGGGATTAGCTCCGTTCACCAATGCGCCTTCCTCTGGTGGTGTCTTGCCGCCATCACTTTTGTATCAGGACCCACGCCATGCCCAGGACTGCAGCATCCTCTTCAGTGACACTGCCCTCCGGCTGTTCTCCCGTACCTGGGGACCTCAATCTCCCTCCAGCGACTACCTCAGTGGCAATTACAGTCCTTTGTCCTGGGGCCACTTCCCATTGGCTCCAGCACCCTCTTCTGCCCTTACCTCAGGTCCTCAGCCTGCAGGCCCTATCAGCCAGTCAGGGGCTCTCTCTAGCTTCTTTGGTCTTGCTTGTAGCCCTGCTTTGTCCCAAGTGCTGGCGCTCCTTCCTCCTGGTAGGAGCCTGGTCTTTTCCCCTCAAGCTCCAGTCAGCTACTGAACCATGCTCTGCCCTGCAGCCCTTCTTATATGAGCCTGCTAGGCCATGACTGGATACTCCTATAAGTCCTTCTATGATTGGCTGCCTCCTGAGTAGCCTCCCTAGGGATCTATTAATCCCTTATGGGCCAGGGTGGGGCAGACGCCCCATCACAAGGTCCTGCAAGGCTCTTCTCATTTGAACTCTGTTAAACTCCTGATTGTTTGAACTATAGGGGACCATACCCCAAGCTGAAGGTGAGTATAGGTAAGAAGTGGCCCAGGGTAGCAGACTTGGATTCTTGGTATGAAGGACTTGGGTGGTGTTGCTTCCCACAGGGCCTGGGCTGGGAATGGTGAAGAAGGTAGGTCTGAGTCCTTCCTAGCATGCCCCACTTGAGAGCTAGGCCCTGAGGTGGGCCAAGACAGTGATGCCTCTGGCCTAGGGGTGGGGCCAGGTACCTTTATCCCCATTACCTTTTGGGGCTGAGAGACTGGAAATCAGATATGCTAACCACAAGCCATTCTGAACCTCTGAACGCCCTACAACAAGCCCCTTTTTTGTAGAAATGATTCCTGGTGCTAGGGCTGTATGGGCCAGAAAGAAACAGGTACATTTTCCTAAGCAGGTCTAATTATGTCTTATCTGTTACATCTTTATGAAAGATTCAAAGATCTTATGGCTTCTTTACGTCTTCCTGATTATAAGAGTAATGCTCATCCAGACCCCACTCCAGCAAAGCACTTAAGTATGTGCTTAACTTTAGGCACATGAGTTGTCCCATCAAAGACAATGAAGGCACTGGGACTAACATGATTCAATTTAAGCAAATGCTTAAGTGCTTTGCTAGAAGGGGCCAGTCAGGGAACAGAAACACTAACAACATTAATTGAATAAACTATTCATTGTGAATTATGCACTCAGTTCTATTCATAACTGAGCAAAAGCCAGGCACTTTTATTTAACTCTATATATACAGTGCCTGTTCCATACTTTCCTGCTAAATTGTCTCACATCATAATTTTGATGGGCAAATCACTTGAAGTAATTCAGAGGTTTAGTTCAATTCCCATAATTCTCACAAATCGGCTATACCAATCTGTATTTTTGATAATGCTTCTCTATCACTCCTACCTCTCAGTTTAATCTGTTTTCTTATGCTGACTCCAATCATTTCAATTCCCACAACTCCTCTTTCATCCTTGAAATTTATTTTTCTTCTCTCCCTCAGTATACTATAATTTATAGTGCCCAGTGCCAGAAGAGACCATTGTGAGCATCTAGTCTGACCTTCTGTATAACACAGGCCATAGAACTTCCCCAAAATAATTTCTAGAGCATATATTTTAGAGAAGCATCCAATCTGGATTTTAAATCTGGATTTGTTGGGGTGGAGAATCCACCACAATCCCTTGGCAATTGTTCCAGTGGTTAAATATTTTCACTGTTAAAATTCCAGTCCGAATTTGTCTAGCTTGAACTTCCAGCCATTAGATTGTGTTATGCCTTTCTCTGCTAGACTGAAGATCTCATTATTAAATATTTCTTCCCCATGTACATGTTGATAGATTATAATCAAGTAACCCTTAATCTTCCATTTGTTAATCAAATAAATTGAGTTCTTTGAATTTGTCACCATAAGGCATGCTTTATATAGTAAACATAGAATTATCACACACCTAGATGAAAATGATAACTTGTAAAAGAGTCAACACGGATTTTGTAAAAGGAACTCATGTTTCACCAATCTATTAGAATTCCATATGAGGACAGATTAAGAAGACTGTGAATGTTCATCTTAGAAAACACACGACGAAGAGTGGATATGATACAGGTGTATAAAATTATGAAAGGTGTGGAGAAAGTGAATGGGGAAATGTTATTCACCCCTTCACACAACGCAAGAGCCAGGGTCACCGAATGAAATTAATAGACAGCAGGTTTAAAACAAGCATAAGGATGTACATCTTCACACAACACAGAGTCATCCTGCGGAACTCGTTGCCATGGAATGATGTGAAGGCCAAAAGTACAACTGGGTTCAAAAAAGCATTAGATAAATTCATGGAGGATAGGTCCATCAATGGCTATTTTCCAAGATGGTCAGGGACACAACCACATGGTCTGGATGTCTCTAAATCTCTGAATACCAGAAGCTGGGATTGGAAGATGGAGGATCATTCACTAATTTCCCTGTTCTTTTCATTCCCTCTGAAATGTCTGGCACTGGCCACTGCTGAAAGACAGGATATTGGGCTAGATGGACCATTGGTCAGACCCAGTATGACCATTCTTGTGTACTTATGTTTCCAGTCCTTTAATCATTTGCATGGCTCTTCTCTGAACCCTCCTCCACCACGCTTCTTGAATTATGAACAACAGAACATTATCCCAGCAGTGGTTGCTAAAATAACCTCTCTGTTCCTACTCGAGATTCCCCTCTTTATGCACTCTATGACACATTAGCGCTTTTGCCAGAGTGTCACACTGGGAGCTCATGTTCAACTGACTATCAACTACAACCCCCAAATCTTTTTCAGTGTCACTGCTTCCCTATTTAGAGTCCCCTGTTGTGTAAACATCACCTATCTTCTTTATTCTCCTAGATGTATACAGTTATATTTAGCCATATTAAAATTAATATTGTTTACTTGCACCCAGTTTACCAAGCAATCCAGATTGCTTTGAATCAGTGACCTGTACTCTTCGTTATTTACCACTCATCCAATTTTTGTGTCATTTTCAAACTTAACAGTGATGATTTTATGTTTTCTCCAGGTCATTGATAAAAAACAAACAAACAAACAAACAAACAAACAAAAAACATTAAATAGAATAAGGCCAAGAACTGATCCCTGTGGGACCCCAATGGAAACACACCCACTCGATAATCTTTCTAGAAGATCTCTATGGCCTGTAATAAATGAGTCCTCCTCTCCCTTATGCTTCTCTTTTCTTGTACCTCTCAGTAAGCAGGAACTACAGTCTCATAGAACTGATATAACCCCTTCATCTTTTCTGATATTCCACAAAGTCTACTCTCTTTGATGTTAGAGCTACTCAGAGTGGCCAATAGGAGGTATGTAGTAAGGCAGTAAGTCTATGTAAGTAGGAATTAAAGATAGTCTGGCCTACACACCAAGTCCAACTACCCTTTCCTTGGTCTCTGTAATCTCTGCTGTTTCAGCATGCCTGTCAGTGTTTGCTGGATTATCTGTTTTCTACCAGTCTTATATTTGGCCATGAAATACAACAACAACACGGAATGTATAAAGTGCCACTCACATTTTGCGCCTTGGAGCACTGCATAATGTAAATTGTCAGTGATCAAGAACACTTAAATGCAATAGCAAACATATCATTCTACTTTCAAATTCTAACACAGACTGGAAATTATAGATAATAGGAGAAGTCTGTTCCACAGCTGATGGGCATATTTACAAAAAAGCCCTTGCTCCTGCTGTTCGAAGTGCTTCAAGATTATATTCAGGGCATATTAAATAGCCAGTTAACTCAGACCATAACAATCTTTGGGAATCTCTCTGAAAAGAAGCTCAATTAAATATGATGGGTTATTCCACTAAGGGTCAACTCAAAATTTAAAGGCAAATTGCTAGCATGGCCTTTACCATTTGAGTGTGATGTGAGTATTTGCTAGTACATGATTATAAGAATACCAGTACATATTGGAGGGAAGAGGTTTTTGGAACCTAGGGAAAGAGAAGGCATGAAGAAGAGTATATGTGATGGAATAAGAGGAAAATGGGAGTCTGTGGGTTTGGAGATTAGACAGAGAACTACAGTACTGAAGGAAAGAGTCAGAATGTTTAGGTGACTAACCATAAGGGCATAGGTGTAAGAGAGGAAGGGAAAATTGGGATGGGGTAAGGGAAAAAAGATTTGTTTGATATGGAGTTATGGCAATTGATTAGGCTGGATCATTAGTCATTAGATTAGTCCAGCTCAAACCAGTGACATTCAAGTCAGCAAAGCCAAAACTCTGTGAGTTGGGGGCTGGGGTCAGAGCTGTCCATGCTCCAGGGTCATATCTATGGGAAAGCAGGGTGTAGTGAGGCTTCATCATGGGCAAATAGCTCAGAGAAGTTTGCTACCTGTGAGTCCATTGAGGGAAGATTCAGGGGACAACTCTAAAGAGTTGCAGGAAGTTTACTCAGCAGTAAAAGAGGAGCATTGAGCTTCCAGTACCTATGAGTAGTGGAACTGTGAAGAGTAGGTGCAAACTACTAAAAACAGGGCACATTTCTCAATATGACTTTTATTACTACAGGACATCAGGGATAGAGAGCAAAGACAGAAGGGGGATGGGGAAAAAGAGGATGAAAACTAAGGAAGGGAAATAAAGAGAAAGAGAAAGGGGAAAGAGGAGTGCTTTTTTATCATTATACATTTTCAAATAAATTGAATTGCTTCTTTAATTTCTAATTTTTGCATAGTATTTTTCTTTAATGTCAATACAAGAGCTACAAGATCTCAAATCTGTTCTGGTTCACTCACCCTGATGACCATTTTAATCAGCATTCACATTTTCTGGGGGTCATTTGTTTCCTATTGCAATGCAGCCATTACTATTTAAGACACATGTTGCTAGTTATGATCTCATTACTGGGTCTCCTCTTTATGGGAAGTCTTGATGGCCTTATGAGAATTATACTCTTGGAATCAAAAGGCTATTGGATTTTAACTATTGATAAATATCCTTTTGTAGTTACTCCATTAGTATTCAGTCAATAGATTTCAACAAAGAGTTTTCAGACTGAAGAAAATTACCAACTAGAAAGTACAGTTGTGCTAAACCTGGAAACTATAATTCACATTAACAAAAGGAGATGCATAGTAAGAGAATGTGGCAATTTTTGACAGATATTACACATCTATAACAGATATTTCAGGCAGAAAGGAACTAAAAAAAGACCGTGTTTAAATTATATAATATTGGATATTGTTATCAGAACAAAAACTTTGCTGAATAACTGTAATAGAATAGGTCTGGCTGAAATCCACCGGAGCAAAGACATCTGACGTTGTAGTGTAATTGCTAAACACAAAGGAATGGAGTAAGGATGCAATGGGAATTTGAAAATGTTGCCATATTAATTTTGTGGATTCAGGCTCCCAGTTTTCTGGAATAGAATATGGGTGTTCATATGGATGGTTTTAATAGTAGTTTAAAAAAAGATTTCTAAAGGCATAGCATGAGACACCGCATGATCTACAAATAATTTACATAATACAGCATTTTGTCAATTGAAAACTGAATATTTTTAAAGTAGTACAATATGTAATCAGTATAGTACATACAATAGTGCATGGTGCTGTATATAAAGAGGAATTATTATATTACCCAACTGCAAAGAGCAGCAGTAGCTGGGGGAAAGAACTGTGTTGATCAACTCCTCTTTTTAACTCCACCAAGTGGAGCTTTCAGAGGCTTCCTGGGACAGTGGGTCCCAATGACCTGCCCTTCGCACTCTATGAGGCACCTCTCCACTTCCAGCAGGCTTTGGAGAGGCCAATAAAAGTGTCCACTGCTCCTTTCCTGTGGAAGCTCCTGTGTGGGCACTCTGTGCCTGGTGAGGGAATGAGGGAGCCTGGGGGCTGGCCATTCTCTGCCATATTCATCTGGCCCTTACAAAAACAGTGGAGCACAACCAAGTCTGCAGTAATTTGTTCACCTTTGTTTCTGGGCTAAGGGAGCCAAGACTGGGAAATGGGGTTTACAGTGCTGTCTTACAGAGACCTGAGCTCATTGCAATAATTTACAGTCTTTGTTAATTACAGGGGTGATTAAAGATTTCTTGTGACAAAGCCATCCAAATGCAATTGTGGTCAAAAAGAGTAGTTTTAGTGGGGGAGAGGATTACCTATGGTCCAGAAATATCCTGTGTTTTACATCAGTCATTTTCATGTTACAAAAGCACCAAAGAAGTGTGTGCAACAACAAAATTAATTCCTTCCAACAGCTTATAAATTAAATTAAAATTAACCTACTCACATAGGAAGATACTATTCAAGATGAGTAAGAGTGTAAGATTGGGCCCAAACTAAGAAATTTAAACCAGTTTTAGTAACATCAACAAGAACAAGCAATTTCCCTACATATTGAGGCTCTTTAAGCCAAGTTTCAACTTGGAATGAATTTATACAGCTGAGTCATAAACCCCAGGAAGGACGTTGGTTTATGATGGCAAGACTGAAAGACCCTGGAATACAGCAGTGCTAATGGGCATCAAAATAAAGACAGTGTTTTGTTTAGAAGAATGCATCACAAGAGAACTTTAAAATCCTGTAATTAACAAAGACTGTGATGTATTGTAATACTTTCAGTTCTATATAGGACTGTACTATGTAAAGTACCTCTGTTGATTAACACAAAACCTCACTAACAGTTTGATTTATGGATAATAACGATTGTGTTACACATTTGCATTTTTATATTGTTTCTATCACCACATCTTACAATTGATAGTAATTCCCCCACCAGGGTATGAGAAAAGAATAGTAAGGAGGAGGATAATTTTATTGCAGTATAGGAACAAAGAACAGCCTCAAACAGTCACTTTTCTACAAACCGTATCTTTAAAAAATAATTCTAGCCATTCAGATACTTGCAATAGGTCTATTTTTGTAGGTGGATGTAATGTGAAATACAATCAGCCTTAGTCTGCATTTAGAAAAATTTGGATGATGAATATATATTATAAATAGAAAACAGCTATGCGAGATGAAGCCTTATATTTCTTTATTTGGTCAGTGGAATATAAAGTCTTAAACCTGTAAATGTGTTCATATGCTTAAATTTAATCATATGAGTAGTCTCCAACATCAATGGGACTACTCACATGCTTAAAATGTAAGCATATGAATACATGTTTGCGGGACCAGGGTCTAAGTGTGTATATTCTATATTTCCTATGAATGCACAAATTACTATTTGGGGTCTAGTACAGAGCCAACAGAAACTATTTCTGCTTTACAAACTCAAAACTTGTGCCTCATAGCAAGGAGATGATGAGGCTAAAAGTTAAAAGAGAAATTCCATTTGCTGTGACAAAGTTTCTTGAGCAGAATCATACACACCTATCAGAATCACCCACTCTCACAGTTGAAATAGTTTGGAAAGGGAAATAATGCGTAGATGCTTATTAAGAGCTTTGAGAAATACTCAGAGATAGTTTGAACACTGCAACATTGGCTCCGCTGCCTACATTTAATGTATATACTTCATTCTGTTTATAAATGAATATAGCTGTAGTCCATGCCATTTTCTGTTTTGCTTTTATAGAAATTTAGGGGCTGCGTCCTTGTGAGAAGCAAAAGGTAGATGTGGAGTACTGTGATGGGAGCAACTGGTTGTCCTTAAGTTTCTAATACAAGAATAATCATCCAAAAATAGAAAGGAACATCAAAATATGTGATAGACTATCGATTATGGGATAACATAAACGCAGAAAACTACCCATTAAACGTCAGAACAGGTTCCCCATATTTTCCTTCCCATAATGTGCAACAGCTCAGATTTTGGCAGGTCTGTGCACTATGAAAGAGTATGTGTAACCCACACACCTCCTCGGTGTTTTGTTCTGTCCTATCCAGTGGCACCGAGACTACTTAGAGAGAGATATAAAAGCCTTAGCTAACAGCTAGTTGTCTTTTTGCTCATGCAGTAGAGACTCATGCAGTAAGCTCTAGAGGTCCCAGGTTTGATCCCACCCACCAACAACCAGGGTCTGTCGGTGTTACATATGCAACAAGTCTATTTGAGGAGGCATACACATTTTTTAAAAAATAGGTCAGAATGTCTCTATTATTTTATACATACCAGTCTGGAACTCTAGAAATCCTTTAAATCACATGTGTTGCAGTGGTAATATAAACCCTATAAATAAAATATAGATATTTCCTGAATACATTATGTTTCCAGAAGTGTATTTTCCTCTCTTCTTTCTTCCTTTGAGCATAGTATATCTTGATTCAAACTGGAAGAGTGCTATCTACTTATCCAGCTCAGTGTTTGTATAGTACCTATCACCATAGAATATAAGCACTGTAAGATTTATGCTGGAAGATACCACACCCTTCATGACCACAAACATTGCATCATGGATTTTTTGAAGATCTGCTGCTTTCACTGCAATAGTGCTATGAAAACACTAGTCTAATAATGTTTCCTCTCAGAAGCAAAGATATTTGGACAACTTGAGATCAGGGCCGGCTTCAGGCACCAGCAAACGAAGCAGGTGCTTGGGGCGGCCAAAGGAAAGGGGCGGCACGTCCGGGTCTTCGGCAGCAATTCAACAGCAGGTCCTTCAGTCCTTCTCGGACCGAAGGATCCACCACCCAATTGCCACTGAGGAATGAAGCGGCGCAGTTGAGCTGCCGCCGAAGTGCCGCCGATTGCGGCTTTTTTTCCCCCCCCTTCGCCGCTTGGGGTGGCAAAAAAGCCTGAGGCAGCCCTGCTTGACATGCATGAATATAGCTTTAATACGCTTAATGCTTTAATATGTGCAAATAATGCTCCGGGGTCTCTCTTGTAACAATCATTAGGAGCATAATAGCTGAAGAAACTACTCACTGTCATTACAATGAATGGTAAGTTGGGCTCATAATTACTGTAACAAAATTTGAACACACGGAGCCTGATTCTCCATTTCCCTGCACCTTGTTTGCACAGTGAATGTAAATTCTTACCATTCTGATTTAGTGGAATTCAGCATCCACTTCTCACTCACTTTGCAATGGAAAATCAGGTCATGGACTTTCACTTAAGGGAAAAATCAGTTTCCTCAATCATGTATGTATAGCACTAAAATAACTGATCAAGTAACCCAGATCACTTAATGCTTAAAAAAAGTGTTTGATATTCAGACTCAATATCCATAGAAAAGTCACATGAAAATAGAAGGGAGGGGCCATTCTTCATAGCTAGAGTTTGCTTGACAGGTACAGATGTATAAACAAACTGATTTAAATAATGGGTGTGTTTTTGTGCATAGAATGTGCTCACAAGTGCTGTAGTGATGGGTACATTGGAAGACAGCTGGATATTCTGTTCCCAGAAACATTCTGCAGCTCCTATTGGGTCAAATGTTCTGCTTTCTTAACTTCGTTGACTTCAGTAGAGTTACACCATCAAAGAACATGACTCTCTAACTTTGACAGGAGTTATGCTTGTGCATCTAAAAGCAGAAGTTTGCCCTAGGAGATTTTTTGGTAAGGATTGGAAGTAATTTAGAACATAATTAAATTTCAGATTATTTAATCACTCCTTCATTCTGTAACTGGAAACAATGGGCCAAATCCACTGTGTAAATGGTGGATTCTGTAACTTTAAGTCTTTAAATCATGATCTGTGGCCTCCAATAACTCATCCCGAGGTTAGGAGTCTATTGCAGGAGTGAGTGAGGTTCTGTAGCCTGCAATGTGTAGGAGGTCAGAGTAGATCAGGGGTTGGCAACTTTCAGGACGCTACACATCAGGGTAATCTGCTGGCTGGCCGCAAGACATTTTGTTTATGTTGACCCTCCGCAGGCATGGCTGCCCGCAGCTCCCAGTGGCCGTGGTTTGCCATTCCCGGCCAATGGAAGCTGCGGGAAGCAATGGCCAGCACATCCCTGTGACCTTCGCCGCTTCCCGCAGCTCCCATTGGCAGGGACGGCAAACCACAGCCACTGGGAGCTGCGGACGGCCGTGCCTGCAGACAGTCAATGTAAACAAAATGTCTTACGGCCCTGATGTACAGCATACGGAAGGTTGCTGACCCCTGGACTAGATAATCATGACGGTACCTTCTAATCTTAAAATCTATGAGTCTAAATCCCCAGCTGATGTAAATGTCATAGCAACATTGGAGTCTACTCTGATTCACACCAGCTGAGAACCTGGCCCAGTGTTATAAAGTTAAGAATATGGCTGAAAGATGTTGATGGTGATATATCTGGGTGACTGTTTCCTGAGGCAACGTAGATGTCCTAAGTGTGTGTAATGGAGAGTTTGTTTCTCTAATTGAATAATGAATCTAAATTTTCAAACTGCTTAAGTCCATGACATCTGTCAAGGCTAATTCCCCACTCTGGCACCTCGAGTGCAGAAGGTGGGGGCCCTCAAGGATTTTAAAAATTAATACTGGTCACTCCAAGCTTGTATTGAACTCCAAGGTTACAGCTTTTCTCTGAGCTTGGATTGGTAGATGCTGCCACCCTCAAGTGCAGAAGCCCTTTGAGAGCCCAGGAAGGGCACTTGGGAATTTCTTCCTGTGGGGTACCCTCAAGCCCTTTCACCCCCCCTCCGGGGAAGAGCTGAGAAAGGGGGAAAAAAGAAAATCAGCTGTTGCCACCAGCTAATTAAACAACATGTGCACAAACCTCTTAAGACACAAAAATCCAATTCTGTTCTTTAAAAAGGTAAATTTTATTTTTAAAAAAAGAAAGAAAATCCATCTGGGAACTCAGGCTATTGCTAGATTTTAAAAGAGCAACTACAAAGATTAAGCACCAAGAATAGCTTTTTTGAGGTCCAGTTTACAGGTTACAAGCAAAACAAAATCACTTGGGGTTAACACAGAGGAATCCACAAGCCATAAAGAAATAAAAGGAATCAACCTAATCGTGTCTTCCTAGACATTTTCTGATCTACTTACATATCTGGGGTTTTAAATGAGTAGTTTCTAGGTATGATACTGATGATTTTGTCATATCTGGCTCAAGCTTCTTAGAGCATAGCTGTTGCCCTGTCTGCCTCTCCCTGGGAGAACAACAACATACAGACAAAAGGGGAGTTTTTTCTTAATTTTAAAAGGTTCTAGCCTTTCCATTGGCTCTTTTGGCCAGGTGCCCACTCACTTCCTTTTACCTATGCATAGCAGTGAGACTTTTTAACCCTTTACAGGTAGAGCAATTAGAGAACAGCTACTAAGAGGGGTTTTATAGCTACTGGCTGGTTGGGTGTCCATAAAAGTGAGCTCCCACCCCCTTCATTTATCACACCATCTTTGAACATGGGGTCCGAATAAGACACAGTGGGATATGGTTAGTTATTTATATAGAACAGAAATATTTAGTCTCCTCAAATTACATTCTCCAACAATGTGTTCATATAAACCACATTAACATTAATAGGAATTATGCATGTGCATCAAGGGGAGAATGGACTCTTTAGGGAGTAGAAATTGAGCCTCTGAGAGATCTTTCTTGGACTGATCTCTGTATAATGCAGTGTCAGCTATCAAAGAAGGATTGGGATCAAATACAAGATATGGGATTAGAACTATTAAATGCCTTTGTACAATATGTCTATAACTCTTTCAAATGCCACATTGCTGACAGTTTTTCTTTATCATGAAAAATGAGTTCATTGAATGAATCGGCAAACAAAACTAAAAACTGGCTTTGAAGTGATATTATAAATAACATCCTTTTCACTTCACTATTGTTACATTTGTGTTGTGTAAGCACTTTACTTATGTAAATCCTGTTTTCAGGAGGTTGTAACTCAGCCATAAATATTGTCTCTTAGCTGAAACATCACATGGAGTTTAGATGGGTCAAACGTCTCATTTGCTATTTATCCCAAGGGATATAGCTAATGTGCTGAATTCAGACCTCAGGACATGTAAAACTTTCCCTTTCTCCCCCTCTTGCAAGGGTTGTAAGACTTTCCTCCTGTCTTCCTCCCACCTGTTGCCCATTCCTCACACTTATAAAATAGGGGCCCAATAAGTTTGGAAGTTTCTCAGCAGAGCCCAAGTGTACCACTCACTGACAGTCTCTTGGAACTCTGAATTCCCTAATAACTGATCCCCACAGAGCATAAGTTTGCCTCTGATAGGGAATTCTACTCTGTACAAGATTTCCCACTCCAGGGATTCTTACCAGAGTGGGCAGAAGTAGTAATGAAATCCCAAAGTGCTAGTAAATTTAGAGTGGGTGGTACACTGGGGCCTAGCAGTGCAAAGTTGCCAATAAATCTGCTAGGCAGCCATCATAACAGATAGCAGTAGGGGGAAAGAAGTAAAAGGGAGAGTTCTGGAATAAGGTCATGAGTGGAACCAGGAAGTAGGTTGGGACTTAATAAGAGAATATATGTTCGCCTCAACAAAGGGTTGGATTCTGTTCAGGTGATGGGCAAAAGTATTTACTGTGTCTGAATCCATTTTTTCATCCCTGGTAAAAAAGAAGGCACAGATGTTTCTTCATCAGAGATACCCGTATCAGAGTTATTCTTTTTGAGTTACAAATCTGAAGTACTATCCCAAATTGATGGATCAATAGAAGAGGATTTCGAACAAATTGATAAGCTAAATGGTAATTAGTCAGCAGGACCAAATGGTATTCAACCAACTCAAATATGAAATTGCAGAACTACTAACTGTAGTAAATAACTTATCAGTGAAATCATCCTCTGTACCAGATAACTGGAAGGTAGCTAATTTAATGCTGTTTTTTTAAAAAAGGCTACAGAGGTGATCCTGGCAATTACAGGCCAGTAAGTGTATCTTTAGCACCAAACAAATTGCTTCCCACAGCTCCCATTGGCCGGGAATGACAAACTGCAGCCACTGGGAGCTGCAGGGGGCTGTGCCTGCAGATGGTCAATGTCAGCAAAATGTCTCACAGCCCGCAATCAGATTACCCAGATGAGCCACAAGGGTGACTGGGCAACAAAATGGCAGATGAAATTCAACCTTGGTAAGTGCAAAGTACTTCACGTTTGAAAAAAATAATGCCAACTATACATACAAGATGATGAGGTCTAAATTAGGTGTTAATATTCTGATGTCATCATGGATAGTTTTCTGAAAAATTCCGGTCAATGCACAGCAGCAGTGAAAAATGCTAACAGAATGTTAGGAACTATTAGGAATGGGAGAGATAATAAGACAAAATATCATAATATATAAATCCATGGTGTGCCCACACCTTGAATACTATATCTAGTTCTGGTCATCCCATCGCAAAAAGGATATTGTGGAACTGGAAAAGGTTCAAAGATGATCAAGAGTATGGAATGGTTTCCATATGACAAGATACTAAAAAGATTTAGGCTTTTCATCTTACACAAGAGGAGACTAAGGGTGGAAGCAATACATGTCTACAAAATCGTGAATGATGTTGAGAAATTGAATAGAGTATTATTTTGAATATTGAATAGAGTGTTATTTACCCTTGTACATAATACAAAAACCAGTGGTCACCCACTGAAATTAACAGGCAGCAGGCTTAACAGAAACAAGAGGAAATTGTTTTTACACAACACACATCTAATCTGTGGAACTCATTGCCATGGGACAGTGTGATGGCCAAAAGTATGACTGGGTTAAAAAAAATAATTAGATAAATTCATGGAGGATAGGTCCATTGATGGCCATTAGCCAAGATAGACAAGGATGCAATCTCATATTCAGGGCAATCCAAACTTCTGACTACAAGAAGATGAGAAGGGAAGACAGGGGTGGATCACTCCATAATTATCCTGTTTGGTACACTCCCCTTGAAGCGCTGGTATGGGCCTCTGTTAGAGACAGGTTACTGGACATGATGGCCTATGGCCTGACTCAATATAGCAGCTCAGGATGGGCAGGGATGGTGTCCCTAGCCTCTGATTGCCAGAAGCTGAGATTGGGTGACAGGGGACATGTCACTTCATGATTACTTGTTCTGTTCATTCCCACTGAAGCACCTAGCATTGGCCACTGTTGGAGAACAGTATACTGGGCTAGATGGACCATTGGTCTGACCCAGTATGCCCATTCTTATCTTCTTATTTTCTTACTTTCATTACTTCATATAGCACCAAGGGAAGAAATTTTACTGTTGGGCAATCCACAATTAAAGGCTGAGTATGACTGTATTTGGAGATAATCTATATATTTCACATACAAAATATGTATGGTGTTAGTAAAACATTATATTACCAAAATGCTAGACTCTGATTTGGGCTGCACGTTCATGCTGGGGAGACAGAGGGAATAAGAATCACAATTATACCCTCAGGTCAAGGTGTTCAGGAGTCACTGGGACTATCAACCATTTAATCCCTCCTTGAAGCAGGCAGGTGGGAAGTGGGTGGGGAAAGGGAGATGCATAGGCTCCACCCTCTCTGCTCAGTCCAGAGTAACTGAGCCAGTATATTTTGTGTGTGTGTGTGTGTGTGTGTGTGCTTGGGGGGGAGGGAGGTATTAGGGGGTTGGTAGTGATTTACTGATGGTATTGGCCAGGAGTAAATTACTACCCCTTGAGAGCAAGGAGGAAGCCTAAGAGAAATTCTGACACAAAAGATATTTCTGAGTCAAAATGCCTCCTGGGATAGTTCAAAAAGTCAGATTGTAACTTTAGCGAATTAACAACCGCTTTCATCACTGCACTCATAGCTTATTGCACTTTCTTCTCCCCTTTGCTGTTTGCATAGGAAGTGAATTCTTTATTACAGAAATTACAGCTTTTTTGTGTTTGCTACTGACAGAAGAAAGTAATACTAATAACATTATTACTTGATAGCAAAATTGGGTGAAAGATGGACTGGTAGCCTCAGTGTTGATTTTTTGGCACTTGCCAATTCATTATAAGCATACTTATGTCAATTGTTTTGTTATTAAATAGAGTTATTAGTAAACGGAAAGAGTCAGTGATATACATTATTTTTGCATGCAACTATGTAAAGTTGCTTGCTGTTTAATGAATCTTATTCCTCATTGCTCCCTTGCATGAATGTGCAGCCCAAATCAAAATGCAGTTACTGTACAACTATGCAGCACTCTGTATAGGAGGGGGAATATTTTGGAGATGCAAGAAATAATACTTTGGGCATATGTTAAATGAAGACTCAATTCCATCTCAATTATATTCCACTTAAAGATTTTCTCAGACTGATCATTTTTCCCAGTGGTGTTCTACAAAAAAATGATTCAAAAACACATCTGAAGTCTTTTGAACAAGAAAAGACTACTCAGTCTGTCATATCTTACAAGCAGGTCAACCTCAAAAGGAGATGGGAATCTGAAGAAATGGAGGGACAATGTAGATACACCTAACTCCTTGATGGATACCACAAGTGTCAAAGCAAGGACTGTTTTGAAAAGAGCCTAGTGACAGCTCAGTTCAGAAAATAGTCTGACACCAATCTGAAGTGGAACATTTTGGAGTTACCTGGAGTAAAATGCACAGTCCTACAGAAGCCTTGCTTCCACTGACCCAGGTACCTGGGCCTGTAGAGAAAATAGTCGGTGCAGGGACAGACACTACTATAATACTGTGCCAAGAAGCATTAATTTAGGTGCAGATATCCACCAGATTATCTTCTGCAAAAAAAGGGCGAATGCTTGGAAAGTGATTCCTTCTCAAAGTCTCTGGAGCCTGATCCTACATCGTGAATCTGAGGAGGGAATTCTGAGTGTACGTGGAAAAGAGGCAATGGAACCTGTTTTCTTGTTACTTGGGGAAAATGTGCTTAAGGAGAGTCCCCTTTGCTTGCAGAAGAAGATGGAATAATTAAGACCACAATGCTTCATGGGCATGTACCACTTTATTTCTCTCTCCTGGTTCTTAAGCATTCATGTGAAGGGTTTAAACGTTTGAAAATTAGGGCAGACAACTTAAAATTTAGTTGTCTGAAGAATTAGAATGCCCCTCTAAAGGTATAGTGAACCTCCAAACCTGCAAAGGATGATCTCTAAACAATACAATACAATTCTGTTACTAATTTCATGACATTTCTTTGAAGCCCCCTTCTTTTCCTTGTGCACTTTGTGAGGGTATGAAGGGCAGAGTCAACCAGCCACAACCAGTTCCTTCACCACCATGTGACATCAGGACTCCAAAGTAGCAGGAATGGGTTGTGGTATATGTATGTGGACTACACATCTCAAAGCACATCCATTACTGTACAGGTAAATAACCTATTTTTCTTCTCTGAGTGCTAGTCTCTATCATTTCCCACAGCTGGCAACATCTAAGCAGTAGCCCACATTGGGGGTAGGTACGAGGAGTCTCTATAAATATGGATTGTAAGAAACATCTTCCATCAGCCCTGACTGCTTGCACCAATGTGTAGAGTGTTGTGAATCTGTGTATAGACAACCAGGTTGCTCTTTTGCAAATATCTTGGATTTGCAGGTTCTTTCGAGAGGTGGACTGTGCCCTGCTGGGTGTGCTCAGACTCTGTCAGAGGCTGCCTGTCCACTAACCAGTAACATGACCTGATGCACTGGGCAAACCAGTTCAATATTCTTTGCACAGACACAGCTTGACCCTCCATTTCTTCAGATTCCCATCTCCTTTTGAGGTTGACCTGCTTGTAAGATATGACAGACTGAGTAGTCTTTTCTTGTTCAAAAGACTTCAGATGTGTTTTTGAATCATTTTTTTGTAGAACACCACTGGGAAAAATGATCAGTCTGAGAAAATCTTTAAGTGGAATATAATTGAGATGGAATTGAATCTTCATTTAACATATGCCCAAAGTATTATTTCTTGCACCTTTGATACTCTCCATGTAACCCAGAAGCAGCCGGGGAGTTTTCCAGAAGAGTCTTGTCCTGTCCAGGTAGGAAAATATGGCTCTGTGCACTTCCAGCATGTGCAGCTCTTGTTCTGTTCTCTGCACATGAGGCTTGGGAATTCTGACACCACTATGAGAAGCAATCTGGGATGTGGTCTCATAGATATTTTGCTCCTCCCTCAGAGCCTGCGACTCCCCCGACTCTCCTGGCAGATGTGATTGCCAAGAGAGAGGACATTTTTATGGAGAAATAGGGCAACGAGAAGGTAGCCATAGGTTGAAAAGGAGCATCTATCAGTTTTGAGATGACCAGGTTAAGGTCTCAGACTGGGGCCAGGTCCCTGACTAGTGGGTACAATCTAGAGATGCTTTTCAGGAACCTCTTTCCCATGGGTGGGAGAAGACCAAGGACTGGTCAGTCAGTGGGTGGATAATGGAAATTGCTGTTAGCTGAAACAGCATGGAGTGAGAGGCCGGAGTGCTTCAGGTGCAACAATTAGTCCAGGACCTCTTGTATTCCAGCATTTATGGTAAATACCCGTGTCATGTTATTGATTTGAACTGGGACCATATAGAACATGGTTGCAACCAAAGTCCTGTAGTGGCACCAAATCTTGTATAAAGGGAGTCAAATGAGGTGTCTGAGACAAGGTTATGGTTTGCTGGTTATGATTATGCTGTCTATATGTGTGTATCAATTTTGTAGTTGAAGTTATGAATATTGGCTTTATACTGTCTGTATTTCAAACTTATGCTATGCTTCTGGGTGACATCCCAAGCAAGTTGGTGTTAGCTCTGCCTAGCCTGCTTGATGGCCCATTAAGGACCATCACCTATACAACTGACCCATTGAGAGAAGGCAGATACGCCTTGTAATTCATCAGAGTATGCAGGATCTTGTCCATGTGACTCCAGACTCCATTTTGTTATAATTTTCCACAGTAAGAACAAAGAGGTGTTTTTACACCTGGAAAAGACTATAAAAGGCTGATGCCTCATCTCCATCTTTTCTTCAATCCTGCTTCTTACCTCTGGAGGGACTTTGCTACAAACGGAAGCTCTACACAAAGGACTGAATGACCCATCCCAGCTGGGGATGTATGTCAGAGACTTGATTTGAACCTGCAGTTTATTCTATCACTGCTACAAGCCTGAACCAAGACTTTGCCATTACTGTATGTAATTGATTCCATTTAACCAATTCTAGCTCTCATCTATATCTTTTTTCTTTTATGAATAAACCTTTAGATTTTAGATTCTAAAGGATTGGCAATGGCGTGATTTGTGGGTAAGATCTGATTTGTATATTGACCTGGGTCTGGGGCTTGGTCCTTTGGGATCAGGAGAACCTTTTTTTCTTTTACTGCAGTATTGGTTTTCATAACCATTTGTCCCCATAACGAGTGGCACTGGTTAAGATGGCACAAGATGTCTGATTTCAACATAAGTCATCTCCATGATGGCAGCATCCTTTCCCACTTATCTTGTGATAAGTCAATTCTTTGCCCTCCAAGTCTTCTCATCCTTCCAGGGGGAATCTAGTCTAAGATATACCTTGTGCTTTTGCAAAGGGGGGGGGGGAAGGATAACCTGATCACATGACTGAGCCACTGTCTGCCTCATCATTGAGAATGCAGTCTGCTGACCTGTGTGACGCTGTTATGGGAGACACTGGAAGGACAGCAGAATGCCTAGGCCACTGCCAGTAAATATCAATTATTAAACTTATTGCCAAAAACTCCTGCTGTAAGGCCTTTGTAGCAGCCTTAGCATAACTAAGCAGGGCAGGAGAGGAGCAGGAGTGACCACAAGAATTGAGCATGATCCAGCATCATCCTGTCTTGCTTCTTTAAAGCTGCTGAAGTGTGTGTGCGTGTGTGTGTGTGTGTGTGTGTGTGTGTGTTGGGGACCCATGAGACTTCAGACTCTGCAAAAACACATATGTATAACTAACGGCTTGAAACTTCTTGCTTAACAAACTGCTTGCTCAGCAGTTATTAGTCATTGACAAGCTATGTGACATTTTGAGCATAAAAAGGTAAAGAGGTCTAAGTGATTTGGATTTGACCTTCTGGACATATCTTGGACTTCTTGGTGACTGGCAGATAGCTGGCCACTTGAACCTTGTCGTTTGACCACTTGAGACACCTCCAGACCATGGGTAGCTATTATTTGGGGGCGCTCTAACCCTTTTGCATGTGTGTGTGTGCTTGAGATCTAATAAAATAGTAAGCTTGGATGAAAGCACTTTGGGTTTGTTGCAATCCTTAATCAGACAGATGCGTTGTGTCTCCCTTTGATTTATTCCTGACACCACCTTGCAAAGAGTACAGTTACCCTGACCTTTGGACTGAGAGAACGGAGCATTTTCTTATTGGTTACAGAATCTCTCCAATAAATTCCCAAGATTTGTCTTAAACAAATCTGGTGAAATGCATTCAGCTTCCACCATCTGCCATGAAATATGTCAAGTAGTAGATAGGCAAGAACTGTCTCCACATTGAATATGGTCCCAATGAACTCTATGTGCTGCACAGGGTTTAATGTGGATTTCTTCTTGTTCATCAGCAGGCCCAGAGCATATGAACAGCTGGAGAGCTGATGCAGTACTGGCCTGGACCTGAGATTCTGAGTTGACCCCCACCACCCAGTCATCAGGAAGATCTGGAAACTCATGCTTCTGATGTAGGCCACCCCACTGTAGAGCACTTCATAAATACATGGGGAGCTGTAGAGAGACCAAAGGGCAAAATCCAGTATTCGTGGTGATTGTTGTCCAACACAGAACTCAGGAAGCATTTATGTGACTGGTGTATTGTGATGTGGAAGTGCGCACCCTTGAAGCCAAGCACAACATACCAGTATTTCTGGTCTAGGGAAGGGATGATGGATGTGAGGAAGACCATCCTGAACCTGAGCTTAGATGGTCAGGTCTCTGAGGTCTAATATGGGAAGAGCCTCTTGTCTTCTTGGGAATGAGGAAGTACGTTGAATAGAACGCCCTTCCCTTTTTAAGGCACCTCCTCTATCACACTCACAGCAAAGGGGAATTGCACTTCTTGTTGAAGCAGGCGCTCATGAAAGGGTTCCCTCAAGCGGGTCGGAGATGGAGGGTGCGGGGGAGGGGGAAGACAACTTAACTGGATGGCATAGCCTTTCTGAACCACCTGCAATACCCAGAGGTCTAAGGTGATGTTGCATCAGGTCCGTTGGAAGTGAGCCGGATGGTTGCCAGATGGAAGGGAGGGCAATGATTGGGGAATTAATGGTATGTTGTCCTCAGGCACCAAATCAAATCTGCTGCCTGGTTGGTGCCAAAGCAGGTGGTGCAATTGAGAGGTAGACCCATAGATGGACTTTCTTCTTGAATACCTCTGCCTGCAGCCCAGGGCTTAGGAGGTCTATACTGGAAAAATTGCTGTTGTTGATGGGGTTGTGGTCTGAAGTGCCTTCTTCTAGTGGCCAGGGTATCAATCCCCAGGAATCTAAGGGTGGCTGTAGAATCTTTGAGGGATCTCATTGCCTTGTCAGTCTTCTCATGGAAAAATGAGAAACCCTCAAATGGTAAATCCTTAATAGTTTTTTGTAATTCCCAAGATATGCCTGCAGAACCCAGCCAGAAGAAGTGCTGCATGTGACTACTGTAGCCATCGCCTGGGAGGCAGTGTCTGCTGATTCTGAGGCAACCTGCTGTGTGGTTCTGGCCACCATGTGATCTTCCACCATGATAGTCTGGAAATCATGCCTGAAATCGTGTGTCAACTTGTCAATAAACTGTTGTAAAGCACATCAACTAATGTGGCTGTATTTTGCCAAGACTGCCTAGTAGTTTGAGATCCTCATCCAGAGGCCCAAAGTGGGGTAGGATTTCAAGCCCACTAGATCATGGCACTGTACCTCCTTGTCCTTGGGGGTTGCTTTCTGGTGGCCCTGACAGATTCTCTCGTTGGCCACCATTACCACCTGGTACAAGGTGTGAATAGAACTGTTCATATCCTGTAGCCGGGATCTGGTACCATCTATCTGCCTGTTTGGACATTGGTGCCAATGATGCTGGCCTGTGCCATAGGGCTTTCATGGGCTCCAATAGACCTTCATTGATCAAGATCAGTGAGTACCGCAGAGTGCAGGATGTCAAGGAGCTTGTATGACATATCCTGCACCTCCTCAGTAGTATTGCCAAAGCCTCTCTGCTACCTTTCTCATGAGGTCTTGGAGCACCCTGTAGTCCTCAGGGTTAGTAGTCAGTTGATCTGGGGCAAGGGAGATGACAAGGTCATGCTCAGTACTATCTTTTCCTCATCCTGGACCTGTAGCACTTGAGCAGCCTGCTCCTGGTTCTGATCCGGGGGAAGCAGCAGGGAAGTATCCAATTTCTGGTGCAGGTGTGAGGTGCAGGTGTGTGCCACAACTGCAGTGGAGAGGCTGCTCTTGGGTAGCACTGACGTCCTCTAGGGGCACACATGCTCCACATACTTTCATCATATGTCACCAGACACCCTGGTGTTTGGTACTAGCAGTCCTTGTACCAGATTTGGTCAGTATCACACTCTGCCATCAACTATGGGTATGCATCTCTTATCCCCCAGGACGAAACTGATACCACCAAGCCCTGGGACCTGGATGGGGAGGGCTGATGGCTTTCTTAAGAACATAAGAACGGCCATACTAGGTCAGATCAAAGGTCCATCTAGCCCAGTATCCTGTCTTCCGACAATGGCCAATGCCAGGTGCCCCAGAGGAAATGAACAGAACAGATAATCATCAAAGAACAGATAATCATCATCTTGCGAGTCAGAAGACATGAAAGAACATGGGAAGGGTCATGTTCACCCTGTGGGTGTAGGAGGAGCCTGACTGGATGGTAGGAGAAATGAAATTGCTGGGCCCATGAATCTGGGAAACATCAGTGATGAATGCCGCTCCAGTAGCTGTAGGGGCACTGGTCCTGATGACGTGGCCCCAGGCAGTGGGGCACCTGCAGATTGATGCAGGGGACACTGCATTGGAGCTGGTGCCAGAGACAATAGAAAGACTAGTACCAGAGGCAGGCTTCTACCCAGTACTGCACTAGTCAGCAGTCTCTCAAATTGCCTCAGTATAGAAGCTGCTAAAACAGCCAGGTTTGCATCACCTGGAGCCTCTATTATGGCGAGGTTCACTCAGCTGGTACCAACTCCAGTGTTCAGGGAAGTTTTCCTAAGTTTTGAAGTAACTTTATAGTCGAACAGCCTGATAATCTTATTCAGCCTCAAAATTGGATCTGGGGAAGGCAATCTTTGCCTCTTCTCCTTCGATTGTGCCGAATCCATTTTTTCTGTGCTTCAAGGATAAGGAAGCTGCAGGCCTGAGTGATCTTTCAGCTGGTTTTGATGCTGAAGCAGGAGCATATTTCAACAGTCTCCAATCTCCCAAGGAGTCTGATGTGTGGACCCCGGGGCCAGAGACTGGTCTGATTGCCTGATGGTTGAGGACAGTCTCCTTCAGGTGAGCCTCCCTTCAGCGTTGGGTCAGCTTCAAGAAGGACCTGTAGATTTCATGGCACTCTGGCACATGCCCCTCAGTGAAGCAGAACAGACACCTCATATGTCCATAGTTCAGAGGCACAACCACCTTGTAGGATCAGCAGTTCTTAAAGCCTGGGGACTTGCCAGTGATGATGGAGGGAAAAAGCCCTTTTCCCCCTGCAGTGTCCCATAGACCTAACTAACTAACTAAACCGAACTGCGAACTAATAACACTAAAGTAGATGCAAATCCTGAAGAGACTTGCTCCGATACATGGGTGGGAGAGAAGGAACTGGGTGAAGCAGCATAGCTCCACCCTTTATACCCTAATGAAGTGCACAAGGAAAAGAAAGGTGCATGCACTGTCCTGGCAGATACTGCTGACAAGAAAATTCTATGTGTGCACACTAGACATGTGTTCATCAACTGTGGAATAAGTATATGGACTAGCACTTGATGAGGAACTTTCAGATTGCAAAAATATGTTGCCTAATTTATGTTTACATTTCATACTGAATCAGCCATCGCAATTAATCATAGTCTTTTTTCAATATTTGCTTTAAATCTCTGATTCATCATTGCAATTCTTCAGCCTCATTTATGTTTGCCTTTTACTTTAGTTTAAGCAAATTGATTTTCCTATAGGACTTTAAGCTACAGAAAAGTTTAATGCCATTGGAAAATAACTGGGAAATGAATTAGTTATGTTTAAAAATCTGTAGAGGAGCTGTGGGAATAAAATGAAAATCCAAAATATCAAGGTCATACATGAATCTGCATGTAAATTTCATTTTAAATAAAGGTCAAGATATCAGATCATGCTGAAAAAAAATGTTGTTTTCACTGTTCCAAACTGTAGAGCTTGGGTCGGGGGGTAGAGTTTATAGTGTGGGATATTGTCATCGGCTTGTAGATTTGAGGGAGAAATAAATCCTGATGAGGACAGCCATGCGCAGAATGATTCTTCAGTGAACAAGATGGCACATATTTGCTTATCACTCATATCAGCATGTCACGATGACTTGAAAAAAAGATAGTTTTACAACCTTGCTTGGCACAAAGGTTAGACACTAATCAAAGTGTAATGCAAACAGTTTAGCTGAGAATTTTATAGATATAATTCTAGCCATTTGGTTATCGTATTAGCACAATTTGTACAGATCATATTATCTTTCAGAGCTGCCTTCAAAAAAAAAAAATCCCCCCCTCCCCCTTCCTACAATCATCAGATACTTGAATGCAAAGGATGAGCCCTGGCATTCGATCTTTTCTGTAAGTGAGAATCCAATTATTGTTATGTCATTTTCAGACACCCCTTTTCAATGTTCTGCTACTTTCTGATAGCAAATCAGTATTGCAGCCATGTGATGTATGAAGTACAGGCAGAGCAAGATGAATGTGGCCATTCTCACTAAATGGGGCACTGTTTGCTATATGGAAAGAAGATGTATTACCGGTGCTGAATGATGTATATATTCTGCAACATCGTGTAACCACAGTCCATTAGAAATGATTTCCATCACAACACAGTATGGTCCGAATTGGTTCATATTTCTTTAGAGCACAAAGGTAAGAAAGAGGCCAGCTGACTGGATGACCTGACCGCGGTCTACTTCACTTCCTGAATTGTGTCAGTAGTAATCTAAATCAAACCTGCAGACACCCAAATATCAAGCAGGGCACTCTTAACATTTGTGGCTTGTTGTTACAGCACAAGATCTAAAAATAAAGACAGTATATCAGTGTCACGGCATGAAAAATTGTGTTTTCCCAGAGTTTATAAGAACCAGGGGTCTGACTAATGCTTTACAGTAAAGTTTTTCTGCTGCCATTTGTTCAGTACATTGCGCAGTGTTGGCAACATTCTATTCCGATAATTTGTCTCTTTCTTTAGTACATGTTACAAATGGCAGAGGAATAATTTTTTAAAATAATGTTTACATACTTTGATTAAACAAATGCTGAATATGCACAAAAGGACGTTTTAGGAGAATATTAGTCTGAAATATTTACCTGCTGGCTATGGTGCTTTCAGCACATACATATATATATATATATATAGCTTATGCATTAAGTTTACATTGAAATTTGCCCTGGATTAGACTAAATTTGTACCCAAGTATGCAGAGAAAAGTTTAATTAAAAACAAACCAAAAATATCCCAACTACAAAGTACACTGGGCAGCTGAAATGTTCACATTTTTTAACTAATCGGAAGCTATAGTCAACTGGCTGCAATATTCAGTTAGTCCAACATTTGAACAGATTGGCTGCCTAACATGTAGTAACTTTTTTCAGTAGTGTACATGGCAGAGAATTTAAAAGTTCAGTGGATAGGGTGGGAATCAAAATAATTTGTAAAAGGGACCATGAACTCTCAAAAGTCAGAGCTCTGACTCTGCAGTTGGATGAGTTCGGAAGGTGGTAGATTTCACTTCCTCAATTAACTATCTGGCCAAACGTAGTTCATACACGTGTGGAAAAAGAATATCGATTCACTAGATTTATACAACCATTTTTGTTTTGAATGACATATGATAATTATTGAAAACATTATGCTAGTTTTTATTAAATATCAACTATTTTTCTGTATCTGGAATATATGGGGCCTGACCCAAAGTTGTCTGTAGTCAATGGGAATATTTCTATTGATTTCAATAGGCTTTGTGTCAGGTAAGCCCACAGAAACTGTGTTATATCTTCAAAGTAAAGGGAACAGAGACAGAGAGAGTTGGGTGTATTGTCCCAAGTCTAAATATCTGTATTGTAAAATCAATTTGATCAATGTAATGATTTTGTTTTACATTGCTACTAATTTGGTGTGACATACAAAATGGCTGTCTTCTGAGTTGTCCGTTTCTAGTCTGGGGGAGAAAATCACCCCTGTACAGAGGCCCAACACAAGGCTGGTTGCACCACTGAAGTCTTCCATTACCCCTGTTTTGAGGTCTGTGTACTGGCCTTGCACTGACCTGCTGGCAAAGGGGGGAATGCCACTCTATCAGAAGCAATTAACTAAGAAGCCTTTATTTTTTTTAAAGAAGATGGAATATAGTGCATCAAGCACTTCAAGTACGCAAATAAGTTTCCAGAACATTTAGCATCACTGGTGAAGCTATAAGGCTGTTCACAGACTAGAGGGAAAGCACTATTTTTTTTTTGGCTGCAGCAGTTCTAGCACAACAGCCAATTAAAATGTTTAGTGAAAGCAAAATAAACTCTTGCTGAAGGAGTGAGTGTGAATGAAATGTTATTTAAGCTCCAGGGGCTGGACATATGGTACTGCAAAAATGAAGAGGACAAAAAAAAATTAAAGAAATCTGTGAAAATGTAATTGACATTGTACTACCAAAAAACCAAAAAACCAAAAAACCTTGCACCTTCACTTTATTCTATTAGAGTCATACATCTTAAAGCAGCCACCTATAAATGATACTTTTTAAGAAGATTTTGTGATATGATTAATAATTCTTTAAATTCTGAAGGAGGGCTTGAGTGATTCTTATGACTAACACATCAGAACCTGTATTATTGTCTCAAAATCAGGGAGAAAAATGTAGTATCTCCTTTGTTGTTGAGACATCATGTGAAATAATGAGAGGATTAGAAAGAGTGAGCCTGATTCTCTTCTAATTTTACATGGGTTTTACACTTTGTAAATCAATTGACTTAAAAGGAGTTGTTTCTTATATAGGAGTATGACTGAGAAATGAAACAGGCTAGGTATCTCAGAACTAAGTCAGTCTATAATTGATCCTCCCACACAACTTTCTATTTGCTACAGTCTTTGAAAAGTACAAGACAATTGTCAACACATTTCTAATTTAATGATGTCTTGACCTTACCCATACAAGAATACTCTGTAAAGGGGGGAAATGGCAGCAGCTATCTTATCACAGGGACATTGGCAACCTCTCAAAACATTTTATTTAATGAAGCATGGTTGATAGAGGTAAATAGCAAAGGACAACATTAGGGCACAAATCTTAAAATGTCTTCTTTAAATATAAGTTCTCCAGTCATCAGGTAAAGAGCAAGAGCATCAGTGAGGCACCCAGGCTGACATATGGTGTTAATTAAAATATTCAGAAACATTTTAATGGCATTTCTGGAGGAGGTCTAAGCATACAAAGATACAATATGAGAACAAGGGAAGTTTTCCTCACTTTATTGCCCTGCAATATACAAGAATCAAAACATACTTGTGTGTGTTCGAGATAGTGTTGGTCATTTTCCAATCACGGTCTAAATCAACATTATTTCCTGGTTCCATATAACTTTACTAAATCTGGATGTGTTTACTAAAGGGGGAAGAATGGTCTTGAGTACAATGGTTTTGTGATTAAAGTACAGGACTAGGAATTAGGGGAATTGGTTCAATACCTTGTTCTGCCACAGAGTCCCTGCATGACCGTGGGCAATTCATGTGGGGGACTTAGGCATCCTGCTACCAAGTGGAATTCACAGTCCTGAGTTAGGCATCCAAACTACCTATTCAGTGCAGGGGGAGAGACAGGCACCTGAGAATGGGATCAACAAAAAGATAGTGTGCTGAGTGGGAATCCATCTAAGCTAGGTAGTAAGAAATGCTGAGGAGAGGGGTGTAGCCTAAACTTTGCATCTTCAAGAGAGTTAGGAGCCTACATCCAGATTGGAGGGAGGCACCTGTCGCTGCTCAGGATTCACAGCTGTGCCTTCTCCTGAACGAAGGCACCTAAACCAAGTTATTTTCTTCTGAAGAAAACCTGAGGCAGTGCTGGTGCTGTGCCCCTCCCACAATAACCTTTAGCCAGCTGTTATGGCAATCACTCAGGATGTGATTGACATGGGCTCAATTTCCCTCTCTGCCTGATGGGGAAAAAGGACTTGAACTTGGGCCTCCCACAGCCTGGGTGAATGCCCTAATCACTTAGTTGAAAGACTAAGGGTGTGTGTCGGGGGGGGGGGGGAACACTCTACTGCCTCCATGTCCAGCCATTTTGAGTGGGATTAGACATGTTTTGAGAATACCTACCAGATCAGGGTAAAAGGCAAGATAAAGGGGAATACCAAGTTTGTAAACTGGGGCTTGGGCATGAGTTAGGTGCAAGCTGGTAGGCACTGTCATCATAGAATCATAGAATATCAGGGTTGGAAGGGACCTCAGGAAGTCATCTAGTCCAACCCCCTGCTCAAAGCAGGACCAATCCCCAACTAAATCATCCCAGCCAGGGCTTTGTCAAGCCTGACCTTAAAAACCTCTAAGGAAGGAGATTCCACCACCTCCCTAGGTAACCCATTCCAGTGCTTCACCACCCTCTTAGTGAAAAAGTTTTTCCTAATATCCAACCCAAACCTCCCCCACTGCAACTTGAGACTATTACGCCTTGTCCTGTCATCTGGTACCACTGAGAAAAGTCTAGATCTATCCTCTTTGGAACCCCCTTTCAGGTAGTTGAAAGCAGCTATCAAATACCCCCTCATTCTTCTCTTCTGTAGACTAAATAATCCCAGTTCCCTCAGCCTCTCCTCATTCCTTCCTTAGAGGTTTTTAAGGTCAGGCTTGACAAAGCCCTGGCTGTGATGTTTTAGTTGGGGATTGGTCCTGCTTTGAGCAGGGGGTTGGACTAGATGACCTCTTGAGGTCCCTTCCAACCCTGATATTCTATAATTTTATAAGTCATGTGCTCTAGCCCCCAATCATTTTTCTTGCCCTCCACTGGACTCTTTCCAATTTTTCCACATCCTTCTTGTAGTGTGGGGCCCCAAACTGGACACAGTACTCCAGATGTGGCCTCACCAGTGCCAAATAGAGGGGAATGATCATGTCCCTCAATCTGCTGGCAATGCCCCTACTTATACAGCCCAGAATGCTGTTAGCCTTCTTGGCAACAAAGGCACACTGTTGACTCATATTCAGCTTCTCATCCACTGTAACTCCTAGGTCCTTTCCTGCAGAACTGCTGCCTAGACACTCGGTCCCTTGTCTGTAGCAGTGCATGGGATTCTTTCGTCCTAATTGCAGGACTCTGCACTTGTCCTTGTTGAACCTCATCAGATATGTTTTGGCCCAATCCTCTAATTTGTCTAGGTCCCTCTGTATCCTATCCCCTACCATCCAGCGTATCTAACACTCCTCCCAGTTTAGTGTCATCTGCAAACTTGCTGAAGGTGCAATCCATGCCATTCTCCAGATCATTAATGAAGTTATTGAACAAAACCTGTCCCAGGGCTGATACTTGGGGGACTCCGTTTGATACGGCTGCCAACTAGACATGGAGCCATTGATCACTACCCATTGAGCCCAATGATCTAGCCAGCTTTCTATCCACCTTATAGTCCATTCATCCAGCCCATACTTCTTTAACTTGCTGGCAAGAATACTGTGGGAGACTGTACCAAAAGCTTTTCTAAAGTCAAGGAATAACACATCCACTGCTTTCCCCTCATCCACAGAGTCAGTTATCTCATCATAGAAGGCAATTAGTGGCATGACTTGCCCTTGATGAATCCATGCTGACTGTTCCTGATCACTTTGCTCTCCTCTAAGTGCTTCAAAACTGATTCCTTGAGGACCTTCTCCATGATTTTTCCAGGGACTGAGGTGAGGCTGACTGGCCTGGTCATGACAAAGGTAGCTGTGCTCATTCCCCGTTTTCTAAATTTAAGCACCTTGTGGACTTTAACAGTGGAAACCTAGGCATCTAGGGACTTTAGGCACCTACAGGTGGCAGCTGAGTGGTGATTTTGTAAAAGTCAGTCTCACCTAAATGCTGGATTTGGGGACCTAAAGTGGCAGCTAGGGGCCTACATTCCCCTAGTGAATTCTTCCTTTAGTGCTTCTCTGTGCTTCATTTCCCCATCTTATAAATGAGGACAATGGTAGTTTTTCCTAACATACAGGCATGCTGTGGGGATAAATATATTACAGAGAGTGAGGAGTTCAGATACGATGGTGACGGGGACATTCCTACTATAAACAGGCTTCACAGATCTTCCACAGACCAACTATTGGAGTTTTAAAGTTATTTTGGTCCCGATTCAACCAGATGCTTAAGCACATGTGCCTAAAATTAGGCATGAATTGTCAATTGAAGTCAATAGAATTATTCACATGCTTAAAATGAGGCACACATTGAAATACCATACTGAATTGGGTCTTATATTTCTGTGTGCCTCAGTTGCCATATGTTGAATGATCAGAATGCTACTTCCCTCACACAGAGTGGAGTTATGAGGATAAATTAATGAGTGATTATGAAGCATAAAGATATTTTTGTGCCTGGGCCACATCTTCATGTAGACAGAAATGGACTAGAAATTACACATGTACAACTTTGTACTTGCAAATGAAGTTTTGGCTTTTGCCAACTTTGTGCAACCCACTTTGGTGGCTTTTTTGAAAACCTGACCCTAAGAAATTGAATAGATGAGCATGAATATAACATATCCTAATAGATCATTTCCATCCTGTAAACAAAGGTCTAATAAGTCTGATAAGACAAACAAACAAATACAGCAAAGCTATGCATGTAACATATTCCTTTGTATTTAAATCTGTTATGAAAAAATAATTCTTTGAACTTATATAATATGAGTTCCATTCATCTAATGATCTCAATCACTTATTAACATTAGTTAATCAAACCTTCAAACATCCCTATGGACTAAGTAAGGGATTTACAAGGTTCACTTCACTTATTATGAAGCAACAGAGAGTCCTGTGGCACCTTTAAGACTAACAGCTGTATTGGAGCATAAGCTTTCGTGGGTGAATGCCCACTTCGTCACATACATCCGACGAAGTGGGCATTTACCCACGAAAGCTTATGCTCCAATACATCTGTTAGTCTTAAAGGTGCTACAGGACTCTGTTGCTTTTTACAGATCCAGACTAACACGGCTACCCCTCTGATACTTCACTTATTATGAAAGTGTGGCCAAATGTGGGATGGTGTATGGCTGTTTTCTAACTGCATAGAAACACTACACAATAGTCAAGGGCAGGAAATCAAGAAAACCATGTTTCATGTAATGAAAAGTTAGTCATCAATAACAATGTGATCTAGTGTTTTGCCAGGATACCATGATCTACACACTGTCTCTATAACAGTGCCAGTGGATCACAAGACCTCAGATTTAACTTATCCAAAGTATAGTAACTCGAGGAGAGCAGTCACCTGTGACATCATGCTTAGTTAATAGGATGAGAATGATTCTGGAACATTCATATGATTAGGGCCCTACCAAATTCATGGTCCATTTTGGTCAATTTCACGGTCATAGGATTTTAAAATTAATAAATGTCATGATTTCAGCTATTTAAATCTGAAATTTCATGGTGTTGTAACTGTGGGAGTCCTGACCCAAAAGAGGGCTGGGGAGGTGTCACAAAGTTATTGTAGGGGGTTGCAGTACAGCCACCCTTACTTCTGGTTGCTGCTGGTGGCGGCGCTGCCTTCAGAGCTGGGTGGTCAAAAAGCAGCAGCTGCTGGACGGGTGCTCAGCTCGACCATAGAGCCACCATCAGCATCAGCACAGAAATAAGGATAGCATGGTATGGTATAGCCACCCTTGCTTCTGTGCTGCTACCTGCTTAACTTTGTCAACGGAACTTAAGCATGTGCTGAAATGGTTGACTGATTACAGGCAGTGGTGCATGCATTCACAATAGCTGTTTTCTGGATATGGAGATATATATGTTGCGGAATAGAAATTATTTGTGTATGCAATTTTGTAGTCACTTATGTCTTAGTATCCTTATATAAATATAAATCTTCATTTCTTTTTGGAACCTTTGTTGGACACTGAGACATATGAACATGAAAAACTTTGGGATCATATTTGGTTTATTATTTAACAATTTCTATTTTAATCAAGATTTGTTCACAGATGACAGTAGTATTTCAAATGGTCTAAGCACAAAAACAGAAGAGAATCCTGGCCTGTACACTGACTCCCTCTCGGTATCAAGTTTCCCTACCTATAATATGGGGCTGCTTACCTAATTCACAGGGTGGATGAGAGAATTAATTACTCACTATTTGTAGAGTCGCTTGAAGATATGGAAAATACAATAAACTATGTGTTCAAAACTGTGTCCCCACTACTAGAGTTACTAGCTGTCATCCTTCCTTTGGGCAAAGTCCTGTTCACCATTCTCATGCAAGAATCCCATTCACAACTAGCACTTGGCCTTCTACCCTGCTTTCAATTGTTTTGCTCACCCAAGCAGTGTGTTTAGAAGATCAATTTTTGTCATTATAAATAAAATTAATAATCTTCAACCTGACTCTTCGAACCTAATAGTCCCAGCAGGGAATCATTTAAGATTCTATAAATCAGTGCAGAGCCTGATCAGGTGAACTGTGCATTGGGGTTTATTGCAATGCCTAGGAGGTGGGGAAAGGAGCAGTCCCTAGAGCTCCTGGATGGTGGCAGATGGTGGAGCTGGTGGTGGATGAGCTATCTTTGCTAGTACAGAGAAATCCACCTCCCAGGGCTGGTGGAGCTTTGTACTAGCAAATCTACCAGCTTCTTCTCTATACCTTTCCTGCATGACAGCACACAGGGAGCTCCTACAGATCAGGGTACCACAGTGTTTTGCCTGCTTAGTGGCAGCACACAGGTTCATCTGGGTCCACAGCCTTCTGTGGAGGAGGGGGCAGGATTTCCCCATTAGTGCAGCCCTTGTGGAATACCCTGTTTCAAAACTGGTTGTTAAAAATGACATTTATACCCACCCCAAGACTGCTTAACATTGCCAGAGTGGCACAGAGAACAATTACCAATATGGATCAGGCTCCGGGGCTGTCCTAAAATTTTGTTCTTAATTTGTCCTTTTCACAGGCCTGGAGAGGTCAGGGGGTGATAAGCTGTCCATCTGTGTATAAGAGATCAGCCTATAAAAGCAATACAATCTGTCCAGCATGAAGTGAAAACACATGATCGTCTCTTCAGAAATTGAAGTTGGGTAGTTACAAAAAGGGCAGGGACTAAAGACCAGTTCTACAGGGTGCAGAGCACCTCCTACAGAGAGCTGAGTACCTTTTCCTCCCATTGACTTTTATAGGAGGGGAGGATAATCAAAACCTTGCAGGAAGTGATCTGTATTTTGTAAGAGGGAGACCGGATATTGCTTGCACAGATAATAATTTAAAGACTTGGCAGTTTCATATATTATATAGATTGTGTTGCCAGAATTGATAGGGACAGGGAAACAATTTTACTTTCCACAATAAGGTCACTTGCAATAGTGTGCTCAGAGGCCAAGTGGCCTAGCAGTTAGGGCACCTGGCTTCCAGCCCCTTGCTTCTCAGAACAGGTGTATCCTTCCAGACCTTAGGCTCAGATCTTCTGGCCTCCACCCACATGTAGGCCTCAGCACTTAAGTGGTGTGGTAGGAGGTTGCAGGCCTTCCTTCTCCACCAGGACCCAACCCAGAGACCTGTGGGAAGCAACATCAGCTGGGTCTTCCCAGCAGAAAGTCTAAGCCCTCCGCCCTAGGCTACTTCCTACCTATGTGCCTTCAGTTTGGGGCATGGCCCCTATAGTCCAAACAGTCTGTACTGGCTCAACTCAAGTAGTACTCCCTTGTGCACCTTTTGCAGCATCCTGCCATGGCCTCAGGTCCCCCTGGGCAAGGGCAGATAAGATTGGAGGGGCCTAGCCCCACAATATCCTTACAATGAAATAGTACAGCTCACTCACTGCTGAGTGCTCCCCGGTCTTCCTATCTCAGACAGAGAGGCAGTGCTTCTCCCACAGCAGAACCGCCTCCTGCCTCTTCACCAGTCAGCCCTGAACTGACCCATGTTCTCTCCTTTTCTTCCCCCTCAGGCCTGGCATTGGCTGCAGGCAAAGCAGGACAGGGCTAGCTGGGCCCATAGGCTCCCCTTTCTGCTGGTGTGAGATTTCTCTGCTCCACCGCATCATCATTCCCCCGTCTGAAATATTTTTGTCTGCTGATAAGTAGCCAATCAAATGTCAGAAAAGCAACAATCATGATTGAGTTAGCTTGATCTCTGCAATCATTATAAAAAGTATTTAACATTAAATACTGTCAGGTCTTGTCTGAGATAGTTATTGGCACTGGAAGTACTTCAAATCTTTTTTTTTTTTTTTACTAGCATGATGCTTGATTGACAAATAAAAGGTGTACAAGCTGATATAATGTATAGTTTTATCAATTTATGGGGATAGCCCAGCAGTGTTCTGAAAACATCATGTCAGTGCAATGGAAGGCCTTTTGCAGCAGTCTCATATTTTTATTTATAATTTTAGACATCGATCAGGCTAAGAGGCCTACTGTAAACATGCTATTCACGCATGCATCAATTTACACAAGAACCAGTGAATTAATCCCAAGATATTTAAGGTTTAAAGCAATATGGCATATTAAAGAATTAAGGCCCACTACAGAATTTTTTATGTTAGGATACAGAATGCATCATGTCTATATTACAAGTAAGAATAGGAAACAGCCCTGCTGTAAGCAATGCTGTTTATTTGTTCTAAACATAAATATACAGAATAATAGGTCCCATCTTTATTCAAATTGCTATGCAGCTGTTGATGTTGGAAGGTAATTAAAAGAGGGGTTGATAGTGTATTAAGGAGCACATTTTCAAAATACTATCTCTGGAAAAAAATTCCCTCCCACACCCTCTCTCATCCTCCCTGCAATCCCTGTTCTCTTGTACTCTTTCCTCCCCTCTGTTCTGATATTATCTTGCTTTTCCTAACAATTGTTCTTTACCAGTGGGTAATAGGAACAAACACAGAGCATAAGGACATTACAAAGCAGCTAAAACAATCTCTTGGTGTTAACCAAGCCAGCCAAGGATGGGGCCCCATTGTGTGAGGTGTTGCACAAACCTATGAAAAATGATAGCCCTTGCCCCAGAGAGTTTACAGTTTTAAAAGATAAGACATAATTGGTGGATGATACAAACAAGGAGGCCAGCCTCGGTGTGCGGAGACATGGGATAAAAATAATAGGACATGAGAAAGTCTTGGGCAATTAGTCACCCTATCACCCTCTTTTTCTTTGTCAGCTGCCCCATCCCTTTTTTCTCTCCATGATAGCCCTTGATCTCCTATTTCTCACTAATCTGGCCTCTACATATCTTGCTTTTCTCTGTGGCAATGTTCTTCCTCCTGCGCCAACCCCCATTCCCTGTTTCTTGCCATATCTTTGTATAAGATTAATGTAATTGAGTGGCATGAGAGAGAGCTGTCCTCTCTAGTTTTACAGTATCTCCCTCCCCTTACTTAGAGTAGAGGTGCTAGTGCACTGACAGCTATGAAAGTGCCTCCCATCTTTCTACCGAGTCATATTTTTATCAGTAAAGCATGGAGCATCTCAGATTATGCGTATATTTACGGTAACATAGCTCACTTAAACATAAAAAGCAAAAAAACAAAGGAAAAAAGAGAGAGAAGACAGTGTCTGATTGAGTGGCTCTCTTATAAGAGAAGGGTGGAGGAACTGTGGAAGGAGGAGCGGGAGCCGAGAATTCCAGTGACAGGAGCTATGGAGCCATCACACAAGTAAAGGGAAGGGATAGGAATAATTTGGCTGGTATAGTTGGTATACCCTGCTTGCAAACATGCCAGTAAGATATAGCAGCCATATCAACTCAATTTGACCTCCAGGGAGTTTAGAATTTTATTTCTATTTTTGAATGTAAATCTACATTCTCCTTCATGGCTAGAATTTGCAGCACCACCTAGACATAGCATTGAGTAGATTGTTTGAATATGAGCGAATATTTCAAGCTTACGTTTTGCTAAATATATATATATATCTCAGAGATATCAGAGGACACAGGAGGAATGGTATAAACCTTTTGATCATAAATTCTGTATCTGTTTCACATTTGAAATGAACACCTTAGGAATATCATAGATTTATATCAAAATGAAAGATTTCCAGCTGGGAAGGATGTATATTTATTATGCACACATATATTATGTATGTGTTTCCTCTATTTATTTTTGTTAGATTTTGGTCAGGTTCATATTATTGGAATCAGTAAAACTGACAGTTCTAACAGAAAAATGAGATGCACAGCCCTAGAAATGTTTATTCCTTGTAGAGATCTCAAAGCAATTCTGTTGGTTTGCCGTTTTACTCTCTTCCCGCTAAAACTTTTTTTAATATAACTAAAGATCATAAAAGGTTAATTTGAGAAAAATCTGTGCAAGCATTAAAATCAATATACTTAGATGAAAAACTTTGCAGCAAGCATCTTGGATGGTTTACTCCTAGTTGGCATGGCTGTCTGGAACAAAATAAATTATTTCCCATTAAACGTGTTACCTTTGGGGATAGAAATACATTGAGTCTTACAAAAGTATGTGCCTGGGTGGAAAAGTTAACATCCCAATACACAAATTAAGTTGTACTGTAAACTGAAAAAAGCCCAGTTGGTTAACTTTATTTCAGGTACATGAACTCAGGATCTCTTATTTGCTCTCATAGAAACTAGGTATATAAGAGAAATGATACAGTTAGTCTCCCTGAAGAATGGGGCTCCCTGTTGGCCACTCAGCCTGCTATCAGGGAACCTAGGCACAGAGTCCCTAGGTGTTTTAAGCCTTCTCAGCCTGAATAGAGCCTAGCCACTGCCTCAGTCTTCAGTGCCCCTAAGCACACTCTTGGGAAACAGACCTTCTGTTTCGCATCCCCTCATGAGAGCTGCAACCTGATGTTTAGCTGCCTAGCCCCTGGACTCAGTGCTGACCCTTCAGACTCCCCCGCAGCTTAAACACTCCATCTCCCAGAACTCCACACCAAAGGTCTGAGACTTTTAGTTTACAATTCAACTCTCAGAAGGCACTTGACCATTGTGAAGTGTGTAACACACAAAGATACTTTGCACAGAATAAAGCATAAGAAAATACAAATAATTTAGAACAATACACATCCTAAATGCAATGCCCTTCACTAGCTCACTCTTCCCATGGAAGTCCTTGTGGGACCATCTGTGTTCAGGAAGGTAGGAACAGTCCTTTGAGTCATCATGAAATAATAACCATTGGAAATGTAACCCCAAGTGTGAAGACAGCCATAGTGGCATCAGTTCTAAAAGACACGGAGGAACTTCAGGCATTGCAAAGCTCAGCATTGCATCACCTAACTCCCAGCAGAATTCACAGCCCTGAGTAAGGTGCCCAGGCTAAGAGTTAAGCCCCAAGAAAGGGATTCTCAGAAGCCATTAAGCTGATCAGGGAGCACCTAAGCTAGCCACAAATGGGGGAGAAGAACGGGGCAGGGCTTAGGGCCCTGATGCACTGAGGTTCTTAGGTGACTAAGAATCGGGACCTTAGGCACCTATATCCATTCCACGTTCTCAGCCATGAACCCTCTCCTGGAGTTAGGAACCTAAGCCAGGTCATCCGTTCTCTCATGAAAAAACAGAGAGACCCGGACCCCATTATAACTAGGTTTCATAAAATTCAATTTTTATTTTTATATTTTGACAGATATTATTTTAAAGCATTTTTTATATTTTTATCAACTTAAATTTTTATAGTTGCACAAAATTATGGGTTTTAAGCACCCCCCCACCCAGTTTATCAATTAAAATTTTTACACTTGTGAGAAATTATGGAGGCGGTCAGACAATGATAACTGACAGTATATGTTGATATTTAAAAAGATAAAACTTTTGTAACAGTTAAAACACAAATTGTCAATAGTTATGTCAAAATATACAAAGTAAATATCCTTAAATCAAACTCTAATAAGTTCTCAAACAGCATTTTTCTTACTGTGACTATCTGTAAATTTTGACTGTCAATGGAAATATTTATCATCGGTTTTTGTATACAGTGAAATCAACATTTACTGACCAAAAAATCAAATCATTCCAAGTTTAATTATAGTCAGCCAAATGGTTAGGGCATTCACCTAGGACAGGGTAATATTAATTGGCCCAGAGATAGAGAAAGCGACAGACTGACTCTGTAGCCAGGTACTTAGAACACTCATGTGGGAGACCTGGGTGATGCCAAGAGATTGTTTATCTTCGCTGTAATATCCTTATACTCTGTGATTTTTCATTTTACTTCCTAGTAGCCTACATGAGCAACAGATTCTCTCTCAGGCTACCAACTTCTGATAATTATAAGGAATCTGTTCTTTGGGTTTTTTTGGGCTTTTGCTATTTGCTCTTCAAATTCTCTTTGGCACTCTTAATTTCCATTTTATCTTTTAACCATTATGGTGTATTTTTACTGGCATTAGTGGACCTGCCTATGGACATTTGGAAGGACAACTTTTTAAAATGAGGAAACTCTTATAACCTTACCATTTAAACATACTTTCTCCAGGTCACATAGTGCCCAGTGCAGAGATGGGAACAGAGCTCAAAACCTATATATGCCTACATATATAACACACCACCACACACATTTACCCAACTACATATTTACTTGTAAACTCAGATAAACAGTTTTATAGGGTCCTTAGTAGCAACAGACTTTGGCAGCGTTTCAGACTATAAATCCTTTGAGAACTGGAAAATGAGTTTGGAAATACAATTATCACTTACTTAGGTGGTAAACTGAACATTATTCTAATGGACATAAACAAGGGTAGTGTGGGACCAGTTATCCTAAAATGTAAAGAGGTCCTCATGAAATGGAATATATTTAATCTTAGCCTTTATACATGAATTCGTGCACTAAAGATGGTTGTAGCTCCATATCTAAAGAGTCTGTTCCAGTAGTTCTCATTCTGCAGACTATTTCATAAAAGAAAGACCAGTTTATAGATCACCTCCCCTTACACTGTTTGGTTCCCAAAGCATTTCATCCTGTGACTATTAAGAAAAACTCACTAGACCACTGATAAAACATGGACCACAGCTTGATAACGTCTGTTCTATTCCAAATGCTGACACATTGTGTCAACATATTTTAAACATCTAGACAAACTTTAGATTTTCTTGTGAAATTATAAACCACCTACCCTATATACTTGTTCATAAGCCAAATTTTTTTAGTAAAAAAGGGAAGCACCAGAGAAGGGGGTCGGCTTATGAACGGGTATAGAGAAGGAGAGGTGGGACAAAGCCCCTCCCCCCAACAGAGGGAGCAAGGAGAGGCAGTACAGACAGCAGAGACAGAAGGGAAAAGGCGGGGCCTGAGTCTCTCCACTTCTGGCCACGCTGCTCTCCCCCCAGCCTCCAAAGCAGCTGCAGCTCTGGGGCTGGCAGGTTGCAGCCGTGCCGTTCGGCTCCACCCCCGAGAGCAGGCTTTGGCCGCGCCCGCCAGAGCACGCTGCGGCCATGCCACCCGGCCCAGCCCACTGGAACATGCTGTGGCCGCACCGCCCAGTCTGGCCCGCTGGAGCAGGCTGCCAGGTCAGAGACATGCTCCCCTGGCCCTCCCCAGATAAGGTGGGAAGGGATGAGATGGGGAGAGTGTGGGGGTCCCAGGCAAGGGGTGGGGTCACAGGGGTTACTCCCCTGACTCCCAGCTTCTTCCCCCCCAAAAAAAATTTCCCCACCAGTTGCTGTCCCAGCCCATCAGGGTAAGCAGCTGGCGCGCCGGGACACTTTGTTTACTTAGGTTTACCTCCGTGCCTGCAGACGCTCGAGGTAAACAAACCATCTCGGCCTCCCAGCAGCTTATCCTGATCGCCCAGGAGCCAAAGTTTGCTGACCCCTGAACTATACGGTCATTTTATGAATGGGTTATAAAAATTTTCCATTTTTACTTATCCATCTTGGGGGGGGTCGGCTTATAAACGAACTGGTTTATGATCGAGTATATACGGTAGATTACAAATCTCTTTGTATTGGTAATCTTAAATTCACCTAGGTCAAGTGGTCTTTAATCCATTGCAAGATCACAGTTGTTGGTATAGTAATTTAACCTATATACCTTGGGTCAAAAAAGAAAATGAAAACCAAAGAAGATGACTCTTATCTGGGCTACTAGTTTAATCTACCAAACCTTGAAAGCATAGAATAAATGGCACCATTTATTAACAGTATCATGGGAAATTAATCTATACACTCACACATCAAGAAATTTGAACATTTCAAGAAAGAAAATTGTTTGGAAGCAATGGATAATTAAAATGCCTATTATTTCTGATATCTGAAAAGGTATCATATTTGTGACATTCACAGACTTAGAAGATGCAAAATTTTACCAAGTGGGTCTACAGCAGGACCTTTTAACTCTTGCCTTTGCCCAAAAGAGTCTAGCCAGGATCTATACTGAAGATGCTATAAGGAGCATCATTTTGGTATAACTGCTTATTAGATCTAAACTCAAATATACCGCATAGCACAAGACAGTTTTGTAATGGCAATTTAAATTCATCCTACTCAGAAGGTGAACGGAGCAACCTATTAAATGTGAACTACAAAGCTGTTTGGGATGCAAACTGTAAGCTGACACATTTTGAGAGTGAGTTGATTATATTACACTGGACACCTGAGAAGATGAGTAAATTGGGGTTTAGAATTATCAATTTGTGCTGACATTACTCCTAAAACCCCAGAACATAGTCATACATTTTTATCTTGTAAGGAAGTAAATAATTTCTGGGACAATTTACCAGATAAAATGAGACACATATTGATCTGAAACATATGCATGTCACAGTCCCTCTGTGTACCAGACGATTACAACTAATTTGAAAACAGTTGCAAGAGGGGCGATAAAACTGATCAAAAATAAACTTCCTGACAGCAAAAAAATAATTCGTAGACCCTGGCAAGACCTGTTTTTACGTCCTCAAAAGGAATGGATATTAGTATTGTCAGAAACTGCTGCTTAGGAGAGGGTAGCTTACAGATCACAAGATAAACAAAAATACTTTATAGAATCTGGGAAACATTTTTAGAACATATAAAATCATTAAATGGTAAATATCTTTTACTTGATCAGGCATCCATTGGTGACATGGGTAAATCTTTCAGTTAGTTAAATTCATTCAGAATCAGGCCCCTTATCACCAATTCTGCTCCTTTAATCCACCTGCTGCTCACTGCCTTTATTTCTGCCTTTATTATTTCTGTTGTGTATATTTTACAAGATAAATATTAACTGCAGTCATAAAAATTGACTGATGTGCTTACTTTGGAGTTAGCTGCATCATTCTCCCTCTGGGAGGTGGACTCTAACCACAGCAGATGGAAATGTGTATTTGTAGATAATCTGATACATGTCACTTTTTTATTTCCAATTTATTTTAAAAGAGGGACTGAGGAACAAGCAGATAAATTGAGAAAAATAGTGGAACAGTACTCCCTGAACTGTTACATACCTCACTGTTTACTAATAATGTTTATGCTCTGTCCTGAACAAGTGGATAAGTGATGGGAAAGTGCACAAGTAGCTGTGTCTTCTATCCTCTTGGGACACAGTGCATGTTCTGGACACAGGTGAAAACAGTCACAAAAGATGAGGAAGTTGAATGAGTTCTTAATTGGGTTGGGAGCTAGTCTCTTACTCACCTCCTTTGCCTGTTTAAGCCTGGATCCTAAAAACTTCTGGAGTAGTGAGTGGTGGTGACATTATAAAGAAACACATCATTATGGAGAGGAGACAAAAAGGGGCTGGAAGAATGCTTTAAGGTGAAGGTGCAGTATGAACAGGTGGAATCAGAGTTAGTAGTCCAGTGCTTGGAATCTCTTAGTGGTTGAGGGCCTGTGACACTCTGTACCCCAAAGCAACACCCTGGCACCCCCATATTCACCACTGTCATATAATTATGTTTTGTACAAGGTATGTCTTGTGAGGTATGATTATAAAAGTCTTGATTTGTTAAGTATTAATATCCTGTTGGATTGTATGTGTTATCATTGTATGTGAAGTTATGAAGTTTATGTGTTACTGAACTACGTTGTGAGGTTGGGAACACCAACAAGCAGCCTTTCTGGTACAACAATGAAGAAGTCAGACAGTGTTGATGGCCCATTAAGGGGAATACACACACTCACAAGTATTAACTCAGGAACTATACAATGGAAACCTCTCAGAGATAGCACATACACAATGGAGGCTGTTTGACTCACATCACAGCAGTGGATCTTTCCAGCAAGCTGGAAGAAGCTATAAAAGGGGGAAGTGATATCATCACTTTTGCCTCACTCCCTCCCCAACTCAACACCTGGAAGGATGTTTGGAGGAAAAATACTTTGAATGGGAGAGAGTTGTCCCAAGCTGGAAAAGAGTTCCAATCTGTGTATGGAGGATCTGCTTACCAGGGTGAGAAACTGCTTGATTCAAATCCTGTCTAGTTAATAGAACTCAGATTCTGAATTTGTTTTACTACTTAGGTAACCAACTTTGATCTGTTCGCTATTACTTATAAACACTTAAAATCTATCTTTCTGTAGTTAATACATCTGTTTTATATTTTTTACCTAAAACAGTGTTTTGGTTGAAGTGTAAAGGGAAATCTGCTCAGGAGCATGGGCTGGTGCATTATCCTCTCCACATTGAGGGAGGTGCAGACTGGGTAATAAACTTATACTGGTCAGGCTTCTGACCAAGGCAAGATGGTACAGCTCTGGGGTCCTAGGCTGGGGAGCTGTGAGGAATTAGCTGGAGCCTTTCTATTGTTGGTTCATGAGTGGCTGTCAAAAGCATTCATGGAATTCAGCTGGGTGTGACCCTGCCTGTACATTGTGAGTGCAGGACCTGGAGGGGTTTGCAACTTGTCACATAATCACAGTGTGAGAGGGAGCCCAGGTTGGTAAGACAGAGGGCTCAGCAGTAACCCAGTTCCAAGTTGCATCCCAAGGAACCCGTCACAGGGCCTATCTGGACAAATTATTTACTTTAATTTGGACTAGTTATATATTTTGAAATATATATTTATAAGTGCCTAGAGCATCAGGATAAACCCTCACCTCCCCCATAATTTTAAAGGAAGAAATGCATGGGGAAAAGTCCCTGATCAAATCTAGATATCCAAATGTTAATATCCTCTTTCAAATCTTTCCCTATGACTCACTTCAGTTGTGATGCCTACTAAACCCAACCTGTCAATCATAAGTAAGCACATGGCAATCTGTGACTATTTCTCATCCCTTTACTTCCTTTTCCTACTCCCTTCCCCCATATTCCTGTCATTCCCCTTCACATGACCTCTAACTGAATTAAACGAAGAGAGAAATAATGAACTAACAAAACTTTGCCAATCATCACTATATTCATTTGCTTGTGTGCTATATCCCTATCTCCAACCTTCCATTTTGTTGTACTTTCTAGATTGTAAGCTCTGTAGGATGAGAACTGTCTTTTTATCTGTACAGCAAACAGCATAATCCTCATTGAGATCTTTTGGTACCTAACATCTTATATTTAGGGCTGTCAAGCTATTAAAAAAATTAACTGCAATTAATTGCACTATTAAACAATAAGAGAATACCATTTATTTAAATAGTTTTGGATGTTTTCTACATTTTTAAATATATTGATTTCAATTACAACACAGAATAAAAAGTGTACAGTGCTCACTTTATTTATTTTTTATTACAAATATTTGCACTGTAAAAAACAGAAGAAATAATATTTTTCAATTCATCTAATACAAGTCCTATAGTGCAGTGTCTTTATCATGAAAGTTGAACTTACAAATGTAGCATTATGTACAAAAAACCTGCATTCAAAAATTAAAAAAAAAAGTAAAACTTTAGAGCCTATAAGTCCACTCACTCTAAGACAAACAAGTTTGTTTACATTTACGGGAGATACGACTGCCTCCTTCTTATTTACATTGTCACCTGAAAGTGAGAACAGGCTTTCACATGGCACTTTTGTAGCTAGCGTTGCAAGGTATTTATGTCCCTTCATGCTTTGGCCACCATTCCAGAGGACAGGCTTCCATCCTGATGATGCTCAGTAAAAAAATAATTCATTAATTAAAACCAATTCCCCCCCCCCCCCCCGCTGATACTCACACCTTCTTGTCAAGTGTTCGAAATGGGCTACCTTGTTTACATTGGCCTCATTAGCACTACAAAAGTGATTTCCACCCCTTCTTGTCAACTGTTGAGAATAGCCCACTTCCACCTCAATTGAATTGGCTTGTTAGCACTGACCCCCCCCCCCCCCCCGGAAAGGCAACTCCCATCTTTTCATATGCTGTGTATTTATACCTCCTTGCTGTATGTTCCACTCCATGCATCTGATGAAGTGGGTTTTAGCCCATGAAAGCTTATGCCCAAATACATTTGTTAGTTTCTAAGGTGCCACAAGGACTCCTTTTTGTTTTTGCTGATACAGACTAACATGGCTACCACTCTGAAACCTTAATTAAATTTGTGACTGAACTTCTTGGGGGAGAATTGTATGTCTCCTGTTCTGTTTTACCCAATTTCTGCCATATATTTCATGTTTCTAGCAGTCTCGGATGATGACTCATGAAAAAGGTTAGTTTTAAGAACTTTATCTGCAGATTTGACAAAACACAAAGAAGATATCAATGTGGGATTTCTAAAGATAGTTACAGCACTTGACCCAAGGTTTAAGAATCTGAAGTGCCTTCCAAATTCTGAGAGGGATGAGGAGTGGAGCATGATTTCAGAAGCCTTAAAAGAGCAACACTCCCATGCAGAAACTACAGAACCCGAACCGCCAAAAAAGAAAATCAACCTTCTGCTGATGGCATCTGACTCAGATGATGAAAATGAACATGCGTCGGTCCACACTGCTTTGGATCATTATCGAGCAGAACCCACCATCATCATGGACGCATGTCCTCTGGAATAGTGGTTGAATCATAAAGGAACATATGAATCTTTAGTGCATCGGGCACGTAAATATCTTCCTACGCCAGCTACAACAGTGCCATGTGAATGGCTGTTCTCACTTTCTGGTGACATTGCAAATAATAAGAAGGCAGCAGTATCTCCCATAAATGTAAACAAACTTGTTTGTCTTAGCGATTGGCTGACCAAGAAGTAGGACTGAGTGGACTTGTAGACTCTAAAGTTTTACATTTTTTAGTACAGTTATGTAACAAAAATCTGCATTTGTAAGTTACACTTTCACGATAAAGAGGTTGCACTACAGTACTTGTATCAGGTGAATTGAAAAATACTATTTCTTTTGTTTATCATGTTTACAGTGCAAATATCTGTAATAAAATAATATAAAGTGAGCACTGTACATTTTGTATTCTGTGTTATGATAGAAATCAATATATTTAAAAATGTAGAAAAATATGCAAAAATAATACATTTCAATTGGTATTCTATTGTTTAACAGTGCGATTAATTTTTGTTAGTTAACGGTGATTAATAGACAGCCCTACTTATATTATTAACATTTATTAATAATAATGAATACATATTCTGTATTAAAAATTGGAGATATATGTAGTACAGGACACATCTTCCTGGGTCTTTGGGCTGTGAATTCTATTCATGCTTCTTAGTTCTTTTGCCCCTTAGAGACTTTTAATAGTTCAGATCCTGTTTTAGAGACCATTCGGTGCAAGGACACTCTACTCTAAATCCATATTTTCCAGGACTTATTTTTAAAACCACACTCAAAAGAAATAAAAAATGGCACTTAGCCATTTCCCTTATCCTCTTCTCTGGGGCTTGTTATACTTTCTTTAAAGACTACACTTTCTAATTTTGCAGCAGAAGTGACACACAACTGAGAGATGCTGCACAAGCACTTTGATATATGCTTGAATCAGTACACCTGATAAAAAGTTTAAAAGGTGAAAAAGAGGGTGGCTGATTTGCATCTTACCCTCAGGCAGTCCAATCAGAGATGAAGTTTTTAAGCAATACAGAAGGGGTGACCAATGGGCATGGCTCAAGAAAATCTCTAGAATTAGAAATTTAGGAAACTCATTTGTTTCAGGGCAAGCTGAGGTGAATTACATTAATAGATTCCTCAGAAGATAGCATATAAATTTATTTAGCCAGGAGGATCCCTATCAAAAAAAATCTGACTACTTGAAGTCCCGTAACTTTTTTAATGATGTGCAAAACTATATATATAGGTGAAAATATTGTAAGCAGCAAGAACCCACGATAACTGGATTTTATAATGATAAAGATACAGTTATCTTTCTAAAGATGTGTCACAGTATTCTCACCTGTAAAATGGGGATAATTATACTGACCTCCTTAGTAAAGCACTTTGAGATCTAAAGATGAAGAGAGCTGTTAAGAGCCAGGTATTAGTTAATCATTAGCTTATTTCTGGATTGCATTTCCAGGTTAAATAAAGAGGTAATGGTTTATAATCAAGATTTATTTGACAAACTGGCCATTTCCTCAGTTGTTCTTTATTCAGACAGACTCAGACTAGAATATGCTGGAAATGTATATGTATATATATATATATATATATATATATATGTAGCTTTAAGGTGAGAAGAAACCATCAGATCATCTAGCCTGATCTACTGAATAACAGGCCATAGAATTTCACCCCACTACTCCTGCACTGGGCCCAATGACTGGTGTTTGGCTAAAGCATATCTTTTAGGCCTGGTATACACTACGGGGTTAGGTTGAATTTAGCTGTGTTAGGTCGATTTAAAAATGAATGCATCCACACGACCAACCTCATTCCGTCGACCTAAAGGGCTCTTAAAATCGACTTCTGTACTCCTCCCCAGCATGGGGAGTAGCATTAAAATAGACTTTGCTGGGTTGAATTTGGGGTAGTGCGGACACAAATCGATGGTATTGGCCTCCAGGAGCTATCCCAGAGTGCTCCATTGTGACTGTTCTGGACAGCACTTTGAACTCCGATGCACAGGAAAAGCCCTGGGAACTTTTGAATTTTATTTCCTGTTTGGCCACGTGGCAAACTCAGCAGCACAGGTGACCATGCAGTCCCCCCAGAATCATAGAGCATAGAATGATTCTACGCTCCGCCTATCATCTCCGTCCCTGTGGCTATCGCAGTTTATAAGACAAAAAAAACCGCACTCGCGATGACCTGTTTTCTGAGCTCATGCAGTCCTCCTGCACTGATAGGGCACAGCTTTCAGTGGCAGAGGATAGGAAAGAGTTAAGTGAGCATGAAGAGTGGAGGCAGGATGCAATGCTGACTCCACTCCAGAGGATGGCCCAAGCAACAGAAGGCTGTCATTCAAACAGTTTGATTTTTAGTGTGGCTACAATAAGCAATGTGGCCTTGTCCTTCCCTCCTCCCCCACCCTACCCGGGCTACCTTGTCTGTTATCTCATTCTTTTTTAATTAATAAAGAAAGAATGCATGGTTTCAAAACAATAGTTACTTTATTTCGAAGGAGGGAGGGTGGTTGCATCAAGGAGAAACGCACACAACTGTCAGACCGAAGCCTGGCCAGTCCTGAAACTGATTTTCAAAGCCTCTCTGATGCGCAGCATGCCTTGCTGTGCTCTTCTAATCGCCCTGGTGTCTGGTGCGAAACGATCTTCTGCTGTTGCTTTCACGGAGGGAGGGGCGATTGACGACATGTACCAAAACCACCCGCAACAATGTTTTTGTCCCATCAGGCAGTGGGAGCTTAACCCAGAATTCCAATGGGCGGCGGAGACTGCGGGAACTGTGGGATAGCTATCCACAGTGCACCGCTCTGTAAGTCAATGCTAGCCACGGCAGTGAGGATGCACTACTCCGACTTAATGGGCTTAGTGTGGACATACGCAATAGACTGTATAAAATCAATTTCTAAAAATCGACTTCTATAAAATCAACCTAATTTCATAGTGTAGACATGCCCTTAGAAAGATTGATCTAAAGGCACCAAGAAATGGAGAATCCATCATTTCTCTTGGTAACATGTTTCAGTGGTTAATCCCTCTCACTGTTCAAAAATATGCTTTATTTCTATCTTGAATTTGTCTGGCATCAGCTTCCAACATTGGTTCTCATTATGTCATTTTCCACTAGATTAAAGCGCCCTTTCGTAACCAGTATTTCTCCCTGTGAAGGTAAATCAAGTCACTTCTAATTCTTTTTAATAAACTAAACAGATTGAGATCTTTAAGTTTCTCATTATAAGACATTTTCTCTAGCCCTCAAATCATTTTTGTGGCTGTTTTCTGCACCTGCTTCAATTTCTTAACATCCTTTTAAAAATGTAGACACCAGAGCTGCATGTAGTATTTCAATATCCATCTCACCAATGCCACATACAGAGGTAAAATAATCTCCCTTCTCCTAGTCACTACTTCCCTGTTTATACATCTAAAATCATATTAGCCCTCTTTGCTACAGCATCACACTGGGAATTCTTGTCCATTATGATCCTGAAATCATTTTCACTGCTTTCCAGGATATAGTCCCCCATTCTGTAGGTATACCCAGCATTCTTTGTACCTAGATATAGGATTTTGCATTTGGCCTTGTTAAACACATTTTATTTCAATGGGCCCAATTTACCAAGCAATCCAGATCACTGTAGTCTCTCAGGCCTTCCACATGATTTCCATCTCAAAAAGCCCTTTTTAGCCATGCCATCCTGGCTGTGTCCTGTTGAAACAGATCTTTATAGAATCATAGAATATCAGGGTTGGAAGGGACCTCAGGAGGTCATCTAGTCCAATCCCCTGCTCAAAGCAGGACCAATTCCCAACTAAATCATCCCAGCCAGGGCTTTGTCAAGCCGGGCCTTAAAAACCTCCAAGGAAGGAGATTCTACCACCTCCCTAGGTAACACATTCCAGTGCTTCACCACCCTCCTAGTGAAACAGTGTTTCCTAATATCCAACCTAGACCTCCCCCACTGCAACTTGAGACCATTGCTCCTTGTTCTGTCATCTGCCACCACTAAGAACAGCCAAGCTCCATCCTCTTTGGAACCCCCCTTCAGGTAGTTGAAAGCAGCTATCAAATCCCCCCTCATTCTTCTCTTCTGGAGACTAAACAATCCCAGTTCCCTCAGCCTCTCCTCATAAGTCATGTGCTCCAGACCCCTAACCATTTTTGTTGCCCTCCGCTGGACTCTTTCCAATTTTTCCACATCCTTCTTGTAGTGTGGGGCCCAAAACTGGACACAGTACTCCAGATGAGGCCTCACCAATGTCGAATAAAGGGGAACGATCACATTCCTCGATCTGCTGGCAATGCCCCTACTTATACAGCCCAAAATGCCATTAGCCTTCTTGGCAACAAGAGCACATTGTTGACTCATATCCAGCTTCTCGTCCACTCTGACCCCTAGGTCCTTTTCTGCAGAACTGCTACCTGGCCATTCGGTCCTTAATCTGTAGCAGTGCATAGGATTCTTCAGTCCTAAGTGCAGGACTCTGCACTTGTTCTTGTTGAACCTCATCAGGTTTTTTTTGGCCCAACCCTCTAATTTGTCTAGATCCCTCTGTATCCGATCCCTACCCTCCAGTGTATCTACTTTAATGGCCTAGGCAGATTGTTATCAGTACCAGTGAAAGTTTGGATTCAATTTGCTCAATGCACAGCAGTTCATTTGAGAAAGACTCACACAAGCAGTAAAAGGCTATAATACGTCTTCCCAATAAGCCTCAATTCCTCAAGCATAAACTCTCAGTACTGTGTTGGCCCTACACCGTAAACAAAGCAGGCATAGCTACCAGTCCTAGTTGGAGACTTCTTTTCTTTTAGTACTTGATCTGTCAAATGTCCCCTGAAGCAGGGTTTTGGTTACCACTAGGTCCTCTGGTTCAAAAGTCCTAGAAAAGTCCCTCATAGCAGGGTGTTGGCGACCCTGAGACTCTCTGTCTTACTGCGTCACAGACCTCTTCAGATATTAATTGAAGTAACACTGCAGATATTATATTGTTAGTACTTATACCTTTTGTTCTCAAAGGAGTCACATGTCCCCAAAATATGCTCTGTGGGTGTTTCATTAATTGTGTTCCTAATTAATATTTTGGAAGGGACAATGAAGAACAGACCAAAGATCAGTTGATATGTACTTACTCATCAATCATTCACTTCAACTCTTAATGTGGTGCCGTCTTAAAGGGGTCATTTTGACTCAGGTCAGTTAGTACTAAGTTCACTGTTTATATATTCCCAGCATATTTACTTAGTGAACTGGTCATTGGCTGACGACCAAATTTCCAAGCTGAAATACACACACACACATACTGAGTCTGATTAACTATTTAAATGCAATTTCAGCACTTAGTAAATTTCCATACAAACGGTCTGATATTAAGAAACCTGCTCCTAGAATCCTCTAGCCAGTTCAAATGTATCAAGACATGCCAAACTCATGTTCACCACATTCATTCATATCAATCACAGTAATTCATAATAATTCAGCACCATCCCAGTATGCCCTCTTACACAATCTTCCGTAGGCCATGCTCTCCCTCCACGACAAAACACTATCAGAAAATGTCTCTCCTTTCCTTGTCCTTGCCTGATGAACCAACTGTGGTTTATTGGCTGAGTACTCTCTCTAACACTACTCCATTGCTCTCTCAGTAACAGTGGCCCATTATTTTGCCTTCCCCTTGATGATACCTCCCTAGCCATACTCCCTCAACCAGATATTGATATCTGCCAAAATATTAGTCTAACCCCCAGGCCAGACATTCTAATTTGTGACCAGCTTTAATTGTTATGCTGGTACTTGCAGTTAGCAATCTATCTGCAGATGACAGGTAGGACATAATATAGAGAAGGAAGGGGGGCATTTTTAAGTGAGGGAATGAGGTGTGGTGTCTAGACTCCTCTGCTTTCCCACCATTGTTGTTCTGCTGAGCCTGGCAAAGGGACTTCTGTTAAGGTGCTGCTCTGTCATCTGAATCCATAATGGATGTATCATAATCTTCTGGTAGGATTACTGGTCAGATTACTGCCTCCTGGGAGCAAGAAGGGAAGGAACTGTTGGAATTTCCTTGTTGGGCTGCTCCTGGAGCAGCAGGTCTATGTGTCACCCCTTATTCAGGGGTAGTTGTGAGCAATTCAGTTGTAATATATATATATATATATATAGTGACAAAGTTCCTCCTCTATCTTGCAAAAAGAACAGGATTACTTGTGGCACCTTAGAGATTAACAAATTTATTAGAGCATAAGCTTTCGTGGGCTACAACCCACTTCTTCGGATGCATATAGAGTGAAACATATATTGAGGAGATATATATACACACATACAGAGAGCATGAACAGGTGGGAGTTGTCTTACCAACTCTGAGAGGCCAATTAAGTAAGAGAAAAAAAACTTTTGAAGTGATAATCAAGATAGCTCAGTACAGACAGTTTGATAAGAAGCAAGTGTGAAAATACTTACAAGGGGAGATAGATTCAATGTTTGTAATGGCTCAGCCATTCCCAGTCTTTATTGAATCCTGAGTTGATTGTGTCTAGTTTGCATATCAATTCCAGCTCAGCAGTCTCTCGTTGGAGTCTGTTTTTGAAGTTTTTCTGTTTTAAGATAGCCACCCGCAGGTCTGTCATAGAATGGCCAGACAGGTTAAAGTGTTCTCCCACTGGTTTTTGAGTATTATGATTCCTGATGTCAGATTTGTGTCCATTAATTCTTTTGCATAGAGACTGTCCAGTTTGGCCAATGTACATGGCAGAGGGGCATTGCTGGCACTTGCTTCTTATCAAACTGTCTGTACTGAGCTATCTTGATTATCACTTCAAAAGTTTTTTTTCTCTTACTTAATTGGCCTCTCAGAGTTGGTAAGACAACTCCCACCTGTTCATGCTCTCTGTATGTGTGTATATATATCTCCTCAATATATGTTTCATTCTATATGCATCCGAAGAAGTGGGTTGTAGCCCACGAAAGCTTATGCTCTAATAAATTTGTTAGTCTCTAAGGTGTCACAAGTACTCCTGTTCTTTTTGTGGATACAGACTAACACAGCTGCTACTCTGAATCCTCTATCTTGGTGGGTCCTGCGCTTATTGGCAGATTTTTTTGCCTCAGAGATTCACCATGTGGGTTGGGGAACAGCCCAGAGACCTTCCCCTCTGGAAGAACCTACAGTCCAGGTCAATTGGGAGGTTTGGGGGGAACCCGGGCCCACCCTCTACTCTGGGTTCCAGCCCAGGGCCCTGTGGATTGCAGCTGTCTATAGTGCCTCCTGTAACAGCTGCATGACAGCTACAACTCCCTAGGCTACTTCCCCATGGCCTCCTCCAAACACCTTCCTTATTCTCACCACAGTACCTTCCTCCTGGTGTCTGATAACGCCTGTACTCCTCAGTCCTCCAGCAGCACACCCTCTCAGGTCCTTGCGCCTCTTGCTCCCAGCTCCTCACACTCACACCACAAACTGAAGTGAGCTCCTTTTAAAACCCAGGTGCCCTGATTAGCCTGCCTTAATTGATTCTAGCAGCTTCTTCTTAATTGGCTCCAGGTGTCCTAATTAGCCTGCCTGCCTGCCTTAACTGGTTCTAGCAGGTTCCTGATTACTCTAGTGCAGCCCCTGCTCTGGTCACTCAGGGAACAGAAAACTACTCATCCAGTGACCAGTATATTTGCCCTCTACCAGACTCCTGTACCCCACTGGTCTGGGTCTGTCACTATATATATATAAAAGGAGGGGGAATGGTGAGTTGGCAACATTTGTGGATCACACAAAACTACTTAAATGAGTGAAGATTAGAGAAGACTGTGTAGGACCTAACCTAGTTAGATGAATGTCTGAGCCACCTGAGAATTTGAGTGCAAGTCAAGAAAACAATATTGTACTTATTTTCCTTGGGATATTTTCCTTTTTTATGCAATAGAGTCTGATGTTTTCTCTTAGCTACGGCACTCACAGTAGGAAAACGTTCCCTCTTTCTATCATTCAGTATGGTATCAGACGTTCCCTACAAATGATAACACAAAGCCAAATATTAACAGGTTTAAAAAACAACTGGATGAGTTCAGGATCACATCAAACTATTCATCCAGCCCCAAATGTGAATTTAAACACACACATATATTAGCTGTAGGGATTCTAGACACAACAAAATGGATTTTTCATGCACACATGAATAAATGGGCATTTCAATGTACAGTGGAGAAACTTTTCATTTCCATGTACTAGAGTTCGGTTGTTAGGGGACTATTAAAGGACCCAAATACCAATACAGATTATATATTGACAGAACAAGGAGTAATGGTCTCAAGTTGCAGTGGGGGAGGTTTAGGTAGGATATTAGGAAAAACTTTTTCAGTAGGAGGGTGGTAAAACACTGGAATGGTTTACTTAGGGAGGTGGTGGAATCTCCTTCCTTAGAGGTTTTTAAGGTCAGGCTTGACAAAGCCCTGGCTGGGATGATTTAGTTGGGAATTGATCCTGCTTTGAGCAGGGGGTTGGACTAGATGACCTCCTGAGGTCCCTTCCAACCCTGATATTCTATGATTCTATGATCTCACGAGCATGTGGTTGCAAGGAAATACTCACCAGTGAATGAAAGTGAACAAGTTACATTCAAAGGAAAATGACATCTATGATTTAAATGAAAATGACATGTAGGTGGCTACGGCAGCTCAGAGAACTCATCAGCAATATATCTACATGACAGTCCGAGTGACAACTCCCAAGCTGCCAGCCCAGATGCCGGAGAATTCTGCCAGGGAGCCAAAACTGTTTGCTTAGGGAAAATATCTTCACAGTTTGACTTCTGTAAGTGCTACAAGAAAATAAGGAGGATGAGAACTATAATGAGCTTGGGTATAGTACCAGTAAATGATATAGGAACCTTTTCTATTTTCGGTAGACAGAAAAGAGTTGTGGGAAAATAAAAGTAAACAAACAGGTCAAGCATACATTAATATGCTGGACTGCCTAGCTAAGGTTTTGCTAAGGAACCAGTCACCATGGTATCTAGGCATCTATGCCTAGGGACTGCAGTGTTAGATATGGAGTAAGTTAAATAGGTTACTCTGAATATTTTTCTTCATTTCCTTTCAAATACACACATCCCTATTTCACAACTGTGTTTTCTTAATTTAATTTCATCTGCCTTTAAAAGGTACAGAGCTATAAAACAAATACAGAAATCAATGGACTAGTCCACATCACGGAAGCTCTTGCAGTAACTCTGTTAACATGTCAGTACAAAAATGAGTCCTGCTTATTGTTAAGATAATGGCTCCTCTTCAACCGACATGTCAATATGCTGTATTTTTATTGACAGCATAATCAGCCTGTCAGTGCAACTATTTCACATTTATCAATATAATGGCACCTTAAAATGACAACAATTTGTTTTTCATTGAGGGTCTGAGTGAGTGGGTAATTTTAACATAATACAATGTCAATGGAATTATTTCAATTTTATTGTGATGTGTTATCACCATTAAAGCTAAAGCATAAAAGAAAAAAGTATCTACTCTCTATGCCCAGTAGCTGCTTTTCAGAGCAACACAACAAACTTTTCAATTACTTTTAAAGGTAAAAATCAGGTTCCTACTATATGACTAATAGCTGAAATATGAATTTAAAAATCTAATAAAGACCTCTCTTTTATTTATATGAATTTTAAAAAATACTAGAAGAAAAATGTTTTATTGCTCCATGTCTACAGAATGCTTTACCCATTTTCAGCCATGTTTTGGGAAGAGCTGACAACTAGTATGATCTCAAATGAAAAAGTCAGGTTATAAACTTCTGAAAAGCAGGCTTCACAATGGAAATGACAAACTGACCTTTTACTTAATCAGCATTAATGAGCCTCACTCTAATCACTCACTGTGAGTAGCTGTGTGAAAACAAATGTTTCACTAAGAATAAAGGTTTTGGAACATTTGGGCTCGATTTAAAGTAAGTATATGTTGGACATCATTCAAGTACTTGTGGTGCAATATATTAATTGGGATTTATAATGTCCTCATATTAATTCTCTATGTAATGATGATGCTAGTTAGAAGAAGGTTTGTATTCTGAAAAGTAGTAAGGTGAATCAACGGATAAAAGAACACTGATGTTTTTCAGACGGGAAAATTGTGCAAAGTATTGTAGCTCTCAGATTCAATAATACACACAGCTTAAGATTTTAGAAGCTGTGCAAAAATCATTCCATCATCTTGTAGGAACTCTTCAAGAAACATAATTCATCAGTTTAGGATCTCTGTAAAGCTGAATAGCTATTCTTGTACATTAATGATCACCGTTGTTCAACTTGTTTGAAGTGAGACTATTATTTTGGAAACCATGGAATCCAAAGTTTCAACATTTGCAAAAATTTGCAAATAAGTAAGCTGAACTTAAAGAGAGTATTCATTACATTGTGCAGTAGGGAAGCTAATATTAAAGAAGTGGGGCAAAGCACGAGCAGCATTAACACAAAGCTAGGCACATTACAATGATTCTAAAACTAGGCAGAAAAAAATCTCAACCGTCATCAACATGGATTCTATGAGTCTCATCTCCTAGCAGTTTAGATTAGGAGGAATTCCACTGACGACAGTATGTAAAATTAAAGTGAGATCAGAAACACCCCCATACTATGACTACATTTAATTAATATAATTAAACACACATCAGTGGGAAAAATGTGATATAAATGTGACAAAAATACTGACTACCAACTGATAGCACCTCAGAGTGATGTGTACTCTCACTCTTCATGCCAGAGTGTGTGTTATACAGCACCTTGCTTACTATTTAATCTATTCCAGACATACATTGTTTTATGCAGTATTGTGGTACGCATGTTGGTCTCAGGATATTAGAGAGCCAAGGTGGGCGAGGTAATATCTTTTATTGGACCAACATATATTGGTGGAAGAGACAAGCCTTTGAGCTTACTTGGAGCTCTTCTTCAGTACTGTCAGCTCAAAAACTTCTCTCTCTCACCATCAGAGGTAGGTCTAATAAAAAATAATTACCTCATACACCTTGTGTATCTAATACATTATTTTAGGTTTAGTAATGGGTCTATCACTTTAGTATCTGAATGCTTACAAAATAATGAAGCATAAGAGACCTAAATAATTGGAGTTGTCTTTCTCTGATTCCCTGGAATGCAGGGATGAATTCCTCATCAGAGGGATTCTTAAAGGAGAAAATCTGGGAGTGCACGCTGGGAATTTGGAGAATTTTTAATGATGAGGTTGGTCAACATTAGTTTGAAAAATTGGACCGCAGCTCTGGATGGGCAAGATGCCTTGGCACTCAGACTTTAGATGTTTGCTCAGTCAGGGGTATATTCAGAAGTCAGCTGTCAAAGGAGGCCATGACAATTGCTACCAAATGCACAGCACCCTTCTCCTGCTCTTGGTCCCAGTCATTCAGCAGAAAGCCATGCAAGGGCTAAGTGGTTTGAATAAAAGGAATAATCCACACAGATCCAGGAGACTTCCAGATATTAGAAACCGGAAGGGTGCAGAGCTGCATGGGGACAATCTTTCACAAGAGTGCTTGCTCATGAGAGGCATGAGAAATATTGGAGTAAAGGAATATGCAGCATATTACGGGCTAGTGGTACTAAAGTACACTTTGACCAAAGTATAGAAGTGAGTAAATGAACCAACTGAAGCTAATAATGTTAAAACAAGCCAGACAGTGGCACAGTACTGTATTGATTTAATCCCTGTCATAACATAATTATTTATGATCATCAACAAATCTTGAACACTTTATAGTTGCTTTAATTTGATAACAGAAACTAAATTAAGCATACATCACTGTGTCATTTACAATATCAGCCTGATTCTCAAAACTAAAGATTCTGGCAAAGAGTCCAAAAAGTAACCACTCTTGTTGATAGCATGTATACCTTTCAAATACATTCAAGAATTTCTGCATTCATAGTATACCAGCAGTAAGACTTAATCTTCTTCAAAAAATGATCTGGATATTGATTATGACACTAATGAGGAAAGTTCTCAAAACGGTCCTGCTGCTCAGTTAAATAGAATGGAAAACTGGAAAAGAACAAGAAAAAAGAGGAATTATAATCCAAATTAAACCAAGCAAAGATATTGTTGCTCATTTGAACATCTCTCATCTCTGTCTGTGCCTTTTGGTACAAAGCAGATAAATCTTCATAGAGGCAGATCACATCTGTTTCTGTTAACTTGGCCAGAGGCTTAATGATATGTATAAGCCTCTGGTCAAGTCTACACTGGAGAAAGTCTAAATGGAACTGAAAATGTTACTTTTGTTGTATTCCTTGATATTGCAAGAATTGGGTAGGGAATTATTAGAGTTATTAACTCCTTCATTCCTTCTTTTCCATTGTAGAGGCCACTGAAGCACTACAGATTTCCCAGAAAAGGTGAGGGGCAGGTATATGGGAGCCATAGTAGCAGAGAAACTGAAGTCCAGGAAAAGGAAGAGCTGGGAAGGCCTATTCCTGGATATGCACAAAGGCAAAAAGGGAGATTGCCAGTTTGCTGAACCTCAGTTTAAGTGCCCATTATGGAGAAGGAAAAGCAATGGCCCATTGAGGAGGTTGTGGAGCAATATCATAAGGGAAGGCAGGGTGTGATGGGAACCCCATCGCAGAGGTCTCTCCTGTGGAAATACGAGTGGGATAACAAAGCCTCAAGTGGAAAATGGCGAACATATGAGGTTTTCTCCATATTTAGCATAGGCTCAAAGGAGGACATTCCAGAAATAAGGCACAGGGATGCTAGGTTCTATTAAGTGAACTCTGAGAGCTATTACCACGGACCCTGCTTTGATAGCAGACACAGGCTTATTTCCTTCATTGGAATCTCTCTTTATACCCACTTCTCTCCATTCTTACCTAGTCTCTCTATATTATTTTATTCCATCTGCTCACTGCTCCATTTATTCACCCAACCCTTTTAATTAGATTCACTCCCTGTTCCTTTTTTTCATAGTCTCTTTTAAGTGGAAGTCAAAAGCAATAATGTTCAAGTCAAACTTCTGAACTCACACTGTTCATGTATTACAGTCAGGTATAGCAGGGTTGGTTGGTTTTCAAGCAAGCAATAACCAGACCTGTGCTTGTTTAGCTGGTGAAAAGGATGAATTTCTCTGGTTTCACTAGAAGTACGTATTGTTTTGTATAGTTTGGTCACTACTTTATGATTGTTCTTCTAAGCTATTTGGCCTGAATCCTAATTTAGTCCATCCAAAACACATTAAGATCTACTGTGAAATATCGGTGCTGCATTGTACATATAAATCTTCCAAATTATAACACACTTAAGAATTTGAAGCACTCCAGTAATTTTAAATACTGTAGTTTAGTTCAATCCACATCCCTAATTAAACTTGAAGAGCTAATAAACAAATGATGCAGCCTAAGCCTTATATATTCCAAACACTCTGCATATGTTCAAATCCTGAGTTAGTTTCTAAATTTGTAATTAATACATTTCAAAATTCCAAGAGTAAAAGATACATGAGTCAAATGCCCAGTTGCAATGTAGCACTAGTCTTTTCTCCATTTAAAATATTGTGTGACACCAATGGTGTGTCTAACCGCTGTGAGGGAAGTATGCCACCCTAGAGACAAACCCAGATGGGATCACAAATAGCTGTGGCCCTCTAGGGCAGAAAGTACTGCATCGATTTGTAAAGTGTCTATAGGCACTATTTATCAGAAACAGATTATGTTCCTACATGGAAATGCTTGATAGGCACCAGGACACTCCATAAGGTTTCCACTACAAAGTTTCCTCTCCATTTCTTTAGTTTTGGGGAAGAGGGAGTCATAATGTGCTATCTGAGGAAAGAAATAGGGTAGATTCTGGCCCTCCAACGATATGCCCTGCCTGAGATTTTCGGGGGTCACTTAGTAGCTGTGTGGAAGCCCTGTACATCTACACTGACTTTGGGCTGTGCCACAAGGGAACATAGGCACCTAGAAAATCACTGGGATTCACAAAGCCTGAGTTATGCACTCTGGCTTCTTATACAATTAATAGAGGGATGTAGGCTTTTCAGAATGGGATTCACAAAAGCCAGCACACTAGCAGGCTCCCATCCTAAACTACCCCACGGGAGATGCCAAAGGAAGGGGTGTGTCTTGAACCCCCACTCCTCTCTGAGTTTGACACCTAAATCTTGGTTGCAGGAAGATGTCTCACTCTGCTTGGGATACTCAACTGAAAATTGTCTCTTGGCATTAGGAGCCTATGCTGCTTTTGCAAGAAGAGTGTGGGGGGGGGGGAGGTGGGGGTGTATAGGGTGGTGATAAAAGACAATCACTCATAACGTTTAGGCCAGTGGCTAGAGTACTCACTGGTGATGTAGGACACACCTAGTTCCAGTCCCCCTTATGTGTGAGGGCAAGAAAGGATTTGAACATATATCTGCTACCCCACAGGTGACGTTCCAAACCACTGGGGATAAACATTAAGAGTCACTGGGCCAGAGAGAGGGAGAGAAAGCAAAAGCAAGAGTGATTCTGTAGCCAGCTGGTTAGAGTACTCATTTGGGAGGTGGGAGACCTAGAACCCAATGCCAGAACCCCTAGTCTAATGTCTTTTTAAATTATTTATTCATAATGAAACAGCTTCAACAGGAGAGACTGAGGGAGCCCTACATCAGAATATCCCTTTGCCCAATGGTTAGGGCACTCCCCTGAGGGTGTGAGATCCCTATTCAAATACTCTCTTTCCATCATGTGAGGGGAGGGATAGCTCAGTGGTTTGCGCATTGGCCTGCTAAACCCAGGGTTGTGAGCTCAATCCTTAAGAGGGCCACTGAGGGATCTGGGGCAAAATCAGTACTTGGTCCTGCTAGTGAAGGCAGGGGGCTGGACTCAATGATCTTTGATGTTGGTGTCCTCACCAAGAGCCCTTGTGTGATCCACATACCTTCTGCGTGTGGTGTTCTGTCCTATCTAGTGGCACCAAAACCACTTAGAGAGATTAATGAGTTTGCTGTACAACCTTAGCTAACAGCCAGTTGGTTTGTGGCTCATGCACTAAGCTTCAGAGATCTGCGGTTTGATCCTGCCTGCCGATGACCGGGGGGAGTCTGTCGGCATTACAGTTGCACTGATTGAAGTAGGACATTGTGAGGCTCTGATAGCCAAGTGTGGCTCACAGCTAGAGTCCCTGCTCCACCACCAGGCTGGCAGCCCAAGCTGTGAGCCTGGTGCAGGCTCAATTTCACAGCAGGGAGCCTTCCAGCAGCGAAATTGACATTCTTGTTAGTTTCTTGGCAGCCTCTGGCTCAGAGGAGCAGGGGAAGTTCACAGCTGAAACGGAGAAACTGACAAGAATGACAGCCAACAGCCAATATAAGTAATGTGTTGTCTACACGGACACTGCATCTCCCTAACTACACCCACATAGGCCGTACGCTTCTCATGGAGGTGGAGTTACTATGTCAGTGTAGCAGGTCACTTACTTTGGTGGAAACAGCATTCTAGTGTAGACAATGACATAATTAGGTTAATGTAAGTTGCCTTATGAATGCCTAACATTGTACTGTAGACCAAGCCCCAGTGTGGGGTTGCTGCATGCATGCCCAGAGGTAGAAACACAGGCACCTAGTTTTATTACCTATTTTACTGCAAATATTTAGGCACTGATTGAGTTTAGACACCTACAGTGGTCGGTGGCACCTGAACAGGGGTTTGTGAATCCCAGTGGGGCCTGATTCTGGGATTTAGGCACCTAAAGTGGCAATTAGGTGCCTAACTCCTTTTGTGAATTTGAGTTGTGAATTCCCTTTGAGTACCCTACCTACTTTGTCCCATCATCCTAGCAGGCTGACTCCACTGAAATCATGCTGCTGGGACTTTGCAGCTGGAATCTGCAACTGGGAGCCTAGTTAAGGGAAAAGCCCAGAGAAGTGACTGCTCCTCAGGAAAGTTAATATAGTATTGTCTATAGTCAATTGGGTGCTGACAATGTGTGTCAACTCACTGGCGCTACCTCAGTATGCCCACACCTAGCCTTGTCCACTCTCTGCCCACACACCATTTTCAAACCCACAGGGGCCCATGACATATGAGGAGAGAAAGTTTTGTATGTACCCTCCACATAGAATCATCAGGGCAGGGTAATATATTGAGAAAATATACCACTCTGCATCAGCTGTTTGTATTTCAAAGCTATCTGCAAAAGGTGATGACTGATCGTAATTCCCCATCCCATCAATAATCTCTTTGCCATTCCAAGGACTCCACTACATTAACGTTCTATAATGCTGTGTCTAAAACAAATATCCTCTTTGTTATACTTTAGTTTTTATTAAATACTTCCCAGTCTACTTTGCAGACACAGCTATAGCATGGAATAATATAATACCAATTACTCCCACTTGTTAATCACCATTTAGCTTTTCCTTGACGGATGGGGGATGTAAAAGGCTGAAGCTAGTAAAATGTCATTATATCATGATGAGTCCTATGGAAATTTTAGGGTCTACCATGAAACAGCCTGTCCTTGCTGTTCTAGGGCTACTGTCATTGTATTATGATTTATGAATCAAAGTGAACTCAATGTCATCTATTCTTATTACTCAGTAAGACATGAGATGGAACATATAGGTTTAATTTATTTGTGACTTTGTCTGGAATTCTGATATTTCGTTCAAGGGAATATTCAACCTGTCGAACCAAGAATTTTTTAAATTGTAGATAAGACTCCACTATTTGCTGGATGAAAAGCAGTTGGTGCTCATTTTAGATGGCTGAAGAATTACAAATGGTTATAGGCTTTAAATACCATCCTTTTCTAAGTTCATTTGACTGCAAAGGAATTAAATTGGCCTTTGGTAATGCTGATCAGCTGATTTCTCTGACCTTTTCAACATATCCTGTTTGGAGTTAAGATGAAAAAGAAAAAATCAAATATGTAACGAGAACTGGCATATTATGACATTTAATTTCTGAGTAGAGAACATTGTAAAAAGTTTGATTATAATTAAAACTAAAGTTATATGGTCACTTATGCTCATTTCCTTGACTTTACCTAATTTTCAGGCCAATATTGAAAACTATTGACTAAACAGGCTTTACAGCAGGTTGGGACAGCTTATATTAAAAAGGGACATTTTCCCCTTAGCCACCGATTTGCATATTTGTCAATTAAAGTCCATGGAGACACCTGCTCTTTCCTTAATTAAAGAAACTAAAGGCACACAGTACTCAAATTTCCCAAGCCAATGAACTAAATATTATTTATTTAATCAACTTAAATGGCTGTAATGTATCTTAGATAAGGCTGTACAGATAAAATAGAAACTGTAAAATCAATTAACATGAAAACACAGCATAGGTGAAAATCCTGATACTTAAATATGCATCTCTTCCCCATTCCTAGACAGGTTATCCATAACTATTGTCAGTCAGAGACTGATCAATGAGCAATCACTCAGATGTTCACAGAAAGTGAACACAAAGGCACACAAGCACTGCTGAAGAGAATGTATTTGTTTTACTTAAATGAATATTCATGGACATAGATTGTCAGCATTCACTCAATTCTAGTATTTAGAAAAAGTATATGATGTCCTGAGGGAATCTCTGTTTTTAATATAGGCAATCAGATTAATGGTTCCAGTGTAGAGTATAGATTCATAGATTCATAGATTCTAGGACTGGAAGGGACCTCGAGAGGTCATCGAGTCCAGTCCCCTGCCCGCATGGCAGGACCAAATACTGTCTAGACCATCCCTGATAGACATTTATCTAACCTACTCTTAAATATCTCCAGAGATGGAGATTCCACAACCTCCCTAGGCAATTTATTCCAGTGTTTAACCACCCTGACAGTTAGGAACTTTTTCCTAATGTCCAACCTAGACCTCCTTTGCTGCAGTTTAAGCCCATTGCTTCTTGTTCTTGTTATAAGTATGGGAAGCTTATAAAAGATTCTTGCCCTAACAAACTATGAATAAACAAACTAATACGCTAACATAGTTTAGAACTAATATTAGTATCAGTAGGATAAGTGCTGGCTCAGTGGGTGCTCCGGGGCTGGAGCACCCATGGAAAAAAAATAGTGGGTGCTCAGCACCCACCAGCCACAGACGTTCAGCAGCGCCATTGATCAGCTGTTTGGTAGCGCCCCGATCAGATAATTGAGGGCTGTTTGGAGGCTCATGGAGGGACTTGTGGGAGAGTGGAGAGCAGCAAGCAGTGGGCTGGGCCTCGGGGAGGGGACGGAGCGGTGACAGAAAGAGATGGAGTGTGGGGTCTTGGGGGAGGAGGCAGAGTGAGGGCAGGGTCTAGAGGGAGAGGGCAGGAAGAGGCAAAGTGAGGGTGGAGTCTTGGGGGAAGGGGTGGAGTGAGGGTGTGGTCTAGTAGTACTGTTACTAATATCAGACACTAGATACTAATAGAGTATATGTAGGCTCAGGGCACCATACATATTACACAATGAAATATAAATCATTATTAAGTAAAACCCTGATGAAATAAAATAATTTATTACATTTAAGACTGTTTTCTCCCTGTCAGTGTAATGTTAAATTGGAGCAGTCGAACATTCTAACAGCATGAGGCACCGGATATGCAAAATTATAGTATTAAGAACGTTCAACGATCTAGCAATCTAATTGGTTGAACATCCCACAATGTTTTATATTTACTGTAGTTGGAAGCCAAGGTATAAAGTGTACCTGTGTGCCAGAAATAGTGGTATAAGGCTAGAGGAGGCTAGAATGTAATTACATTAACAATTTTTTAAGCACAAAGAGAAATGAGTTGAGTTGTCATAAAAGGCATAACTTCCCTGCTTTTGGTGTGTTCTCTGTATTAAAGTGATCTATTAGCCATCATATCTGACAAGAAGTTAATTTTCAGTCCTTGCAGGAGGAACAGGAAGAGGGCCTCAGAAGGGCAACACCCCTAAGATCCTGGCTCACATGAAGAGGCTGGGGGCTGGAAGGAGGGTGTCAGACCTGTAGATGGGCAGGGGCCCCCAGAACACAGAGGAGGGGAGGGAGTGGGGCTCAGACTCCCCAGAGGGACAAAAGCCCTGAAAACAATAGCTATGATTTCAACTCCTGAAACTCCTCAGCCTCTCAGAGTTCCTAGTAAATGTCATCCTCGAGCTATTGCTTCTGGTCTCCTACTAAGCAGAATTACCCATACTGCTTCAGTTCCTGTTGAATGCTTACTGCTCCATCTGTAATTATTTACAGCTGCTGTCAGGAAGTCATTGATTCCTCAGCAGATCCAGACTGACTGAGGAGAAGAAGAGAACATTTCCATTTATACAGGGGCCAGATAGTGGCCTCCCAGATTCCCAAGTGGAACAGACCCTCCAAATACAGATATCCTCCCTCCCCAACTTCCTATAACCTTGGAAAGATCTCTGCAAGGGCCAAAATACATGTGGGGAGAGGACGAGGGGTTGGGCAGCCCAAAATTGGATGGGGAGGGTGAGAGTTGCACACCTAGAAATAACTTAGGAAAGGGGATAAAGATTGGTAGCTTGTTTCTTAGTCAACTGCACCATCTTTATGGTGATATCCCCCTTATGGTGGGTCTCTCTCTTTAAGGTGGGTCCCAGGGGCAGCAGTGGCCGGAGGAGTCTCTGGTAGCGCAGTTCCATTGGATCTGCTCTGTCAAGGAGTAGCAGCAGGGGTTCAGGTAGCACAGAACTGGTGTGGAGGCACAGGGAATTTATGTACACGATGCTGGACTCTTGTGGATCCCCCAGGATCCTCAAAGCTGGTGGTAGGCCTCACAATTCATCTGTGGGAGAGTAAACAACATCACTCGCATAACACAATGATCAGGGAAAACTCCATGAGGGGATCCTCACTGAGATTTCCTCTGCATCTTTCATCAGTCAAAGGGGGAAAGAATGAGATGCAATTGCAGTGCAGATGGACAAGACAGTGGTAGGGTCAACAGAAAGAAACCTATAGTATACTGATGTTAGAATGCTTTTCAAAAAGCTACGTCATTGCACTCCTCTAAGCTAAATATGTCTCATCTTTCCCTTTATGCTCTCACATTCAAAAGCTGAATCATGAAGTTTCAATGGATACGAATACTTTTAGTCTAATTTTAAAAAGTGCTGATACCCACATCTCCCACTGAAATCAATTGGAACTCTGGGTGTTCAGGCCATATCACTGAGCTTCTCTCCAGCCCCAAAGCATGCACTGCCACACCCAGTCTCAGTCAAGGAGGTTTAGTTCTTTATCAGAGGTTATCAAGCAAACAGAAAACAGCTTTAACTTCATCATTGGGTCCGAGCTTCAGGGCCAGCCCTCCCAAGGGTCTCTGGCACTTCAGCTACTGGCATCTTCCCAGTCTCAGTCAGCTCTGCTCCCTTCTTGGATCAGCAGCCACGGAGCTTCTTCTCTGTCCCCTTGCTCCAAGGACTCACCCCACAAGTCAGTTCCACTCTAGCATGGTTTTCCCTCGTCAGGGCTCAGGGTGTTTCAGTCCTTCCTCTCCCAGCTGCCCACTAGCAGCCCTTTATATGCACAGGTGTAGCCCAACTTTAATTTGCTGGATTAGGCTCACCTGCTCTGGTCCAGGAGAGCTGGGCTTAGTCTATTACCTGTTACAGGCAACTTATTTTTTATTTAAAAACGTAGAGAAGGACACTAAGGGGAATAAAACTTGTATAACGATGGCTTTGCAGTTGGAATGCTATGACCTTTGCTTCTTACCTTAATCGTAATTGTCTCCCGGATAACTGGTGATCTCACCACGTTTCTTGTATGAACCCAATCACCATCTTGTATTCTTAAATTCTGAGCTCTTTGAGGCATAGACTATATTATCATAAGTATGTACAGTGTCTAGCACAATGGGGCACTGATACCCAACTGAGTCCTTTAGATATTATCATAGTACAAATTAATAGTAATGATATTTGGTTGAAGCTGCATTGCCTTAATTTCCTTTCTTCAGTATTTTCCACAGATTCTTCTTATGATCTAAGTGAACCAACAACAGGATAAATAGGACTCTATTTTCATACATCATATGACTAGGTTGGATCATTACGATCATCTAGTTCTATGGTACAGGCCATAGAAATTCACATAGTAATTCCCGAATTGAGACACTGTCATAACAGTTACTTGCATAACTTCCCCATAGTTTAATGGGAGAATATACTCTTAAATATAGGCAGAACTATATATCCTAAAAATAGTGATTGTTCTCTTTCCTACATATACAGTGGACATGTCTACATCTAAAAGGTTTTGGAAAACATTGCTGATGTAATGTTACTAGTTGTCTTTGGCACATCTTTCTTCTTTTTGGATTATTGCTTAGATAAGTGTGAAAATGAACTGTCATCATATGTGATGATCATTTGGATGTGTGGTACTTAGCTTTGCACATTATTGGATGTAGTCTTGAAGATTTCATTGTTGGTTTCTTCTCCTCTTGATTGAATTGACTTTGAAAGGTCTGATATTTCTCTCACATTCAGTATCATTCTCAATTGAAACACCTTGCAACATACAGGTTGCTTGATTCTACTGCATATTCTTTCTTGAGCAGATTTGTAAAGGAAATGTTGACAAGAGCAGTCTGGTGCACTGTCGTAGCATATACAATAAAAAATATGTTTCCTCATTAGCCTAAAAGTACCAAATTAAAGTCAATGGATGATTTGAAAGTCATAAAAAATTCAGAATAGTAAAATGGAAAAAAAAGCAGTTGAAAGCAGTCCAAGGAAAGCCTGAGGCATCTGAAGACAGACATCATTGATGCAAGTTAAGGGATATATTAAAAATAGGTAAGGCCATGTGGGAATTCTAATTAGCCAGCAAAGGAATGTGGTTGCCTACATTCGAACAGCCATGTAAACAATTGTAGACCTGCTTAAGTGTTTCCCTTGCTGATTGATATCATTGGTAGGAATGTAAGAATTCCTCATGTGCCAACTTGGCTAGTAAGGGTACTCTCTCACTTTATTGTTGGACCAACTATAATTAATGCTAAATTTGATCTATAGTCAATGAGAAGAAAGTGCAGAAAAAGAACCCATAATGTATTATGATTTTATAATCCAGTGGGGCCGTAGTTGTCTGTCACAGTTGGACATATCATCATAAGAAGCTACAGCAAGTCAGCCACTATAAGCACCTGATGCAAACATAATAATATATGGATAAAAAGGAGAGAAAGAAAATGTGCTTCTTAATTGGTCTTTTAAATTTCTCTTATGGCTCTTGATCCCAAATCCAACCTATATAAAGCAACTGGCTCATTGCTGGATCTACAGATGGGTCAGCAGTGGCACTCATACAGCTGTAAGTATTTGGCATATAGTTGTTTCATTTTCACCTTGCTACTCTGCCAAATTTTGGAGGAGGAGCTGTTGCAGAGAGAAATAGAGAGTACAAGCCTTGTCCACTGACAGTAACTGTAATAATTCTCATCAACAAGAAGCTGTGTTCTTGAGCCAAGGCCACTGCTCTTACATTCTGCACATGACTCTGAGTCACTATCAGATTATCCACAACTGGACACTCTTCGGAAAAGATTTAGTCTGACTGGAAGCTGATGAATAGAGATGGTACTGTCACACTTACAGGGTAGCTGCACTTGTATTCCCCCTCCATGGTCCCACAAAGGCAGACTTACAGGTTTTTGATATCCCTCTCTCCTGACCAGTGATTTTAAGGCTCCACAGCTCGTTGGATTTAGACTGTGATATCTCCAGCAAACCAGACTCCTTAAACAGGCCAGTGCCTGTGCTTTGCTTTCTCTCTGACAGTTGTGACCTGCGTATTGCCTGCAGTTATAAGATATCAGACAGCTCCTTTTAAACAAGCACATTTATTCTTAATGAAAAAGCTTTGCAGAGAAAACATATTAAAACAATAAAAGACCATGCACACATGCTAAAAAGCTTACCAGAGATCAACCCCCACTCCAATCTAAGGCTCTGATAGGTTTAGGTGCTTCAAAATCCACAAGTGGATATTGCTCACCGTTGTAAGTTCATCTGTCTTAGATCCAGAATGAGAATGAGGGCTGGGCAGAGCATCCATTTCTTTATACAGCTTGGGCCTTTGACCTTGGCCTTCTGTAACAAATAATCAGCAGACAGACGGCTCTCCTTAGGGTATAGCTTCAAAAGCCTAGTGTTTTGCATAACTGGAGCTGGATAATTTGCATTAACCTCTCCCCAGGGATCCCTAGGAAATTCACTTAACATTTACTGTCCCAAAACTCCATACTTGTGTGATAGATTTTCAATATAAACTTTTGATCTCCCATATCTTACATCTGCCATATCTCCCCCTTAAAGAGGTTAGATAGACTAATACATTAACCTTAGTAGAATAAGGTCTTTCAAGGCGATGGCAGGAAATTGCCCTATTTGTTACAGGTACTGCCATCTGCCCATTCTTCATTCTTGTTGGCCCTCCAAGAGATTTGGGTCTTTTGCCATTCATTCAATAATAGAAGAGGAAGAGAAACAGACAATGTATCCTTAGTGGTGCTAATTTATTGTGCCAATTGTTTGTGCAAGACAATATTCAGCACAAACACTGTGGTAGACATCTCCATAAGTACACAGCAGCAAGGACACTAGGCGTGGAAATGGAAGAGTAAAGACTATCACAAGTTTGTTGTTACAAAACCCTAAAGTGGCTGTGATCAGCTTTCTTTTTTGTAGCTTTCCCTTTTTCATTATGTGTCAGTCTCTGCAATCCTTACTCGGGACTTAATCAAACAAAACACAGTGGGCTCAGTTCATCACCCCTAGCAGAAACAGTCCCATTGATTTCAGTGGGTGTTTTGCCTGAGTAAGCACTACAGGATTTGTTTCCATGTTTGGATTCCTGCTCTCACGCTGTTTTTAAGCTTTAGTTTGGATTTCAGATTTGTCTGAAGTCTTTCCAGGCTGGTAGCAGAGGATTCCCTGTAGAAGTCTAAACCTGTGGAATATACTTACCACAAATGATCTGAAAGAGTCCATTTGTAATAGGAGCTGGATATAACATAAAGATTACTTATTTGCTACATTTTTTAACTTTCATTCTGAAAGGGCCCATTTATGACACATAAAGACACTTGGTGAGCTACAGTAATAGTGATTTATCTATCTATCCCTAGGTACTGATTATGTATTTTTGCATTTGATTATGGTAAAATAGCCAGATATTACAGCAGTGTGTGCTGAAGAAAAATACCAACAGTAAGCGTAATAATAATAATATAGTTCTGGTAATTAACAAAAATCATTCAATAAAATTTGTAAAATGGTTTGGGATCCACCTACATGAAAGGATCTGGCTAACTATAAGATCATTATTAGTTTAATACTTAATAAAAAAAAGTTGTCACTTAGCCATCCCAATTGAAATGCGAAGACAAATGAACAATGCTTCCTAGAACAAGGGAGAGAGGAAGGGAAGAACACTCACGCCTACGGTCCTCAGCCCCAAGTTAGGCCCCTCTTCTGGTTTAGGAACCTAAATCAGGACAGTCCTTTCTTGTGAAAAACAGAGGAGGAAAAGGTAGTGTCCTCCCATATGCCCAGTATCCCAGTGGTTAGAGTACTCCCCTGGGATTTCTGCTTTGTATTAAATAATTAAATATTAGAGCAGAGATTAGAATCTGGGTCTTCCAAGAGTTTGCTAACCACTGGGCTATAGAGTCATTCTCATTCTCTCTGGCCCAGTGACTATTGAAGTAGTTCATACACAGTAGAATAACTTCAACAGGAGAGCTGAGAGAGCCTCCTCCCAGAATAGCCCATATCCCAGTGTTAGGTCACTCACTCACTATATCTCAGGTGAGTTTGGCATGGAGCAGTTTAGTGGCAGGACTTAAATTTCTGCTGGTGCACATGAGCAAAGCAGTCTAAGTTCCTAGGGACTTGACTGGTGGAAACTTAAGAGTCTTGGGACTTAAGGCACCTACAGGGTTAGATGGCAGCTTAGCAGTGGTTGTGAGAATCTAAATTTTGGACATAGGCCCCTAAAGTACCATTTAGACACTTACATTACTTTATGGATCTAGCCCTATATACCCAAGCTTTACATTTTCTTCTCTTTAGAGTCTACATCTACCTACCTACCTTCTTAGGTGGTGCATCTCATACAGTATATGAACACTTTTTTTTCAGTCTTGCATTTTCGTTTGAACCTACATAGAGCAAGTCTAGCAGATGAGACAGGGAAACTCACATGCAGTAAGGTACTTACAAGCAGGGCAAGCTTTCAGAGCCATTCTAATTCTTGTGTGCTTTGCCAAAGCAAGTACAGATGATGTTGATTGTATTAAGACTGTTTAAGGTAAATCTGTTGCAGTTCCTACAGCAGATTCAGAATATTGCTTCTGCATATTAAAGTGAGCTTACATTTTTAAAGTGTCTGAAGTGAATTATACTACTTAAACTATTGCAGGCTGCTCGAACCAGCCTAGTGCTGATGGTGCTTAAGTCAACAAAAAGAAGATAAGACTTACTGCTATAGTTTGTTGAAATATTAATACAAGTTTCAGCTGTAAAAATGATAAATTATTTAATAAAGATAGCTGTTCTTTACTAATGTTTGCAGCAGACGGATTTTATCTGGGGTTACTAAAATGTGAATATCATGTAACGTTGCCCTTAAAGATTTAAACTAAAGTCAATATTGTGGCACAAAAACTTCTTGTTCATTTAAAATCTCAATTTCCAATTATTTTAAAAATTGGATAATTTAAATACATACTCCTCTTATGACTGTTTGCACACTAAACTGTTATCTGAAAATATATATCCTCAGATTCAGAGAGGCCAAGCAGCTATGTGAGTGACAAAAGGCTTAAAATGTTAAACTGTTGAACTGAACTTCAATGATAGAACCAATGGGCACTTAGTGCTTGGCAGTGAAATGCTGTGCCATTCCCTGGATGGATGCTGATAATCAAAGCATTGTATAGAGTGAATGCCACTTCAGTTTTATGAGCTTTTTATGTGACGTGGCATATCAAATCTGCCAAGCAAAGGACCATCTGGAAAAGGGTCATCAGAATGGACTCTGACACTGTTTGACAGACAAGAGTGAAGACAAACAAAGAACAAAAAAGAAAAAGGAACTGGCCTGCATACCAGTAGAGACTGACTAAAACAAAAGCACATTTTTTATTCCATGTTCTTGAATAATATGCAACTTAACAAATGCAGGCAGTGGTTTCCTTGAGGGATTTAAAAAAATGTAATACTTTGTTGAATTTCTGCTTCTGGCATGCTTGTTCCTTTCAGATACTATGTTGGACTATTTCTTGGAACACAATTACCCTTTTCCCCCCTCCCTTCTTCCACTCAGATAAACAAAAGTTTTTTTTTTTTAATCTAATATGCCTGATACTACTCCACACACACTGTGGGGAAACCCATAGAAATTTCTGATAAGCAATCTGAAACCATTACACTCTACAGTGGTTCTGTTGGGAAGATATTACACAATCATTTATCACTGCACAGTAAACCTGCTCTCTAAATGTCATCAAGTTATTAAAATACTACAGCTGTCGACAGTCTAACCTAAATGAAGGGTGGTCATCTCATTGCTTTATTGTTGGCTGTAACAGGGAGATTTATCAGTTATGCTAGCATGCTCATCAGGAGAATGAAGAATCTCACTATTGAAATGGAAGGGTTAATGTTTCCTGTTGTTATTATTATGAATTATTTGTTGAGGACTGAAAACATGGTCTGTTCTGTACCTAATCCTTATATGAAGGAGCTCTCAACCTAAATAGATAAAAACACAAAACCCATAGGGACACCTAAAGACAGCCCTTGATCTTTCAACTGAATTCATTTGGGTAGATGTTTACACATACATGGAGTCCTATTTAAGTCAATGAGACACCCCTCATGTGAAGCTAAATGCAGTGTCAGAGCCTAAGATTCAACCTTAGACCCTTTTTAAAGAGCTCTTTCTTTTTCTCCATTTGGTGTTCCAGAGAAACCGTGTTTGTGAACTTTGCAGTAGGAACAATTTACAATGAGGTCTTTGATAGGAGAGGGTAGATGGAAGAAGGCAAGAGTTGAAGATGGGAGATGAGAATCATTGCTGAATTAGCTTGAACAATAAGATGAAAACATGGATTTTAACTCTCTGCAGTAATAATTTTGTGTGGGGCGTGGGGACTGGAGGGGGACACTTTTTTCTCCTATCTTTATAAATCAGATAATAGTTTTAAAGGAAAATTATAACCCTCCAAGATCTGAAACATCCTTTGTTCCTAACACAATTCAGGTCTGTTCTTAAAGCTGTCTGTGCAAGTATGATTTATGTAGATGTATTAGTACAATATAATAGCTATATAACATGCTGATAACTCTAATCATGTTTTCCCTTGACTAAGAAAGTATTGGGTACATTTTATACTGAGTTTTTTTTTTCTTCATTCTTACAATAAGTTGTTTCATTGTAGAATTAATTATCTAATTTTTGAGAGCAAATACAGTAACTAAAACCCATTTAATTTATATACTAAATAATGGCAGACTAAGAATGTATTAAGGAGTGAAAATTCCCATTTCAGTCCTTTGAAGCAGCTTTCCAGTAAAAGCTAAATGTCAAGAACAATTATAGAAATGTCAGAAAAATTCTATGTTTCAAGGTATTCCCACAAGAAGTCATGAAAATATTGGGCAATAATTGCAAATCTTTTTCATATTAGCAAATTAGCATTTATTGGATTGTCCTTATTTCTTTCTGAGAACTTACTCATTCACCTTTTTACAGTTTTGTGAAAAGTCTTATGTGCATGGATACTCTACACTAGGTCAGGTTACCAGCTCATTATGTTCCCCAGGAAGTGTAACTTAGTTTTTTTTTTTCTTGTAAAGAGATACTGGAATTCTGTAATGTAAAAATCACAAGATAAGACAGATATTTGGTCCAGAGGTTAGGTTCCATGCTGCACCCAGCTTCAGCAGAGTAGGAGAACTGTCAAATTATGAGCCCCAGATTTTTTGAGGGATGCTCTTTAAATTGCATCAGCTAGCTATATCCCAAGAGGCCATACACTGGCTGGTTTAGCTATAGTGTAGTGCCCCCTGGCCATTTCATCTCCTTGCCCTTGGGCACCTCCTCCCCACCCTTTGCACTAGGGTTTGTGGGGAGGCAGGCACGGGAGCCATTTATGCTGGCTCATTGCCTACTGAATTCTCTCACACACTGGGGGAAGTCCACAGCAGGGGACTTGTCTGATAAATGCAAAGGAGGCAGAATGGGGCAGAGCCATCTTCCCCTTTGTACATCTGGTGAGTGGGAAAGAAAAATGTGAGCAATGGACAATATGTCTTGGCCAACCCAGCCAGGGAGAAGTAATTGTAGAACAGAAAACTGAGAAAAACAAAAGAAAAACACAAAAACAAAACAAAAGATGGCCCAATCATCTCCCTATCCATGTTGCTGGTTTGTTGTATTCTCCTTCCACAGCTTTGGTCTTCTTGTCTGTTTTTATCATTACACAATAGTAACAATCCTTGCAGCTGTTCAGTCAACCACATAAAAGGTACTTAAAGACAGTCACACACAGTCCACAAACCAGACAAGTGTCCATATAGATGGGAAGAATGGTATTATTTATATTGCAGTAGCACCCAAAATAGTCTAGTCAGTGTTCAGACATAAATAGAGAAACAGCCAATGCCATGCCATTCCATTGAAGTCTGTTTGTGTAAAGATAAAAACAGACAACAAAACCAAAGATGTGGAAGGAGAATACAACAAACCAGCAACATGGATAGGGGGATGATTGGGCCATATTGGTAATTTTAGTTTGTTTTGGTATAAATCAAAATAGGAATTAATGTTGTTGTTAACCCATTTTGAGTATATGTCATGGCAGATAAGGTTCTTAAGGAGGGATCTGAATGAAGTGAAGGTAGTCTGTCAACCTAAAGAACTTACATACTAAAGTAAATGGCCCACATCACCATAATATATGATTGCCTGACAACCTTTAATGTATTTATCCTCCCAACACAGCACAACATCCCTGTGAGGTAGGGAAGAACTATCCATCCCCATTTTACAGACAGGCATAAAGAGAATAAATGACTTGTCTGCAGTGATATGAAGAAGTCTGTGGTAGAGCAGAGAACTGAACTCCTGTTTTCTAAGTGCCACACTGGCACTCTAAGCCATTCCCAGACCAGGAAAGGCATTCATTGCATAGGGGTGGCATGGAAAAAAACCCAACAACAATGACATTTGATGGAGAAAGTGACAAGCAGAACACCAAGGCTGGAATCTGCAGAGCAAAGAGCATGTGAGGAGCAACACAATAATGGACAGAGTGGCCTAAGTAGGAGAGGTAGAGCTACACAGGGTCTGAAAAGCAGGGAAAGGAAATTTAAATTTGATCATAGGATCATAGAATCATAGAATATCAGGGTTGGAAGGGACCTCAGGAGGTCATCTAGTCCAACTCCCTGCTCAAAGCAGGACCAATTCCCAACTAAATCATCCCAGCCAGGGCTTTGTCAAGCCTGACCTTAAAAATCTCTAAGGAAGGAGATTCCACCACCTCCCTAGATAACCCATTCCAGTGCTTCACCACCCTCCTAGTGAAAAAGTTTTTCCTAATATCCAACCTAAACCTCCCCAACTGCAACTTGAGACCATTACTCCTTGTTCTGTCATCAGGTACCACTGAGAACAGTCTAGATCCATCCTCTTCGGAACCCCCTTTCAGGTAGTTGAAAGAAGCTATCAAATATCCCCTCATTCTTCTCTTCTGCAGACTAAACAATCCCAGTTCCCTCAGCCTCTCCTCATAAGTCATGTGCTCCAGTCCCGTAATCATTTTTGTTGCCCTCTGCTGGACTCTTTCCAATTTTTCCACATCCTTCTTGTAGTGTGGGGCCCAAAACTGGACACAGTACTCCAGATGAGGCCCCACCAATGTCGAATAGAGGGGAATGATCACATCCCTCGATCTGCTGGCAATGCACCAACTAATACAGCCCAAAATGCCGTTAGCCTTCTTGGCAACAAGGGCACACTGTTGACTCATATCCAGCTTCTCGTCCACTGTAACCCCTAGGTCCTTTTCTGAAGAACTGCTTCCTAGCCATTCGGTCCCTAGTCTGTAACAGTGCATGGGATTCTTCCGTCCTTAGTGCAAGACTCTGCACTTGTCCTTGTTGAACCTCATCAGGTTTCTTTTGGCTCAATCCTCTAATTTGTCTAGGTCCCTCTGTATCCTGTCCCTACACTCCAGCATATCTACCACTCCTCCCAGTTTAGTGTCATCTGCAAACTTGCTGAGAGTGCAGTCCACGCCATCCTCCAAATCATTAATGAAGTTATTGAACAAAACTGGCCCCAGGGCCGACCCCTGGGGCACTCCACTTGAAACCGGCTGCCAACTAGACATGGAGACATTGATCACTACCCATTGAGCCCGACGATCTAGCCAGCTTTCTATCCGTCTTATAGTCCATTCATCCAGCCCATACTTCTTTAACTTGCTGGCAAGAATACTGTGGGAGACTGTATCAAAAGCTTTGCTAAAGTCAAGGAATAACACATCCACTGCTTTCCCCTCATCCACAGAGTCAGTTATCTCCTCATAGAAGGCAATTAGGTTAGTCAGGCATGACTTGCCCTTGGTGAATCCATGCTGACTGTTCCTGATCAGTTTGCTCTCCTCTAAGTGCTTCAGAACTGATTCCTTGAGGACCTGCTCCATGATTTTTCCAGGAACTGAGGTGAGGCTGACTGGCCTGTAGTTCCCCGGATCCTCCTTCTTCCCTTTTTTAAAGATGGGCACTACATTAGCCTTTTTCCAGTCATCTGGGACCTCCCCCGATCGCCATGAGTTTTCAAAGATAATGGCCAATGGCTCTGCAATCACATCCATCAATTCCTTTAGCACCCTCAGATGCAGCGCATCCGGCCCCATGGACTTGTGCTCATCCAATTTTTCTAAATAGTCCCGAACCACTTCTTTCTCCACAGAGGGCTGGTCACCTTCTCCCCATACTGTGCTGCCCAGTGCAACAGTCTGGGAGCTGACCTTGTTTGTGAAAACAGAGGCAAAAAAATCATTGAGTACATTAGCTTTTTCCACATCCTCTGTTACTAGGTTGCCTCCCTCATTCAGTAAGGGGCCCACTCTTTCCTTGACTTTCTTCTTGTTGCTAACATACCTGAAGAAACCCTTCTTGTTACTCTTAACATCTCTTGCTAGCTGCAACTCCAAGTGTGATTTGGCTTTCCTGATTTCACTCCTGCATGCCTGAGCAATATTTTGTCCAATCTTCCACTTCATGTAAGCTTCTTTTTTGTGTTTAAGGTCAGCAAGTATTTCACTGTTAAGCCAAGCTGGTCGCCTGCCATATTTACTGTTCTTTCTACACATTGGGATGGTTTTTTCCTGCAATCTCAATAAGGATTCTTTAAAATACAGCCAGCTCTCCTGGACTCCTTTCCCCCTCATATTATTCTCCCAGGAGATCCTGCCCATCAGTTCCCTGAGGGAGTCCAAGTCTGCTTTTCTGAAGTCCAGGGTCTGTATTCTGCTGCTCTCCTTTCTTCCTTGTGTCAGGATCCTGAACTCAACCATCTCATGATCACTGCCTCCCAGGTTCCCATCCATTTTTGCTTCCCCTACTAATTCTTCCCGGTTTGTGAGCAGCAGGTCTAGAAGAGCTCTGCCCCTAGTTGGTTCCTCCATCACTTGCACCAGGAAATTGTCCCCTACACTTTCCAAAAACTTCCTGGATTGTCTGTGCACCGCTGTATTGCTCTCCCAGCAGATATCAGGGTGATTAAAGTCTCCCATGAGAATCAGGGCCTGTTATCTAGTAACTTCTGCTAGTTGCTGGAAGAAAGCCTTGTCCACCTCATCCGCCTGGTCTGGTGGTCTATAGCAGACTCCCACTACAACATCACCCTTGTTGCTCACACTTCTAAACTTAATCCAGAGACTCTCAGATTTTTCTGCAGTTTCATACCGGAGCTCTGAGCAGTCATACTCCTCTCTTACATACAGTGCAACTCCCCCACCTTTTCTGCCCTGCCTGTCCTTCCTGAACAGTTTATATCCATCCATGACTGTACTCCAGTCATGTGAGTTATCCCACCAAGTCTCTGTTATTCCAATGACATCATAGTTCCTTGACTGTGCCAGGACTTCCAGTTCTCCCTGCTTGTTTCCCAGGCTTCTTGCATTTGTGTATAGGCACTTAAGATAACTCGCTGATTGTCCCGCTTTCTCGGTCTGAGACAGGAGTCCTCCCCTCTTGCCCTCTCCTGCTCGTGCTTCCTTCCGGTATCCCATTTCTCCACTTACCTCAGGACTTTGGTCTCCTTCCCACAGTGAACCTAGTTTAAAGCCCTCCTCACTAGGTTAGCCAGCCTGCTTGCGAAGATGTTCTTCCCTCTCTTCGTTAGGTGGAGCCCTTCTCTACCTAGCACTCCTCCTTCTTGGAACACCATTCCATGGTCGAAGAATCCAAAGCCTGTGGTAGAGACAGCGGAGCCAATGGAAGTATTTAAAAATGGGGCCAGAACAATGGGCCAGGCACAATAACCTAACAGCTGTTTTCTCTGTTTTGGTAGAATAGTGGGTGATGTGGATATTAGGGAAGCCAGAGAGGAGGAGGTTTCAATAACCTAGATGAGCATGATAAGGGCCTCTGTATGGCAAGGCTGTTTGACCAGAAAGTAAAAGGTAGGTTCTTAGATATGCTGTGCAGAAAGAAATGGCAGGATTAGGACACAGTCTGGGAGTTTGCAGCAAAAGTGACTTCCAGGTGACAGGGAAGTGTGGCACAGTCAGGAGCGGCACAGAAATAGAGGGAGCATGAAGGATTTAAGAGGAAAAATAAGAACGATAGTTTGAGCCATGTTACGTTTGAGCTGACAGTGAGACAGGCAAGAGGCGATATCAGTGAGACAGGCTGAGATGTGGGTTTGGTTAGAAGGAGACAGGTGAGGAGCAGGAAGGTAGAAATGTGAGTCATCAACAGAGAGACTGAAGTCAAAACTATCGGAAGAGATGAAATCATTAAAGAGGAGAAGCAATTGAGAGACCCAGTGAAACCTCCGTGGGGACTGGGAGATAGGAGGAGGAGGTGGAAGATACACTATAATCTATGATTTATGAAACAGCTTATGAACATATCTCCAACATGCTCAAATATTTATCCAACATTTTATTTAAAAATAAATCAACTATATGATATTATCTGGTATTATTTGAAAAACACTATGTACCCATATAATAAAGAGCTAACACTATGTCTACACTATCAGTTAGGGGTTTGATTTCCCTGCTTGCATACACATACTCATGTTAGCTCTCATAGCGCTAGCGTGAGTATAAATAGCAGTGTAGCATGGATAGCAGCAGCAGAGGCATGGCTAGGCTATACCAAGGCTATACCATGTATCTACTGGTTTCAGGCAGGTACGTACTCAGCACAGCTAAGCCATGCCTCCTCTTCCACTACCCATGCTACCCTGGCTACATTGCTATTTATACACACACTAGTTCTCTTCAAGCTAGCATCCGTCTGTGTACACAGGCAGGGGAATCACACCCCTACTTTTTAGTGTAGACATAGCCTAAATCATATTGCATATGGGAAAAGAGTGAAGAGTTAATATTGAACACACTGTCTTAATTTCATCAATTCCTGACTTTCACTTTGAAAGTGTAATGTTCTTAGAATAAATGCACCGTGTGCACCATGGAAATAACTGTTTGAAGGTCTAGCAATTATAAGGAGTACTCAAAACCTCTGACTTCTCTACCATGACTTCCACTCTATGCTTTGCTGATGTGGTTTTCTTTATTTACTTTCCAATACAAACAATGGACATGCACTAGTCAACTTACTGGATATGGAACTTCGGGAAGCTTCTTCATAAAGTAGGTCTCTGTGCTAGATTTTGTTCTTCCCCATGAACAAGATATTCAGCTTTGATAGTGCACAATTAAATTTAAACTCTGGGACAATGCCAAATGGGAAACAACAAAGCAAGCAAGAAAGGATGCTTCCCTCTCCCCCTCCCCACCATCCAATCTAAAACAGCAGAGGACAAAGTAGAATCCCAGCCTGCACCCAAGATCAATTCACATGCAGTCTGGACAACTAAACCAAAGGAATTAAAGACAATACTTAATATTTTATGTTCACTGGAAATCTTCCCGACAGGAGTCAAAGGGCAAGTGAATGCCCACAGTTCAAGTGCAAGTCTTCAATTACACAGTATTATGGCTGTTTGGGTTTCTTTTTGTGGCAGTTCAGTTTCTGAGTGCATCTTGAGAACAGATATCATTCATTCTCAGGCAGGATTCTGTGCCAAGCAGATTGGAAGGAGTCCCATGTATAATGCCCCCACATCTTTGTAAACATTTAATTTAATTAGGTGTTTTTGGTGAATCATACTCATTTAATTGAATAAGTCATAAACTATGAATCATTAAAACCATATGTTTGATCCCTTCATTATTTATCAGAGTTCAGAAAGTAATTCTCTTCACCAGTTATGCAAATCACATACTCACTTGTCATCTATGAAACATGTGATTGTGAAATACCACAAATGGATGAAGATCTCCCTCCCACATACAATATGTGGGGGGGGGGGGGGGGAAAAAAGGTGAAAAGTTGGTTATAAAAGTTTCTTCAGCCTGGAGCTGCTGTAAGTAATCCCTTGATTTATATGTGATTTTATGCTCCTAGTTACCTCACAAGTCATTAAATAATCATACCCTGGTTACTCTAACCAACTGCCACATTATGTCTTACTCATGCTACAAAACTAAAGCTGTGCAGGTATAGAAATAATCACATCTGCAGAGCAGGTACTGAATGTTTACTCACAGCTGGCAGGTCAAATCAAATTATCTGCAAAAATCCACATTAGTCATTTATTTGACAAAAAGACACTATAAAGACACACTACATGTTGGTAGAAAAAATATAAAAAAAGATGGGAAACAAAAGTTTTCTGTGTGTTTGACCTAGTGTATTATGCTCCATTTGGGTTTTATCCTGAAAAGCCCTAAGTACCTTCATTGCCTTATTCTCAGTATTGATACTGTTGTCTATTTTTTAGATGTCTGCTAAAGAGATATATGGTATCTGTCTCAAAAAGAAATTGCCCAGGCAACCAGCAAGAAATACATATACATAATATATGCCTAAGAAGGAGAAAGACAACAGGAAGTGGATTTGTTATTAGGTCTAGCAAAGCAACACATTTCCTTTTAGTAATTATTAATTAGCTAATGTTTGTAATGTACTTGAAAAATATAATTCTCTGCTTTTAGTAAGTGCTACAGGTTATCATCCTTATTATTATGACCAGGGAAAATATATTAATTAATATTGGAGGCCACTTAGACACCAATTAGATGCACAGATCAGCTAAATGTATATTTTTGTACTTATTATGTAGCATATTATCATATAAATTATAGAAAAAAAGGACCTAGAAAGTAACCGAGTCTATTATGCTGCCAGTACAGAATTGTTCCCTGCTGTATATTTCGTAATGCATTGTATATATGTGCAACTGAGCCAAAAGCTATTACCATTAATAATTCATATTTATATACTGTCTTAAGTATATTAAGGGGGAGATTTTCAAAGGCAAAAATAGGAAGTTAGGCACCAGCTTGCATACTGACTTCCAATGAGAATTAGGCATCTAACTCCCATCGGCTCTTTTGAAAATTCCAGGCTGTATAGTCCCTGCCCTGAAGAATATATAAAGTACAATTGTGCCTATTAAGTAGAGGCCCATACTGGGAAAAATGTGATCTGCACTCTCACCGTGTTTCCCCACCACCACCACCACCCCTTTCAGGAGATTCAGGAAGCCTTATACTTCATAGAGCTAATGGTCAGGACTAGTAGTAGATTATTTTCCTCAAGATCAAGAGGGCACAGTTCCTTTCCTGGGCTCTCCCTGGGGCAATGCAGCTTGATGCCACCCTTTATTAAAGGTTATGTTTTAAAGCACTTCCTTGCAGATAATTTATGTACATAAATTCACTAAATAAATTAATTGCAAATTGCTCCCAAGCTCTACTCAAAGTTCAGTACTATAGGTCTTAATGATCCACAATCTAGCAGCTCTTTGTCCTTTTTTAGGCTTAGGGCAATCACAGGCCTGATAAGATTAGGCTTCAATGTATAAAAAATGACAAACAGAATTCTGCCTGCTATCCAACTTGATGATTTTTCTGCCTCCCTTGATTCCGTTACCTTTAACTCTTCCTCCACATGTATGGAGTTTAGCTTATCTTTTTGTAGCTTATGAGTATAGACAGTTAAAGGCTGACAAGAACACCTTCATTTCAGAGTCTGAAATCTTGAGTTGTGAGCTTACTAAAAGTCATGCTGGAGTCCACAAAGATATAATTGTTTTCGTAATGATTTGTGTGGATTTGCCTCAAACTGCACCTGATGACAGAGATGTTGGTGTATCTTTGTCCCTCTGTGTAGGACAGGAATATTTTGCCTTGTCCCCATGTGCATAGTGTCTCTGCTTGGTGTATCTAATTGATTTTTTTGTTTCAGAGATTTGGAGAATTGCCAGTTTCCTGGGGCTATCTGAAGCATTTTTGTAGATCTATCCACTCCCCCTTACTTTCCTTACAAGCTTTCTCCAATTGTCAAATGTGCTGTATTTAAGTAATTGTCTTTTAATTTTTGTCTTGTTTAAGTGGAACATGAAAGGGAAGCATTTCCCTCAGATCACTGCTTTGATGGGCTTCCCAACTCAGAGAGGATCTGTATTCCTCCTTAGAATGGAGGATAATTACCAGATGAAGGACTTGCTCCATAGATGTCACAAAGAGCTTCAACAGGAAAAAATGAGGGAGCTCCCCGTCACAATATCCCATAATGAGGTAGGTTCAGAGGCTAAAATGGGAAAAGAGCAAGTTAAAAATTACTTAGACAAATTAGATGTCTTCAAGTCACCAGGGTCTGATGAAATGCATCCTAGAATACTCAAGGAGCTGACTGAGGAGATATATGAAACATTAGTAATTATCTTTGAAAAGTCATGGAAGAAGGGAGAGATTCCAGAAGACTGGAAAAGGGCAAATATAGTGCCAATGTATAAAAAGGGAAATAAGGACAACCCATGGAATTACAGATCATTCAGCTTAACTTCTGTACCCTGAAAGATAATGGAGCAAATAATTAAGCAATAAATTTGCAAACATCTAGAAGATAACAAGGTGATAAGTAACAGTCAGCATGGATTTGTCAAAAACAAATCGTGTCAAATCAACCTGATAGCTTTCTTTGACAGGTTACAAGGCTTGTGGATAGGAGGAAAGCACTACAGGTAGTATATCTTGACTTTAGTAAAGCTTTTGATACTGTCTCGCATGTCCTCCTCATAAACAAACTTGGGAAATGAAACCTAGATGGAGCTACTATAAGGTGGCTGCAAAACTGGTTGGAAAACCGTTCCCAGACAGTGGTTATCAGTGGTTCACAGTCATGCTTGAAGGGCATAACGAGTGGGGTCCCACACGGATCAGTTCTGGGTCTGGTTCTGTTCAATATCTTCATCAATGATTTAGATAATGGCATAGAGAGTACATTTATAAAGTTTGCAGATGATACCAAGCTGGGAGTGCTTTGGAGATAGGATTAAAATTGAAAATGATCTGGACAGACTGGAGAAATGGTCTAAAGTAAATAGGATGAAATTCAATAAGGACAAATGGAAAGTACTTCATTTAAGAAGGAACAGTCAGTTGCACACATACAAAATGGGAAATGACTGCCTAGGAAGCAGTACTGTGGAAAGGGATCTGGGGGTCATAGTGAACCATAAGCTTAATATGAGTCAACAGTGTAAAACTGTTGCAAAAAATGTAAACATCATTCTGGGATGTATTAAGAGGAGTGTTTTAAGCAAGACACGAGAAGTAATTCTTCTGCTGTACTCCACACTGATTAAGCCTCGACTGGAGTATTTTGTCCAGTGCTGGGTGCCACATTTCAGTAAAGATATGGACAAATTGGAGAAATTCCAGAGAAGAGCAACAAAAAGGATTAAAAGTCTAGAAAACATGACCTATGAGGGAAGATTGAAAAACTGGGTTTGTTTAGTCTGGAGAAGAGAAGACAGAGAGGAGACAAGATAATAATTTCCAAGTACATAAAAGGTTGTTACAAGGAGGCAGGAGAAGAACTGTTCTTCTTAACCTCTGAGGACAGGACAAGAAGCAATGGGCTTAAATTGCAGCAATGGAGGTTTAGGTTGGACATTAGAAAAAACTTCCTATCAGGGTGGTTAAGCATTTGAATAAATTGCCTAGGGAGGTTGCGGAATCTCCATCACTTGAAGATTTTAAAGAGCAGGTTAGACAAACACCTGTTTAGATAATACTTAATCCTGCCATGAGTGCAGGGGGCTGGACTGGATGACCTCTTGAGGTCCCTTCCAGTCCTATAATTTCATAACCCTGTGGTTACGGCACTCAACTGAGAGGTGGTGGAGCCCATGTCAAATCCCTTCTCATCAGTCAATGGGGGGAGTTGAATTGGCATCTCCCACATCATTCTAGGTGAGTACCCTAGCAACTGGGCTAAAAATTACAAAGGAGGTCCTATCTCTGTTCCCAAGTTGTTCTGTGTGGCGTAGGCAACCTCTGACCACAGCCACCAGATCGAGCTCTGCTGGTGAGATAAACAGAGCAGTGCCTATCTTCTCCCAGTTCATGAATCATACTGGAACTTTGGTATCTGAATGCCTATAGCAAGGCAGAGGTGTGCATGCCCAGAGGTGTGCATGCTCAGAGGCAGAAACATAAGTGCCTAGAGAACTTTTACTGAAAAAAACTTAAATTCTGAGTGAGTTTATGCACCTACAACATTAGGCCTCAGCTGAGAGGGGGGTTTATGAATACCAGGGGCACATAAACCTTGGACTTAGGTATTTAAAGTAGCACTTAGGCACCTAAGTCCCTTTGTGAATTTAGCCTTAATTGTGTAGCTTGATACAGGTACTAGGCAAAACATTAACAGTCCTACTACCCCACTGGTAGGTATAAGGGGGCAGTGACTGTATCTCCATACAGGCCTAGACTGGATAACTGAGAGGTAGGAGTGATATCATTCCATCCCAATTAATCTCCACTCTCCTTTGCCACTCCTTCACAGACCCGTTTGCAAATTTAGCAGTAAATTCATTCATGGGAAGAGAGGTTGAAGAATGAGGAAATCAAATATTGACCAGTTGCTATTTTTATCCCTTCCCCTTTGGTTGTGTTCAGAATAGTCAATAAAATCTCACCAATTTATTCTATATCTATACTGTAGAAAGTTCTTCTCCAAACAGAGTAGGATAGGATTTCACTACAAAATAGATGAGGGTCATTTTAATTGGCTCTGGCCAAGCAATAATTCACAATCAGTAGGCAGCTGATGGAGTGTATCGTTGAAATAATAAGAACATTAAAACTTATTCTCATAATTTCAAGTTGACTAATCATTTTACATGTGTTGCATTATCAATAATACATTAAATGATAAATTGATATAAAAACCCACAAAAACCCATGGCATTCATCAAGAAAAGGCAGCAGTAATTTAGGATATGTCTGCCTTAGTGGACAATACTAAATTTCATGGAGAGTTAAATTTGTCATCCATGATATGATATGAGGGGTTTTTTTTGTTTTTAAGTAAAGCTACCCAGTGCTCAAGCATGTAACCATGCACTCATCTAGAGTGTGTAAAACAAGATTGTGTGGCGCCTGTGCCTTCAGAAAGGGGAGCTTGTTCCCTGCAATGTGCTCTGACAATCATGTGAAGCCTTTCAAGGTGGTTCCACTGATCCTCTTCATCTCTCTAGATCTGGAAGAAGGTCCTCTTCTAGGTTCTTCCACACAATCCTGCTTTCATGTCTTTGTTAGGAAACCTCGTCTAGGTGGTGGTGGTGGTAGTGGGGGGGCGTTCAGAGGCAGACACACGAGGTTTGGAAATATGACTTCAAGGGCTAAGTGGCAGAATTGAGGCAAAGGACAACTATGTGGGCCCCTTGCCTCCTATGGGTATGATATATCTGGGTGGATCTTGAGGGATCTGTGATTAAAAGGGGCAGAATATTCAGCTTCATTGGTGGGAGTGCACAAAGTTACCCCCTAACAGAAATATGAATTTGGAATGACAAGAGTTGAAAACCAGATTGCTCAACATATTCATAAATGATCTGAAAACGGGGGTTAACAGTGAAGTAGCAAAGTTTGCATGATACAGTCTCCCTGAGCTCATATATGTAGCTCCATCTCAATGTACATTTCAGTTCCTCTGAAATATTCAATGCTGCCATGTTGTTTACAGTGAACTGAGGTGATTTATAGTTAAAATTGCCTATTGTTTTTCTCCCCTTAGCTTCTGCTTCCTTGTGTTTCTATTCTTTGCCTGTGAGCACTTGAAAGCAGAGATCATTCCTTCTTGAATGTCCGGAAAATATCTCGACTTACATGCATGCAACTGTAAATATTAATAAGAACATGGGGGCAAGATGCATTATCAGTTATACCCATGCAATTCCACCGAAGTCAATGTGTGTACCAACAGAATTTGGAATTCTTTTTTTATTTGTGAAGTTTTGCTTCAGACTTTCCCCAAAGTTATTTTGCAGCACATCACAGACCACAGATAGAACTATAAGACAACATTAGATCATATAATCTTGATATGTGATATGGTTACAGTTCTTTAATACAAGCAAAATAAAAATGGTGAGATTTTAACCTTTATTTCAAGACACTAGAAGGCAAAGTTTCATGAACAAAATTCGAGAATGGAGACTTTCATAGACTAGCAGAGTATCAGCTAAATCTATTACCACTTTAAGTTTACAGGCAAGCCTTGGAAAAGCCAATAGATTTGTCTCTGCAGACCTCAGCTGTTACCCACAAACATTAGAAGTCAGAGCAGTATAAAAGATGGAGGCCATGGAGTATTTACAGGTTACAGTAGTGTGAGAATTTCTGCCAAATTCAACATGGAACAAATAGACTTCCCATGGAAGACTTTAGTCCAAATTTATTGGTGACATACACAATAGTACAGTGTGGTGGTCACCATTAAAATCTTGCTGATTCTTCCTTTTGCTTAATTAGCAATACTATAGTATTAATAGCAAGAAATGCTGTGCCACAAGTCAGGTGTAAGTTAGTAAGATGAGGGGCACAAATGGTTAAAGTATCAATACTGGTAATCATTTGGAATTCAGTGGATTTGCAAAATGACTAATATACATATAAGGGGGTGTAAAGGGATGGTTGGACAGATAAAGGCAACTAAGAAGAGGCTGATGATAAAGGTGGGTCACTCCTACTTACATTTATTTTGGCATAATTCCCAATACTCCTTGCAATCTTCTGTTGCACTAAATTACGCATGTGACACTATTTTACGCCCACCTATTAGTTGCTCATCCCGATACACCCCCTCTGTTTCTGCCTTTTGACATGTACATCATGTTCATTTTGCACACTCACTGATCCCCAAACATATTTTCCTTTCACAGCTACACCTAGTATCTGTCAAAAGTATACACTAGATATAATTTACTCCAATGTTTTCATACTCCGGGATTTTATTCCTAATTTTGAATATTACGTTTTGGACAAACAGTCACAAAAATTATTTCTGGAGTGGGCAGATGTCTAACTTTTCATGAAGAAACTAGTAGCTGCTTTCTGCACTAGCTAATCTTTAGGTTTTTTTTTTTTTTTTTGTTAGAGCCAGCTACCAAGAAGTTGTAGTCATCTGCAAGTTTGTTAGAATGCAGTTCTGACTTAAAAGGGACCAATAATGACAGTGTAGGGTTCCATGTTTAATGTTGCAACAATTTCCAGGTAAAAAGATGTCTTTTCTACCTGGCAGCCTTGCAAAATGAACCTGGGATTGAGGGTAAAGCTGTGTCATTCCCTCTTACCCATCATCAGTAGTAACAAAGCTTGTGCAAGCCCAGTAATACCTTCAATGGCACCTGTGCAACCATATGGTCTTCAGATTATGGCTTCTGCAACAGCTGTGCAAACCCATTGCTTTTAATGGATTTGCACAGGTGTAAGTGATTGGCCTTGTAATTAGAATTTAGTAAACAATACTGCTGCTGATGTTGAGAGAGAAATATAATCCAGTTTATTTCCTCTGTTACAGACTCTTGTTGGCTCAGGAGCAAAAGATAGTAAAATATTTTGTCAACGATTGTAGATTGTAAGATATTCAGTATTTTTCTATATTCCCTTCACACTATCTAGGACATTTTGGGAGCTACTGTGATAAATAATACAACGAGCCAATTTAATGAGTAGGAAGGTACTATTTGTTCCATGTCACTTTTCACCGTAGACCCCTCCCCCCTCCAAGCACATACTTTAGCGGAGCACCAAAGATCATTACACAATGTGGTGCTTGCACATATGAAAAAATGTTAGGGGACAAAGCCTGTGCATGTTTTGGATGGGTATTCTGCTTGCATTTCTTCAGTCACAATTCAAAGGGAGACAAAAATGAGTAGCTGTTTGGTTCCCTCATGAACTGAGCTGGTCCTGCCCACTTGTAGTAGTCCATCAGAAAAATGACAGCGCCATGGGCAGAAAGTTGTGAATGAGATGGAAATTAATACACGGAAGTCCTCATACACAGAACTAGGGTCATGAAGAGGGGATTAGAAAACAGACATTTTCATAAAAGATAGATCATGATTTAATGCAACTCCCAAGATTCTTACTACTAAAACAGGAACAATTTGTCAACAACACCACACATAAATAATGAGCAGTAACAAGCAGCTGGAAATGAGTTTAGGAACAAGAAGCAACATTTCTATCTTCAAAATTATGTGTAAACTCACTGTTTTTTCCAGGTTTAAAAAGAGAGATACCTTGTACTATAGAAGGCACAGACTCCAAATCATGCAAAGATAACTTCAGAATTAAAACTATTAGTAAAATGAACTTGAGCATAATTGAGTCAGGATAGAATTTTAGAAGATACACAGGGCTGGATCATCCTCAGTGATCAACAGAAGCAAATGCAGTAGTAGATCAGCAAAATCAAAGCTGCATGAGCCACAAAATCAGCATGAAGCCTCAAGTCATTACAAACCCCATTGAGATCCCCCTTAGTGCTTTGACTAGGCTTCAAACTAAACTGAAATATACTAAATAATTGATTCTTAGTAAGGTGGGTTATTCACTTGCAGCATCCCCTTTCTTCTGAAAACTTTACTAAGATACATGGAATCATTTGATATTGGGAGATATTTGGCAAGATAATATATTAATATGGCTTTATTTCCCCAAGAATGGAGGGACAACTGTAGACTTGCAAGAGATAAGACTACAATTTCTCAGATGCCAAGGAAGCAGTTGGAATCTATAGGCCTGGTGTATATTCTGGTGTAAATTGATGTAACTATTAAAAATGGAATGACAATGATTTACATCAGCTGAGGATCTGGAGCATGATGACTATTGGAATAATATCAGAAGAGTAAGAGAAAATGCTGCTAAATATAGACTTAGAAAGCAAATTGCCAAACACATTAAAAGCAAGTTTTTAACCCCTTACACTTACATAATTATTTATCCAGTCAGCACATGCCTTAGAGATGGAAGTTGGATTACTGCACTGCATTCTAACGAGTTACCTAAAAACTTGTCCCAGTGACTTCGCTGAATGCACAGAGCATGCTTGCTGTCAGGGATGGCAGTGAGGTTGAGGGTGTGGCTCAAGGGGTGAGGATGAGATTCTCCCTACTTGTTGCCATGCCTGCGCTGGCTCCATGCTGGTGCTACATTGGTTGATGTATGTTGAGTTTATAGTTCATGGGCCTTGTTCTCCCTCTGCAGGAAACAAGAATAATTTTCATGAATGGAAACAGGAATTATCTATTAAAGCCCAAAATTTACTTCGGTATGTTGCTCAGTTTCTTTTTCTCTTAAACTGAAGATGCTGGGCCTAAAAGTTGATGACTATGTTTGTGCAGAGACAGTTTGGAAAATGTGAAAACTTCACGCTAAATAATTGAACAAAATAGTAGGATTCCTAATGGTACTGCATCATCTATATGTAGTGTTTGTTTGTTTGTTTTTTTAAATGGGCATATGTAATGATCGCAGTGTTAGGGAGAGGTGGAAGGAACACGACTTCTGTGCCACTGGAGCTGTGGAATACCCTAATTTTAACACAAAGAGTGGTTGTGGATGTTTTCTTAAAGAACTCACTCAAAACTTGTCTATTACAGAACTTGGCATGGTGGAAGATTGGGTATACATTTTATGGGATATTGATTATTTTAATATTGTACTATATGTATCACCTTCGCTACCCAGAGAGACATCCTGGGGCACAGACAATAAATCTTTATTCAGAAAAAGCTGCTGCCAAAGCTTCCATATGTTTTCTAAGTTTAAAAAAGTGGTCCACTTTGTGTTTTGTTTTATTTTTTCAAAAAACCCTGTTCTTCACCCAGTGGATGATGTGAAGTTAACTTTCCTAAAACACATCATGGATTTGTTGATCAGCTTTCTAGTTGGCAGTAGAAGACTTAGATTCAAATACCTGAGTCAGAGCAGGGATTTGAACCTGGGTTTCTTCACATTCCAGGTGAATGCCATTGGGAAGCAGGCATTGGCTATTTAGGTGTTGTCTGTCTATGTCCACTTTTATCATGCTGGACCTAAGAAACTTTTGTCTAAACTGATACATTTCCACGGAAAGGTTAGGTCTTGACAAATCCAGATTCCCCATGAAATTTTTTCTAGTTGAAAAATTCCCAGCCAGCTCTACTTACGCTGATAAAGGCTCAGACTCATCATTGCCCTGAGAACTTCCATAGTCATTTAAATCAGTGCAAAGTGAGTGCAGAAGACTACCATTTTGATCTGATGGCATTTCATACCCACTTCACACTCAATTCGCAATGGTGTAAATAACTACATAAGAAGTAGGGCAATGGAGAAAAGAGCCCATGGCCTTTACACCATGCCACATCAGCATGTGTTTTCTCTACATAGCAATGAAATGGATTCCCCAAATGCCTCTTATTATTATGTTGACGCGCTTGATAACATATCTGAATATTGGAAAGGAAGGTAAATAAAATTAATCAGTGAATGAATCTTCAGTTAATGGCGTAGCAGGTTTTTTGTGGGGAAGAGAGATAATCCAAGATTTTAATTTCTTGAGAGCAACCTTTTATAGTACATTACAGATACAAATTGTCCCCATATGGAACCTTGTAACTACAAGTTATTACTTTTTGGTGTACATGAGAACATAATAAATATTACTTTTCTTGATTACCAGTCTATGAAAAACTCTGTGGATTACATACATTTCTGATGAAAAAATCCTAAAATATTTAATGTTTCACAACATGTTTGATACCATCCAAGACAGAACTTTATCTTGTTTCGTTCTAAGAGTAAGTCTTCTTGATTAATAAAAGGACACTTGCTCTTATTTGAACATAATTATCTCTAATTATTATTCATTATCCTGCTGCTCAGTTAACAAAATCACATATCAGCAATCCACAAAACTTACTGAAGTATAAGTAAGTTTTATGTGATAAAATTGGGACATTTTTATTAGTTGTTAATTAATTAACAAGCATGGAACCCTAATTTCTTATCTGCAAAAACATTCACACTTTAGGAATGCAAATGTCCTAATCACAAAGCTTTTTTGTAAGATGTGATTTTTAAGAAGTCTCCTTGAAAACAAAAAACAAATTGCAGATCATATATTAGAATAAGGAAAAAAAAAAGGGAGCATGGATGAGTAAAACTGTAGTACTCTTAAGAGCTCCTAAAGGCACTCAATGTAAATGAAACATAGCATAACTGTAATTAATGGCTATTGTATAAATTTTCCAAATACATTGTTTGATGAAATTTTTGGCATGGGGGTCAAAAATTGTCAATACCATCAACGTTTTAATTTATCATGAAAAATGTTGGGCGTCTTTCCAAAATGTTTTTGTGCAATTTATAAAAAGTTCTAGCAAAACTGTTACTGCAAGTTGTTATTTACCAAAAATCAGGATATTGTTAAACAAAAAAACATATTACCCTCTCCTTCAGATAATATGGGAGGACTAGATAGTGACCTTATCAGATGGCCAAGTCACAGAGAACGGTGCCACGGTGCAAGCAACTAGCAGAAAGGGGCACCAGATGCAGTGAAAGTTAATTCCCAAACGTTGACAGAAGGAGGCGCACCTGTGCAGAGTGAACCCCTTCACAGCCACCCAGAAAAACTAATACAGAAATAAGAATCCCCCCCGAGAGACCACATTCCTCTAGTTGTCATCTATCACTCCACACTGGAACCCCTGTGAGATATCAAACAAATACAACCCATACTTGATGGGGACCTGTAGCGAAGCTTGACTCACCAGCACAGCACCTCCTGCTGGTCGTCTCGGGAATTAGCTCTCCAGCATATGGAGCACCTCCTACTGGCGTGTGTCTCACCTGCCACTGGCCCCCGTGTCCCTCCCAGATCCCGGTGCCCTTTACCTCAGGGTTCTGCCCACCGCAGTACCCCCACATGCTGGGTCTCCCCTCCCATGGGAACCCCCAACCCTCTACACCCACCTTGCCTCAGTGGCTACTGCCAGTCATCATCTAGCCCAGTGGCTCTCAAACTTTTGTACTGGTGACCTCTTTCACATAGCAAGCCTCTGAGTGCAACCGCCCCCCCTTATAAATTAAAAACACTTTTTATATTTAACACCATTATAAATGCTGGAGGCAAAGTGGGGTTTGGGGTGGACGTTGACAGCTCATGACCCCCCATGTAATAACCTCACAACTCCCTGAAGGGTCCCAACTCCCCAGTTTGAGAACCTCTGATCTAGCCCCTTTCTCAAGGGGCAGACTGCAGTCCATAATGGCCACTCATCACCAGCAAGGGGGTTGGATCAGCTGCCTCTGCCTATCACCAGGCTGCACCCCTGCAGCCCCAGTACATTCTTAGGCCTTAACCAAGGCCTCAGCCTGGGGAGTTGCCAGGCTGGAGCTCCCCAACTCCTTTGCCCTTCCCCAGCACTGCTCAGCCTCAGGTACCCTTGCTCCTTCAGGCAGCTTGGCCCGTCTCTCCCCCTAGAGAGAAACTCCTCAGTTCCTGGCCCACAGCCCTCTTATCAGGGCCAACTGGGCCCTGATTGAGCTGGCCACACCTGTGTTCAGCTACTCACTCAGCTGCCCTCACTGCTTTTCCCAGCCCCAGCCCTCTCCCGGGCTGCTTTTAACCCCTGGTCTGCAGGAGTGGGGCAGCGGCCCCACTACAGGACCACATCCTGGAAAGAAATCTTCCCTGAATCCCTTCTTCTGGCATTCAACCTCCCATCCCACCCCTGCATGATGATCAATATCTCCACAACACACCTTTCAAGATACCTAGGTCCTATGAATGCCTATCACAACATGTGATGTATCTAATCCAGTGCACTAAATGCCCAACAGCAAGTATATGGGTGAAGCCAGATAATCACTACACTCTCGAATGAACGCACAAAGAAAAATGATAAGACCAAAACACCCTATCACCCAGGAGAGAATATTTTTCACAAAACAATCACTCTATATCTGACCTATCAGTCTTCATCTTCAAGGAAAACCTGCACAGTACCTTCAAAAGACTAGCCTGGGAACATTAATTCATAAGTCTGCTAGACACTAAAAATTGTGGTCTCAGACACTGGTTTTATGATTTGTTACAACAATTTGTAACCTACTAGACTATGACTGCAGAGGTGTTAATTGTCCACTTCATGTCAAGTGGCTTCTTGCAACATGTGTTAACCCCTTATACTTAACAATCTGTCCTATATTGTATTTAGCTGTAACTCTCTGGTTACCTTTTCCAGATCTGAAGAGCTCTGTGAAGCTCAAAATCTTGTCTCTTCTATCAGCAGAAATTGGTCCAATAACAGATATTACCATAGGCGCCAACTCCGTGGATGCTCCAGCCCTGGAGCACCCACAGAAAAAAATTAATGGGTGCATATCACCCACTGGCAGCTAGCTCCCCCTTTTTCCCCCAGCACTTCCCGCGTGCCAGTGGTCTTGCCAATCAACTCCCCCCCTCCCTCCCAGTGCGGCGATCAGCTATTGGAGTGTAGGAGGCTCTGGGAGGGAGAGGGAGGAGCGGGGACTGGGCACGCTCAGGGGAGGAGGCAGAACTGGATGGGTAGAGGCACAGCAGGGGTGTAGTGGGGGTGGGAAGAGGCAGGGTGGGGGCTTCGGAGAAGGGTTGGGGTGGGGCCTGGGGCAGAGTGAGGTGTTGAGCACCCTTGAGGCCTGGAGGAAGCCGGCACCTATGGATATTACCTTACCCATCTCCTCTCAACCATTGTGATAACATTGTCATAAATTTTATATATAATATTCATGAAAAATTTCAAAAAAGAAAGAAAAATAGGGCGGTTTCGATACTAATACCAGAACATCAAAATGTTGATATTTCCCCCCCCCCCCAAGCAAACAGGCTCTCTTTCTTCAAACACTGCCAATTATACTGACTTCCTTCTTTGCCATTCTTATCCTTGGCAAGAAAGCACACAGTTCCTTGTCCAATACCTGCTTCCCAGCAGGTACATTTTCTTTTTCTGCTAGTGTTTGCTCTAGGAGATGGATCAGATTGTCAAAGGATATGTGAAACTAGCAACTAAGCTAGAAATTATTAATTGGGCTAGGCTGCTCTTAATGCCTATCATGTACTCAAGGAAGTCAAAGAACCTGACTCAAAAACCAAGAATATAAATATGGAAAGCAAAGAAAAATAATAATATGAGCATCTGTTTCATATCTAATTGAATGAAAGGATACAAGAGTTCATTGTAGCACAGCATAGGGGGGAGAATTAAAAAAAAGTCTCACCTAAGCCCAGATTCTGCTATCTGTATCACTGAACCACTGAATTCAAGACTACTCCCAGTGCAAGCTAATAGTTAACATGAGTAAGTGTGCCAGAATCTGACCCTTAAAAATTACACATCATTTTCCCAGGCCATCTGTCCCACTCACTAGAAGATTGTTTCTATCAAATTCACAAATGTAATTCAGATCTGCAGGAACTTTTAAATGATTGCTTTTAAGGCAGGGTTTCAGAAGAATTTAGGATGAAAATGTAGCTAAAATCTCAGATGTTGCACTAATGGTCTGATGAAAAAGATTCTGAAATTCTAAAGGATAAAAAGAATAGCTTGCCACACACAGCAATATATTATTTTTTTAAAGGCTTATGGGGTGTGTAAAAGGGAAGATGTCTGTCTTTTCTGCATTCAAAAGCACTACATTTACTATTCATCTTAAAAACCCTATTTTGTGAAGCACATACGGTTCTTTTTTTCCTTCTGTCTGTGTTGCACCCGCTCTCTCTCTCTCTCTCTCACACACACACACACGCACACTCACACAGCCCTGCTCTTCAAGTTGGATAAATGTCAGACAGTCTTCTTCCAAACTCTACCATTTTCTAAGAACTATAAACTCATTCTCTATAGCTCTAAATGGCTCAGAAAAACCCTCAGCCTCAACCCAGCTGCCATACAGTTTTGCACTTGTGCCTGATTACTTTGTTTGTGGGTGAGAAGTAGGGGAACAAGGAGTGGGAGGTTGTGGATGATTTCTATCTGGAGGAAACTTTATGGAAAACTGTAGCGTTCTTTTATCTGACAGTGATATAACAGAGTCTGACATGCCTAGCAGTGGGCAGAAGCAGCTGTCAGTACTAGTATAATTTATTAGTGTCTCTTTTTGAATAAGAGGCCTACACGCTAACATCGAAGCAAAGGGGAAATCTGCCAAGTCATTGCCTTGCACCTCAGGCTCAACCTGCTGATAACCCACTGCAGAGTGTGCACAACATTAAATACATACTGATTAATTTAGTGGCACAGTCCATTGACCCTACTGTCAATGATGAGGAAAATAGTTCGACCCTAAGTTCAGAGAGAGTCCAAAATACAGTATGTTGTCTCAGAGATGGCTCGAGCATTGACATTTAGATTAGTTTGTAAATATGAAGATATTGAAGAAGATATCTTCCAGGCATATTGTTACGGCAAGGACAAGAGCACATAAGAGGTGGATATAGAAGACAACAAATTAGGGATGGATAAGGAAAGGCAGAGTTAACAACAAAACTGGTCTAATAATTATCTAAATAAACATGGTGTGGGTAAACCTGTTTGTTTGGTGAAAATGTGTTGCCACCAGAGGAAATCTGGAGTGGGCACCATTAAAAATGGAAATTAACCTCCTAAACTAGTCAAATTTCTATACTAAAATAAGGGAACACTGCAAATATACAGGTAAAGGTAAACAATATGGAGCAATGAACAACCATTTTTAAAGGTTTCTACTGTCACTTTGGAAAATACTAGCAGCACAACATAGTTCCATAAAACCACTCCCCAACACACCTATAAACACTGAAATATGTGTTGCTACTAGATAACTAATCATTATTACAAAGTCATCATTTACCACACATTGATATTTGAGATATCATGGTTTTCTCTATTCTGGCTGTTGGATCAAAAACTGTGGTAACTCCATGGTATCTACTGGCAACTGTTAAAATTTAATGGTGAGTATTAAACCTGTGATAAAGAGGGAAAATCAGGTCAGAAAATAAACTGAGATTTTAGGAATTATCCTCAGCACAATTGCGATCAGGAACTGCTACCATTCCAACACTTCAGGATCATTATCTCAGCGAGTATATTGTAAACCTTTTAAAGTCTTTGCTAGGCAACGGAGGAAAGAAACTGAATTAACAACTGCCTGAACTTAATAATGAAACCAAGGAACAATTTCTAATTCAATCTCTTGTTAATTTATATTGTGCCACTGGTGTAAGGGAAAAGGGTAGTCACATTTAGTATTGATTTAGCTTATGTTTAGGGGAATGTTTAAATGGTAATTGGTACGTTTTGATTTTCCCTTGTCCTGTAAAAATACTGTATACTTGTACTGAACGATTTTTGTACAGTTCTGACCTTCTAATCTTCTTCTCAGCCTGGGGAAAGTGGGTGTCTTTAATGTGAACTATACACAGTTCAGTTTTCTTTATGCACTTTTCAGTCACCAGCTGAAATTCAGTGAGACATCCTAGAGGGGTGCTCTTGATTCCACTTTGCTTGTAGGTCCAGGCTACACACATTGTCCCAAGTGCCATAAGCAGGCTGTGCTGAATCTGCATTAACTTTTCTGCAGTCCCCTGCTGTGTCATGTAACTCCCCCATTTCTTTTCCCCGTGTCTCTTAAAGAGGCACAGAATTACACTCATTTTATAATTCTATCAAATAAAACAAACCGGTTGTAATTTTTCTATAATTGAAATGTTTCATTGAAATTTTGATTTTTTTCAAGTTTTAAAAAAGAACCAAAACAGTAAACAGTTTCAGGAGACTCATCGGTAATATTTTGCTGATTCTCAAGCCAGCTCAATTTCATGGAACAAAGTTTACCTTTAACTATTGGGGGTTAGGAGGAAATGTTCTCTGGGAGCAGGTTGTTGTATAACTGTCTAATTTAGGCTTTCTTGCACTTCCATTTGAAGTAGCTGGTATTGGCCATTATTGGAGACTGGACCAGGTGTTTACCACTGAATGACTGGCTTGATCCAGTATGGCACTTCCTGTGTTCCCAGAATTACTTATTTTTAAAATGAATGGTAATCTGTTTTGTCCATTAGGAATGCTACACTATTTTTATATATACTTCATAGAAAGCAAAAGCTTTCAGTATCTGTGACTCATAGCTGTCAAGCTGTACTTATCTGGGGGTCTCTAGTGATATTTAATGGAAGCTCTGTCTCCAGATTAATGGATTACAGATAATATTGAGATGTGTCACAATCCCTACTGACTGCTGCAAATACAGCTGCTCTCTCTGGATTCCATATTGAGAAGTTTCAAATCTGCATTTCCCATTGGAATTAAAGCCAAGTGTAATTCAGGGGACTCACCTCTTGAGCACCTCCTATCAGCTGGGTGTGGTACTTCAGTCCTTTTCTCATCTCTGGAGCCCCCTGCAGTCTTCCAGCTGACCTTGATGGGTCTTCCAGGTCTTGGCACTCCAGTAAAGTCAAAAAGTGTGAATGAACCCCTTCTGGGGTAGTAAAGAGTCCTATAAATGAACAGTCCCATTGCCTTTACTAGGGTCTTCATTCCCATCTCCGTTCTTTTTAAATTCAGCCTTTCAGTTTGGCCCTTAAATAAGCCCTATCTTTTCCTTGGGGCTTCTGCAACTGTAGGGGAACTCAGGCCTGCTCACTACTCCAGGAACCAATTCAGGGACCCTATAACAGTAGATACATGCTGCTCAATTTCAATTGATTGCTGCTACTTCCTGGGGCTTCTTCCTAGCTGGGTCCTTTTAGGGTCACCCTGACCTCAGGGTTAAAGTTCTAAGGTCCTCTCTCTTCTTGAAAACCCAGCATAAGCAAATGCCACTAGAAATAAACTGGGTATCCTTCAAGCACCTTTAGTCAAAGGGGAGCACCCTTCCTTGCCCCTCTGGTCCCAGCCAGGAGCTGACCTAATAAGGTCCCACAGCTCTTTTTATCTGAGACTTGGCTGCTTCTTTGAGGCCTCTCTAGGTAGGGCTGGAGGACTCACTTTTTCTACTCTTTTCCTGGGCCAGGGTGTAGTAGGACCATAGGGCCTCCTATAGGGAACTGCAAAGGCCAGGTACACCTCATCCACCAAGTCATTACTTTTTTGGTTATGACAAGTTTTATGGAGACCTGCAGTTATAACAGAGGTGGTATCCATACCAACTTTTCTATACATAGAGCTCCCAATGTTTTTCTGAATCCAGGATGTAATATAGAGTGTGTGACAACTACTACCTCACTGAGGGGCAAGGTTCTGTGGTAAGAAGCATCCTTGGACCCAGAAAATGTCCCTGTAATTAGTAAGCAACTCCAGATCTGTTTGCAGTCTCTTAGAATCTTATTACAAGGTTTCCACGTATTCTCAGTTCTATGATCATGTCCTAATTCCAATACCTGATTTCCTCTATTACTCTAAACAAATAAAAATCAGCCCACACCATTAGCATTAATAAATGTATCTGGATGAGGGAACAAGTAAAGAATTGTTGACAATAGTTGTGGTACAGATTCTATTTTGTGTCAGAGCCATTGAATCTATACTGGAATCCCACAAAGCCTACATTGAGAGAGAAAGTTCAATATATTTTTTTATATTTACCAGAACAAAAATCAAGCAGTCTTTAAATAAGTGAAGTCTGGATAAAATACACAGACTAATTATCTGTCCTGACTCTGCAGCAATCAGATATCATCTCTTCAAGGAGCATTTTTATTCCTAAACACTTTAGGTGATGGATCACTGGTCCTATCACTATGGTAGAGACCCGGGAGATAAATATATAAGTTAAACACCATTGCCTTCCTTTGATACAAAGCTCCTTTGAAGAAGGACCTTAAGAATCTCTTGTAAATTGGATGCACATGGAAGTTGAGAATGCTTTACTTACCTAGAAAATCCCCTCCGTAAACAGTGACTCTTAAGACCTTGGAGCAGTCCAGGCCAAACAGCAAAGCACATAAAAACTTGTTAAAGAGTTTTAGATTTATAACTGTAGCTGTAAAAGATGGTGCTTATCTACCCCTCCTTGAAGTCAATGGTGCTGGCTGAAGTAGGCAGGATAATCTGATGTCATCAAATGACAGAAAGTCAATTACTGATGGTGTGATGTATGCAACTGTATATTGCACTTCTAAATTTCTAAGAGATTTGCCTAGTGGCAGAGACAAGCAGCCATTTTGACCCCAGGGTTGCCACAGTCTGTTTCAGAGGAAACACACATGCATTTGCTAACTATTTTCTACTGTGCCTCTCACCAGAGTAAGTAAGTCCTTCCTATACAACTTAGGACTTCACAGTATACTTCACAAGTCTATTGTGCTTTTGGAGACTTTGCTTGGGTTTATACATCTTGTGTTTTTTTTTAATCTATACTAAATAATTCAGATATAAATTCTATGATTGTTCTTTGTGTATAAACACAAATTTGTGTATAAACAAAATATAAGCAGAAGCTCTAAGCTACTGTAGTTGGCTTAAGTGCTCCTTTTACTCTCAACTTATTCCTCAAAGGTACAGGCAAATTACCTATATCTAGAAAAATATTGCCATTATTCCCCAATGTAAACAGCATCTTATATCCTTATATTATGTGTGGCAATTTCTATGCAATTTATGTCAATTTAGATTGTACCAGAACAGCAATAAAATAGAAACTTTAGAACCACAGAAAAGAGTAATCTCCATGTTCAAAACTGACCTTTTCTGTCTCATCTTTCTATCTCTGTGGTCATATGATACTGACCACCAATGTGAGCTTACCATGCTTACTTCTCAGTTGACCTATAAAGAAAAACCTTGAAGAATAGTTACCAAGTCTGGGCACAGATTAAGACTGGCCAGAAAACAAGAATTCTGTTTCACAAAACATTTTGAGGTCAATATAATTTTGGGGCATTTTTAATCAGATACTGAGATATACTTGTCAGGTTTCCCTCCCCATTCTGAACTCTGGGGTACAGATGTGGGGACCCACATGAAAGACCCCCTAAGCTTATTTCTACCAGCTTAGGTTAAAAACTCTGCCAAGGCACAAATCCTTTCCTTATCCTTGGATGGTATTGCTGCCACCACCAGGTGATTTTGACAAAAATCCAAGAAAAAGGGCCACTTGAAATTCTTGTTTCCCCAAAATATTCCCCCAAGTCCCTTCACCCCCTTTCCTGGGGAGGCTGGAGAATAATATACTAACCAGTTGGTTACAAATTGAGCACAGACCAAACCACTGGGTTTTTAGGACACTGAAAATCAATCAGGTTCTTAAAAGAAGAATTTTAGTAAAAAAAACAAAAGTAAAAGAATCACACCTGCAAAATCAGAATGGAAGGTAACTTTACAGGGTAAATAAAAAGATTTAAAACACAGAGGATTCCCCTTTAGGTTTAGCTTCAAAGTTACAAAAAAAACAGGAATAAAACTCCCTCTTAGCATAGGAAAAATTCACAAGCTAAAACAAAAGATCATCTAACACATTTCCTTGCCTTTACTTACAATTTATGTAATTTTACATGTATATTTCAGGAATCTTTTCAAGAGATGGTTTACCTGCTTGGTCTCTCTCTCCCTATCCAGAGAGGGAACAAAGAGAGCACAAACAAAACCTCTCTCCCCACCCCCGATTTGAAAGTATCTTCTTTCATTATTGGTCCTTTTGGTCAAGTGCCAACCAAGTTATTTGAGCTTCTTAATCCCTTACAGGTAAAGTGATTCTGTACCTCTGGCCAGGAGGGATTTTATGTTTCTGCATACATAAAGGTTGTTACCCTTCCCTTTATATTTATGACACAAGTGTTTTCAGGATTGAGCTTCAGCCAGCAAACTCTCATCCATATCCCAATCACAATGAGACATTAGATAAGACATCCCACAATACTGGCTAGGTCCAGATAGTCAGAAATATACAACTCAGTCTGAACATCATTCAGAGCTTCTATGAAAAAATAACATGACAAGCATAACAGTGAACTAACTAAGCCATTTGATGTTACTATGAGTGTCAGTCTTATGTCATCCATGATCTTTTTACTGGCAGTGGATTGGGTAACAAGAAAGACCACAAAACAATCAAGGGGCATACAATGGACTTTCACACAGAACTTAGGGGACCTTGACTTTGCAGATGACATTGACTTGCTATCCCATATCCCTACACATATGCAAGCCAAAAAATATGATCTCTGACATAAAAGAGGTCCACTATTTCACATAAATTGGTGGCGTTGTAGGTTCAACAGGTGGAACAGACAAAGACATTGAAGCCAGAATAGCAAAAGCCAGACATGTCTTTGTAACTCAAAAGCTGGTCTGGAGAAACAGAAATCTTTCCGTCCAAGCTAGCTTTTGAATATTTACACCATTGTAAAGTCTGTCTTACTATGTGACATGGAAACTTGGAGACTTAATAAGACTTTACTATCTAAACTCCACATTTTCATAAACACCTGCCTTAGACAAATCCTCAATATAAGATGATCAGAAAAAAAATATCACAAGAACTGTGGAGAAGGACAAAAGAGAAACAGATAGGACAGGAAATTATGGAACAAAAATGGAGATGTCCAGGACATACATGGAAGAAAGACCTGAATAACATAACAAGCCAGATGTGGGATTGAAATCCCCAGAGAAGAGGTGACAAGGTAGATCAAGGATAAAATGGAAATGCACAATAGAAACAGAATTGAAAGGTATCAAAATGACATGGGAAGAAGCTAAGATTACAGCAGGAGACCAGCAAATATGGAAGGCAGGAGCGAAGGCCCTGTGTTCCGAATGGATGAGAGAGGCATAAGTAAGTAAGTAACTAACACATAAGGGCATAATCCTCATGTTCAAGATGTTGAAAATGATATTTCCACACTAACCAATCTAATGCCTATGCATTGAACAAGAGAGATGATCAAATAGAAACTTTAGAACCACTTATGAGAAATCCTCTGGGATAGAAGAACAACTGACCTATACCATACTCTAAAATCTCTGATGAAATAAAAAGAGTCAAGCTATTCAAAAGTAATCATTTGAATTTCTGCTTGGGTCTGTAGTTTCAGCAACACCCAGTGATAGCTGCTAGATCTAAGAATCTATATAGACACTTCATCTTCATCTATTCCCAGGAGATGAGCACCCACTAATAGCAGTTGTGCACTTTTGACACTGTAACAGAGCCTAAAACCAAACTGACAGCAGTCAGAGACCTGAGACTTCTGGATATTGTTGGAGTTTGTTAAACCACAACCTTTTTCCTAATCTTCCCCAATATTGGGAGATTCCAAAAAGTGTCTACATTGATATAGAGTTTATTGAAAAAGTTACCCTCTAAACTATCTAATAATCACTTTTGCAAGAGACGCTTTATTTAGCATGATTTATTTTGTTAATAAATAGATTTCCATGTACAAAAGATGCCTCAGAAAGACATTCTGGCCTCTCTTACACTCATGGATTGTTGTTAACTGGACATAGCTGATGTAATCACAATGTGACTGAGTAAAAAATGTCAATGTATTTCTATGAAGGGTTCAAGAACTTTAAATTGAGATGACTCAACAGAAAAGCCTGGCATTCTCATTCTAGAGTCCTAGAAATTGCCAGCCTGTTACACTTTCCTGCATCATGCTCATACCCCAAACATGTTCCACCACCTGCTGGGCTTTCACCTTCCAGGAAGTACTAGCAGCAACACACCTACCCAGATCTTAATCCTTCCCTCTCCCAGGGAGGATAACACAGCCTACCCAATCCCCAATCTCTCCTCCCAGAGAGAACTGGGATTCGATATTCAGAGCACTGAGCTCCCAGAGAGGGCTGGAATTTGATACTCAGTCCACTTCCCCTCTCCCTCTCTTTCTCTTCTCAGTGGGAATCTTTCCATTGACTTCAATGAACTTTGAAACAGGCCCTTGATCTCTTGAATACTTTGAAACGGTACAATACTTCAGTGACAAATCCACATTCTTCCCACTTTTGGTGTATTGTGTGTGCTCAGTTTATCTATCTTAATCACATTAGAGCCAATGACAATCATGTGGCTAAATTAATTCCTGTAACTCCTTGAAACTATAACCTCAGATTAATTCCAGAATGCTTTTGTGATGTGTAGGAATATATATCAATGCCTTCGGGCCAATTAATGTTACTCTGTTTCCTCTTTTCCTATGTTGTCCTCTGTGATCAAAACTCAGATTTTTCTGGTCAGCCAAACATCAATAACACCAAGACAAGAAATCCCATAAAAGATGAGCTCATGAAGCAGATCTCACTGGTAATATATTTTAGCAGCTCTTTTGTGCAGTTTCATTCCTGGCCACCTCAGTGCTCTGATTTTTCACATTTTTAAGACTCTTTATCACAATACTAACAGAAATGTTCAGACTCCAGATGAAGAGTAAGCCTGAAGGCCTTGTGGCAGCAAGCTTGTGAACTAAAATTAGTACACTGTGAAATGCTTGTCTGCTTTAATTTACAGCTCTGGCGAACCAATAGTTATTAGTTAAAATGCAATATTAGGATAAAATACACCTATAAAGTCCATAGTTTAGAGCTAGTCAGAAAATGTAAAACATTTCTCACACATTTTCACAATATTTTTTTTGGTTGAAATTTCATTTTCGACAGAATTTTTTCAACCAGTTCCACAAAAACTATTGTTTACACTAGAGCAATTTGCTTTTCTCAAGCATCCTTTAATTTTCACTATTTTTTTCAGTTACTGCTTTCCACACTGATACGGATTTAATTTTTGTCTAATTGGAGTAGGGACATGCCTAGGTTTTGGCATTATATTTTCTACTTCAGAGCTCTTGTATAATTTTTCAGAAGATGATCAGTTCCTTTTGACCAGGGCCGGCTCTGGCTTTTTTGCCGCCCC
>NW_020664393.1:34438545-34503042 GCF_002925995.2 Terrapene triunguis
CCGGTCTCCCCCCCCGGCGGCCAGAGCGCCGGGGGCAGGGCCGCGAGCCCCGGCGGGTGCTCGGCTCTCCGCCCCCCCCGGCGGCCAGAGCGCCGGGGGCAGGGCGGCGAGAGGGCGGCGAGCCCCGGCTGGGGCTCGGCTCGGCTCTCCCCCCGGCGGCCAGAGCGCCGCGCCGCCCCCCTCCAGGTGCCGCCCCAAGCACCAGCTTGGGTGCTTGGTGCCTGGAGCCGGCCCTGCTTTTGACTCTTATTTCCTATGTACATTTTTGGAAGTTCATTACACTGAGATGAGGTCTTTAGTATGTTTACAGTATTCTGAACGTTTAAACCAGGATATATACTTTATATATCTGAAAAAGAAAATTTTGAATCAGAGTCTCAGCAGTGACTGGTTATTTTGGATGCCTTGATTTTTGGTGGCCCAACTGAAGATACATCCCCTCTAAAATGCCTCATGCTGGGCACTCAAAAATGGAGGCACCCCAAATCATTAGTCACTTCTGAAAATTTAGGCCACAATGGCAGCATTGCCAGGCATGTATCTTGGAACAAATATTCATAAATGTAAAATTACTTAAGACTTCCATCTCACCAAAATGCTACTCTGTTACATAGACTGTTGTATTGCTTACCATTCTGCCACTGCTGAAATCCTGAGTGTTGTGATGCACTCTTGAGGGTTTGAAAAAAATCTTGCAACCCCCTGCATCTCATAGCTTAAGGATAGACAGCTATGAAATTTACCCAGGAATATGATACAAGGTAGGACAAACCAAAATTGGATACATACACATTGATACTGAATCTCTTCTCTTTTATGTGTTTTCTCTTTTCAGGAGGATCAGAACCATTTGTGCTTTGTCTTTCTCACACTTGCCTGCAGCATGACTCTATTGAAGAAAAGGTGCTTATTTGTTACACAGTATGACATATTCTTTTTTGTGTGGAACTTGTCAGTTTCTCATAAACAGTTAACAATCAGCAGCCAATAGTCTATAGGAATCATGTTGCCATTTTAGTTTTGGTAAAATGATAAATTACTTTATAAGGAGAAGGTAAAAGGAGAATGTATGTTGAGTATTAGAGTAATCCTGGGATTGGTGGGTGAGTGTGTGGTGTGTGATGAGTGTAAGATGAGTGGCCTGAGAAAGTGCTAAGCTATTAATATTTAGGAATTTCCAGAAGGCTTCTAAAATAAGCTAAATTGCTGATAAGCCTTCTGATTTTTTAATGAAGTTGGTACCTTTGTATATACTTGGAAGCATAGTACCGTTCTTTTCCAAGTAAGAATGAAGGAATTCTCATTGCCTCTGCCCAATCTGTACCACTTCAGTGGGAAAAAATCATTCTCATTGACAATTGGCACCTTTCACAATCACAGAAAATTGACCTGGTAGCTAAACTTTCTTCCTCAAGTTCTGTTCTTCCCTAAAAAGAGACTTTTAAAATATCATGTAGTTTTGTATTTAGTATCTCTTTACAAGTAAAAAGATTGAGTTAGATGTTTTTTACCTAATTGCCAGGACTGCAAACTCAACTTAATATCTACAAATTAAGCATAGTTGTTTCTTTCTTCTGCATCATCATCTAGTTTTAAAGATTTGGCTGTGCCCTAATTTACCCCCATACAACCTATGGCAGAGGGCCTGGGGAATATCAGTAATTTCATGGCATGGGAACTTGATAAATTTACACTACTTCTGTGATCAGCTGAAATAGAAACTGGATACATCCAGCTAGAGGGAGTGATCTGACTCTTACACCTAAATTAAAAGAATACTAACATGAAAAGTCAATCAATTTGACTGGGGCTGTCTTTTTCAAAGAAATTAAAGGATCAAGCCCCAGACACATTAATGACCACATTTCTTTCTATGAATCAGTATGTCAGGTGAACTCTTCTGAGCCAATGCACATCACAAAGACCAGGATAAAGTGTTGGAGAGGTCAGGACAAAACATTCTCTGTTGAAGTGATTTGGCTATGGAACAAACTTCCCTCAGAAGAGAAGGTGAATCCAGATCATCTTTAAAAATACTGAGAAATCTTCCTTATCTAAAAGGTCTTTCCACCATAGGGATGATACTGACAATGTCGACACCCCCTACTGCCCAAAAATCCCACAGTAGATATACGCACCAAACACACCCTACCACAAGCAGAATTTTTACCTTAAACAGGAAAAATGCCAGAGACTCTGTGAAATCCACTAGGGACTTTGCTATTGCTACTGATTTTATGTGGAAGGTGTTCAGCTGCTATGGTGATGAGTGGTAGTATAAACCCCTAAGTTGAATAATATGGTGTCTAAGGAAGTGCAGGGCAAAGTGGCTTGTGAAATGCTAGACTTGGAAACATGAAGCTAGGGGAACCTCCCAGAGGATGATTAGGGGACAATAGTCCATGTATGGGGGACATCAAGACTGTTGCAGTGCCTCCAGGTGGTACTCCTGATCAAGCTTCTTGTAGAAATGTTGATGTGACCTCACCCTGATAAGATAACAAGTTCTAATACCAATGCAAAGTATATTAGGTGAAGGTTAGGAGGACATCTATGGACCAGCAAGGAAAGACTCTCAGGACTGATCTGGTGATGAGCATTGGTTGCTAGAGATGTGGAGGAACATGATGGGGAAAGGAGGACGGAAGAATTGCATGCATTGCTACAGGTTGGGGACCGACTGGCTAAGCGGCAGTTCTGCAGAAAAGGACCTGGGGATTACAGTGGACGAGAAGCTGGATATGAGTCAACAGTAAGCCTTTGTTGCCAAGAAGGCTAACTGCCCATTGGGCAGAAGCATTGCCAGCAGATCGGGGAAGTGATTATTCCCCTCTATTCGGCACTGGTGAGGCCACATCTGGAGTACTGCATCCAGTTTTGGGCCCCACACTACAGAAAGGATGTGGACAAATTGTAGAGAGTCCAGCGGAGGTCAACAGAAATGATTAGGGGTCTGAGACACATGACTTATGAGGAGAGACTGAGGGAACTGGGCTTATTTAGTCTGCAGAACAGAAGACTGAGGGGGGATTTGATAGTAGCCTTCAACTACATGAAGGGGGTTCCAAAGATTCATAGATTCATAGATTCTAGAACTGGAAGGGACCTCGAGAGGTCATCGAGTCCAGTCCCCTGCCCACATGGCAGGACCAAATACTGTCTAGACCATCCCTGATAGACATTTATCTAATCTACTCTTAAATATCTCCAGAGATGGAGATTCCACAACCTCCCTAGGCAATTTATTCCAGTGTTAAGAGGATGGAGCTAGGCTGTTCTCAGTGGTGGCAGATGACAGAACAAACACCAATGGTCTCGTGAGGGAGGTCTAGGTTGGATATTAGGAAACAGTATTTCACTATTAGGGTGGTGAAGTACTGGAATGGATTACCTAGGGAAGTGGTGGAATCTCCATCCTTAGAGGTTTTTAAGGGCCGGCTTGACAAAGCCCTGGCTGGGATGATTTAGTCGGGGTTGGTCCTGTTTTGAGCAGGGGGTTGGACTAGATGACCATCTGAGGTGTCTTTCAACCCTAATCTTCTGTGATTCTATGTAACATTTTCTTTTCTTCAGCAGAGGTGCTGAAAGGTAAAGAGTTTCTGAAGCCAAATTCCCGCACTTCCGCATCACACTCCACCCTGCACTCATGATCTCAGTCATGGATAGAGGTGTCATTTCCCATTAAGGTGTAACACAAAGTGCTCAGATTGGCAAACATAGGGCAGAACAAGTAGGAGATATGAGTTGGTGGAGGTGAGGGTGACACACACATCCATATTAACTTAAGTCCCCTAACACATATGTACATGTACAGCTCCATTGTGTTTTAGAATTAGGCCTTCTCCTACGCTTGTAATTCTACTGAAAGCTAGGTGTAACTGAGCTCATATGTAAATGAGACTCTAATTTGTCCTAAAGAACATTTATTAATAGTGATGAATGAGAAGGAAATCATCCAGTTTGATATTCAGATCCTAGGATGAGGCTACAAGTCTGGCATTTAGAAATAAAGATTAACTGAGTAAATTTGTTCTGGGGTCATAGACACACAACGTACATGGAACCCCATAATGTGAATTTACAACACTTTTATTTTCTACAGCAGAACACCCTTATCATTACTAGGCATAGTTTACTAGTTGGTCTATGTTTCTGGTGTTAGTTTGTTTTTTTGTTTGTTATTTTTAGTTAAGGGTTGCAAAATGGTTAGTTCCAGGCACATCTAATCTACAACTTGAGTTTCAGAAAGAAAAATCAGAATGGTTGATAGAAAATTATCAGCATGTAGTTAGAAAATTTCTTTAATTAATTTCAGCTGAAGATCTTGTGTCTAGCATAATTCTAACCACTAGGTAGAATTTCACAATAACACTTACTTAAAACCACTGGGTACTACTATTAAAGCCCTTTGAGATATTACTGCAGTTAAAGACAACTATCACGTCTCTATATAATGCAGCATGGGAGACTCCAATCAGATGAACACAATTCTCAGAATGGTAATCTATCTAGAACATGGGAAAAGACAACAATAAAATAATGTTCAATAGGTATTAGTAACAATGAAAGCAGCTCTTTTAGAACTAATGCTCCTCTTTTCTAGGACTGCATAAAATAATGATTGTTCTTGTAACTTTAAGGCTTATGAATGCAGAGAGAGTTGTGACTTAGACAAATAAACTTTTGCTTGCACAATGGAAAAGAAATCAGAACATCAGGCATAATATTTAATTCTTAGGTTGCTGCCATTTTCCCACTTTTCTACTTAAAGAAAATATTAGGATGACATTTAAAGATCTGCCAAACAGCTGGAGCGTCTTGTATTTGGTTTCTTTACAGTACGTGAACGATCTAATTATTTCTAGTTGCTGTCTTGTAAACAAATTATCAAAATGTATATTATAGGTAGAGCTAGCAGCAAAGGCTCCCATTAAGGTGGCTCACTTTGCATTATAGATTCTGTTTTCTGTTGCTTATAGTTTTGCCAAATTTTAACCATTTTGGCTGAATTTTTCATGCTTGGTCACTACCTCCATGCTTGGTCACTGTTTTATTTGGTTGATTGCTTGACTGATTTTTCAAAAAAGTTTTTTTTTGGGGGGTGGCGAGGGGGGAGCCTGAGAAGAATCTTAAGGGAAAATAGTTTGGATTGTCAATGTTGGAAACTTCTTACAACCACTTCTATTTGGAGTTCTAATGCTTGCATACTTTGAAACAGGCTTCAAATGTCATAGGTGGTAGCTCTAAGGACAAAGATGTGCCTTTTGCTATCACCATAAAAATTCACCCAAGTTTGACCAAATTATAGATCTCTGAAAATCACCATTTGCACATGCTTAATAGAAGTTTTGAAGATATTTGCTGCTAAATTCTCTGAATATACCATTTTCATTGAGCATGCTCCAGTTTCCCTGCCTTCATCTGCACAGAGCATGCCCCAGGACACCCAATGAGATACAGTGGTAGCAGTAGCTGTCTCTTTACCCTAAGGAATGTCATGCTGCAATGGAATCCCAAGGAAGAAACACAAGCTCTCAAGTCAGCTGTTTTGCTGGCAGTATTAATAATGCTATGTGCTTCACAGCTTTATCACTGAACAGCTCCTTATACCCATATATTGTTTAGGGAACAAACATTGTTCCCTGAGAGAGGTTGCAAAAGGTTATTTTAGCTGAAAAGGAAGAAATGGTGTTGCAGATATAAAATTCTAGCTTCACCTTGTGCTGATGACCCATGTGAGGGATGGGGGGTTTCAATATGATACATCTGAAGGCATTTCAGGATATTTTTGAATGAAAAAGTGAAAAGAACACACAAACAGACAAAAAACACAACCTAGAAAATGACACACCAAAAAAACTTTATTACAAGAACATTATGGTTGGTTGGTTGGTTGGCTGGCTGGCTGGCTAGCTGGGGGGGATAGCTCAGTGGCTTGAGCATTAGCTTGTTAAACCCAGGGTTATAAGTTCAGTCCTTGAAGGGGCCACTTAGGGATCTGGGGCAAAATCAGTAGTTGGTCCTGCTAGTGAAGGCAGGGGGCTGGACTCAATGACCTTTCAAGGTCCCTTCCAGTTCTAGGAGATAGGATATCTCCATTAATTATTATTATAAAATTAAACACTCAGAGGTCAGGAAATGCCAGAATCAAGGTTGCCCATGCAGTGTTAATCCCGCCCCCTTGTGCATATACCTTATGAAACATTCTTTAATTAACGGGTTCTATTTTTCTTCAGGACCACTGCCACTCTCACGTTGAAGACTAGACAGTGGACAGTCAATGCCTGCACTGCACCTAAAGTTGCTGGAGGAAGGTAGCAGTGCTTTACGGGTGTGTGGGGGAAGGAGGTTAGAAACTGCTGCAAAAAGGTGGTGGGGGAGAGGGCGGTGACAGCTTGGCAATGCTGACTCATCATCTGGGAATGTAAGGGCAGAAGGTTTAAAAGATGCAAGCCCGGGCATTAGAGACAGGCAGCAAGCAAGGCAGCAGCAGAAGGGGAGCAGAGCATTCAAGCACACTAGGCAGCATGGCTACACGTGTATGCAGGACGTTGAGAGTGGGGAGGTGGTGGGGTAACACCCCCCCCCAGTGCAGGGAGGGACAGCCAGAGTCAGGGTAGAAGCAGCAGACAGGGAGGGGTGAATCAGTGAGTGAGATTGCTTGGCACTGGGTATGATCACGCAGCATTGGGAAGAGGAGGGAGAGGGAAGGGAGCTTAGTGCATTGTTTAGATGACTTTTTGTTTACGGGACAATCTGGGTCAGATGAGTGTGTTCATCTGTTGGACACATTTCAGGGCCTGGCTAAACAGCTGGGAGTACCCATAGCATAAGAGAAAACATAGGGCCCTTCCACTACACTGACATACCTAGGAGTTGAGTTGAACACAATTCAGGATAAACTTTGGGAGCTAATGGGATTGCTCAGAAGAGCTGTAGGATCCAAGAAACTCACACTACAAGACCTGCAGTCTATTCTGAACTTTGCCTGCAGCTTTGTTGCCCCAGGGCATTCTGTGCCTGGCTTGCAGTGGCAACAGCGGGCATAGCCAGGCCACACCATTACATATGAGTTAATAGAAAGATAAAGGAAGACCTGAAGGTGTGGAAACAGTTTTTGAGTCAATTTAATTGGTTGTTGTTGCAGAGGAATGAATGGCTATTAGAGGCAAATTTGAAAATCCATTTGGATGCTTAAGGGGTATGGGTTTTGTGGTGTTTTATAAAGGCAGATGGTGTGTCCAGAAATGGCTTGCCATCTGGTACCAAAACGAAGTAGTGCGTGACATGACTTTCCTAGAATTTTTTCCCATTTTAGTTGCAGTGATTATTTGAGGACCAGAGTTGGCTAATAAAAGGGTGTGTTTCTGATGTGCTGCAATGTTTAAGCCTTAAAATCTGATTTTTTTCCCAAGCATGTGCCTGGGGTGGATAATGGCATAGCCGATGCCTTGTCTCATTTTCAGTTTGACAGATGTCAGGAGCTTGCACCAGGAGTGAGCAATGAACCCGAGTGAATATGTAGCAGAGTGAGACTCCCCGGCGCGGCGCCTACTGCTGGACGTCCTGGGAATTAGCTCTTCCAGCCCGTAGCACCTTCTTCAGGCCAGTGTCTCACCTGCCGCTGGCCCCCATGTCCCTCCCAGACCCTAGTGCCCCTCTACGTCAGGGTCCTGCCCCCAGCAGTCACCCACCATCTGGGACTTACCACCCAGGGGAACCCCCAACCCTCGATCCTCACCTTGCTTCAGTGGCTATTGCCAGTCACCATCTAGCCCCTGCTCACTGGGGCAGACTGCAGTCTGTAAACCACTCATCAGCAAGGGGGGTTGAACCAGCTGCCTCTGCCTATTCCCAGGCTACACTTCTGTAGCCACAGTACCTTTCCTGGCCTTTAGCAAGGCCTGCAGCCTGAGGGTTTTTCAGGCTGGAGCTCCCCAGCTTCTCTGGCCTTCCCCCAGCCCTGCTCCACTCCAAGTACCCTTTTCTCCCAGGCAGCCAGTCCTTCTCTCTCAGAAGCTAGAGAGAGAGTCTTTCTGGCCCACAGCCCTCTTATAAGGGCCAGCTGGGCCCTGATTGAGCTGGCCAAAGCTGTGGTCAGCTACCCAGTCAGCTTCCCCCAGCTGTTCTTAATCCCTTTCCCTGCTGCTGCTTTTTACCCCTTTTCTGCGGGAGTGGGGCAGCTGCCCCACTACAGGATGCCACTGGCAATATGGAGTCTTGGCATATGATGTTGTTGGTGGCATGGAGATCTTTGGCTGCGGGCACGTGGCTGAGCTATGAAGGAAATTTTAATGTGTTTTTCCAATTTCAGGATCTGGAATGCTGAAATGGCCCATCACAGAGGGGCGAGTGCTATGGTCCATGGTCATTGTCAACCCAGCTGCTGGCATCTTCAATTATCCTGACATAGAGCAAAGGGCATCCAAGTTCTTTCAGGAGGATAGGGGTTCACCTGTCAGACCTGGGGGCTGACATGTTTTTTGCTGCTATATCAGAAGCTATTGGGAGATGTCTGGCAACACGACTGGGTGGGCGGGGGGGGGGGGGGGAGCAGGCAGCCAAGCTAATTGCTGGCGCCTCCTTGAGGCAGATGTCCAGTATAGGTACACCATAAGGAAGGCATCCAGTGACCAGATAAATGGTCTGGTAAAGGACTTAAAAAGGATCTGCTGGATAAAGGAATGGAACGGGGTGGGGTGATTGATACGGAAATTTATATCTTATTGACTTTGATAGACCGCAGTTATTTTCACAGAAATAACTGTCCAGTCAAATTCATTTATTCAGTGCAATTCATTATATAATTATTCACTTTACTGCATCTAATACTATTCAATGATAGTCAGTGATATGATGACAGAATTTCTAATAACCTTACTATATACATTAAAATAGGTTTGTGAGAACTCATTTAAGAATAATTAAAATAATTTTTAAGTTTGTAAAGGATTCATAAATGACAAACTTCTAATTTATTCACAGTAAAAGCAAAAATATATGCCTGCTAATGTAAACTTGGAAAATTAGACAACATAGGAAATTAGTGAAAATGTAGATAGTTAAAGTAAGTGTTATTTCTTCTTCCAGTGGTCCAAAGGCAACATCATTGCCTAATTATGGTTGATGGTTGTATCAAAATTTGATTAATTTTTGACTTAGCCTGTTTGATTACATTTCCATTTCTGTTAACCTGAGTACTTTTAATGAATGATCACCAAAAATATATTCCACTCATATCTTTAATTTTAGAAGACAAATGTGTGTGCTTCTTAATGTATTTATTTATCATCATTGGTTCGCCTGAAAAATGCATTTAAAAATCATTTCCTTCTTGTTTAAATATCTCTAATTTATTACAAAAATGTGCATACAGTGTAGGATGGACTTATTTTTGTTCATTTACTGTTAGGAGTTCACCATTTCATCTATCTAATTATAGTGTTATCCATTATTATTTATTATTATTATTTCTAGTGCACCAACAGAAGGCTAGGTGTTTTACAGACAAATAAATGATGTGGCCATAAACCTGAAGAACTTGCAATCTAAACATAGAAGCAACAAGGATGACAAGTTAAATAATACTAGAAAAGGCAGGAAGAAGTAAGGAAACTGAGGAATATGGAATAAGAAACTATGGTAATTGTTTTGCTATGCTCTGCTTTTAATGTTTTTTAAATTCATTTTAAAGAACTTTGGTCAAAATTTTCAACCTTAGGTGAAAAATCTTAGGTACATAAATCCATAACTTCTCCTTGAATGGTCCCTTAGACTATGTGTTAGCTACTTATGCTAAACTATCTGTTCAACTTTATATTTATTTCTGACACTCTTGAGTACCTTTCCCAGACCCGAAGAAGAGCTCTGTGTAACTTGAAAGCTTCTATCTCTCACCAACAGAAATTGGTCCAATAAAAGATATTACCTCACCCACCTTTTCTCTATAAAATACAGAAAATACATTTTGGCATTTACAACATTTTAAAACTGCATTCCTAATTAAAATGTTCCTATGCACAAGAAAAAGGACTTACCTTAAATTATTGATTTTTCCATTCATTTCTCCCTCACACTACAATTCCTTTATGTTTTTCCCTGTTCATCTCTCCATCAAATAGCTACAGCTGAATGTACTGCACAAGATTCTGAAAGCACTAGCAAACTTTCCTCTTAACACAGTGGAACATGTACATTCAGGATTTCCATCCTACCAGCATAATTGCCTCTTTTTCCCAGCCAAATCAGGATCAGGACTGAAGCTTCCAAAGTTTGTGCAGTGGACAAAATAAAGATGAAAAAGTCCACATCTCTTTTCATTATTGTTTCCAATACAAGTAATAGTAGCGGAGCTTATATAAAATGTCCTGTAACAGTACAGTGTACTAGAATCCTTTTAATTGGCACACCCCAGTGGAAATAGAGAGTGCCAATTAAATAATCATCCCAATTATCAGCAGCTCATGGGACTACATTGTACTGGTTTATAATCATTTTGATTTCATGGCTTGCTTTAAAAAAAGGCAACAGTATCTTTACATCTTAATTACCTAATACAGATGATACCAATACGTTTATTTTATAGACATATAACTTTCTGTGACAAAGTTAGAACCTTCTCATGCTAAAACTAATGAAATTGCTTGTATAGTATTTGCCACAATAAAGCAATGTCAATTCACTTTTCCTCTGGCACAGATGAATTCTTTATGGTTGATGAAAACTCAGTGGTATAGGTGGAATCAGAAGAATGTGCAATTAAAACATAGTTGTTACAGTAACATCTTCCAAAATCAATGAAAAAATACATATTGAGCTCCATCCAGATCCCAAAGAAGTCCATGGGAGCTTTGTGCTTGACTTCAATGGAAGAAGGATTATGCCTTATGTGTTAATCCTATGTTAGACATAGGGGGTGAAATCCTGGCCCCATTAAAGTAAGTGGAAAAATGTCCATCAACTGCAAGAATGTCAGAATGTCACTCAGAGAAAATATGGCATGACGAATACTGAAAAACACAGTTAAACAACCTATCCTTTCTCAGAACACTGAAAGCCCAGTATCTGGGGAAAAAACTCAGGGCAACCTAATCTTAGGAAAAGATGTGTTTTAATTAATTTAAAACCAATACAAAATTTTAGTCTTAAAGAAAATGTTTGTGATTAACAGCACTATGTAACTGTTTTAGATTTTCCAAAAAAGACAGAAAGTTCTTGAGAGAAAAAACTTCTGTATATTCTAACAGTTGGGACAATGTCGAAAATAACTTGTGTGACTGAAACAAGCATTGAGTACATGTATAAAAACATTAGCTATTGAGTGTATCAAATGTTGTGTCCCTGGTTCCTAAAGACTCCTTCAACTATGGCACTGAGAGTCAACAATGAGGCATACAACTATAAATTTTATAGATCATGTTTACACTGTAGAACCATTCAAACAGCACTCCCTAAATTGCAAAAGTCTTGACCTAGTATGCAATAGACTATTAGTGTTAAAGGTAGGATGGACTTCTTTAAGGACAGGCCTTACTTTGTGTTTTCCAAAATCTTGCTCATAAATCCTGCACTGATATTCCCAGAGTGAATATATCCAGTTGTATCCCCAGAGGTAATATCTCTAGGATCATACATCATGGACAAAAGAATCAGTAACTAAATCATTGTGTACCTGAAAAAGTCCTGGGACAAAGAACTATGAATGCTGAAATGAGAACTGGAATGCAAGCAGAACCAGTGATATTTTGACAAATTTATACCTGATGTAAATTTAGTGAGGTCAGGGGAACTACACATCAAGTGAATTTCACTCATTACATTTGCTTAAGGAATGCTAAATTACAACTAATGCAACATACAATATTTTGCCCAGTGTTCTGGAGATATGAAGTACTGAATAAATTGTGATTAAGAAACAATAACTTATACTAGAAAAGTTCAAAGCAGTAGTCACACTTCCAAACTTTTCAACTGGGCTTAGATAAATAGATATTGGAGCCTTAGCATTTACAGCATGAAGAGTAAATACTAAATATAGCACATACTGGGGTAACTTTATGTTGTTATGGATGGCACAATTAGAAAATGTAAAGGTGATCACTGTAGATATTTGTGAAACATGTTCAGGAGCTACCCAAGTATAAAATGTGGGATAAAATTAAATATTATTAATACTTCAACACTAAAGGTCTCACTTAAAAAAAAAAAGGTCTCTACTTTTGCATGTGTAGGACTCCCAAAGTACAGAAATGCAATTAAGGAATATATCCTGTGTTAGTGCATATTACCAGTTACTTTAGGGGCAATGAAACCAAAGAAAAAAATGTATATACAAGAGCCAGGAATTTTAAAAGATGTGTGCCTGAAATCAGTGGGAACTGTTAGGTGCTCAGCAAAAATCAAGCTATTCAGTGTCTGATCCTGTTTGCACTGACGTTAATGACTAGTGGCTAGATTCACAATTGGACATAGGTACCTAGCTTTTTCTTTAGGTGCCTAAATTCAACATGTATGCACCCCTGACCTTCACAAAACCACCCTGTAAGTGCCTAAATCCACATAGGCTCTTGTATGCATTCACAAGGCCACCAAAGTTCTGAAGCCACCCAACAGAAAATAAGCTGCTTAGCATCCTTACTTATGCCTAAACCTTAGCAGGATTCTCAAATGAAGTGTCCCCACACACATCTCACCTGTGGTGCCCAATCTGGTAGGCGTGCTCATACCTAACCTGCACAAAAGACAGCCTGGTGGTTAGGGTAGTCACCTACTGTACCGAATTTGCAGCAGGAAATTGAATCCAGATCTCCCATGCCCCAATTGAGTGCCCACACAGCAATGTTTCTGGTCTAGCACCGGTGTTTCATAGTCTCTCCTACTGAAGCTATCCCACTCTGTATACATAATTAAATATCCACTGGATCAGGGACATGAACCTGACTGGCCCTCAGAGTGCCCTAACCATTAGGTTCGAGAGACAAACTCTCTCTCTCTCTGGTCTGATTAATAAATATCTATTTATTCAAAGTAGAAAAGCATCAGGAGGAGAGGCTTGAGACTGTCCTACCCCACCACACCCAATAGCCTGATGATTAAGGCAAACACTTGGGATGTGGGAGACTGGGGTTAAAGTCTCTGCTCCAATCTGTCAGGAGGGTTCATGACTGAGCGTCCCAAGCAGAAATAAGCATCTGCCTCTGTCCTGTCAAACAGGTGCTTAAGGTCCAGATCAATGGGAGTTGGGTGCCTGCATACCTTTGAGGATCTAAGGATAGGTGTTTCAGCACCTAGCTCCCATTGAAATCAATGGGAATTAGGCCCCTATATAACTTTGCAGTTCTGGGCCCTAAATCCGATTCCTTTCATCTACATTTAACTCCTGGCTACCTTAGGCAGCTCCATGCTCACCTGAGAATCCCTTTCTTAGACACCCAATTCTCCCTATACAATGCATGGGGATTGTAAGCATCTATCTCTGTGGCATTGGGTGGCAGGGTGCCTAATAGTTAAGTATTTCTCCACTCAGTGTTGCAGGGACTAAGTCCACTTTGTGAATCTAGCCCTAAACTACTACTGACTTCAGTGGTACAGGATCAGAACATATTTAAGTGCCTAATTATGGAGTTTGAAGCCTATATGCAAACACACATTTCTCAAAATTAGGCTCTTGTATATAGACTAATATGTAACTCCATTTTGCGTGACATCTTTCAAAGCAACTGTGTATCAAATTAGAGTTCAATATCATCAGTAGTAATTATTATGAATATAATTATGAATATAATATTATGAATATTATAAATATCAGAGAAAGCAGCAGAGAGAATGAGAAATTAAAAGGTGCCATAGAAGCAATAGAGAAAATATATGTTTTGACTGATATTTGAAATGAGAATGAGAATCAATGACATACAGAGATACAGGAAGGCTGTTAGATATGGCTGTGACTGCAGAGGAGAACATTCTTATACCAGCAATGGAGAGACCAGGGCCGGCTCTAACTTTTTTGCTGCCCCAAGCAGCAAAAAAAAGTGTCGCCCCTCCCCCCCCCCCCCCCACCCCCGGCCGCCCCGCCGCCCCCCCCCCCCCCCCGAGCCCCCCCCCCGCCCCCCCCCCCCCCGCCACTCCAAGATTGGCCGCCCCTTACCAGGCGCCGCCCCAAACATGTGCTTGGTTGCCTGGTGCCTGGAGCCGGCCCTGGGAGAGACTGTGCAGTGAAAAAAGAGAGGATAGTGATAGATTGGCAAGTGGATGAGGGATGGGACTAGAGAGAGATTAAGCCCTGACTCCAATGAAGCTAAATGACAAAACCTCCATTGACTTCAATATGGCCAGGATTATATCCGCTGTCTGTGAAATAAGTGGGAGTAACTGAAAAGGTAACAACAGCATGCTGTATATGTTGTGCTCTGCAGAGCTTTGATCTGGTGAAACCATAAAGAGGATAGTCATGGTAAAAGAGGATGAAATGCAGTGATGCACAATGTGCTACCCCTTCTTCCTAACACATTCATTTGTTGATGAAGTAACAGAGCTACTTATTCTTGTCCTTCCTAGATATTCCTATTTATACATGGCCCACTAGCTAAGTAGAATCACCACACTTCCTTTCCTACCAACTGAATATTAGTATATTGTGCTGTACCTCCTTTCCTAACTTTCCATCTTTTCCTTGTCGTTCAAGAAAAAAATGTCTTAAGGGGAGCCTCCTATTCATGGTAATCCAGGAATAGCTGATCTTACTTTTAGCCCTCAGCAATTTAATGTTCCCTTCCAATCCGAGAGGTTACAACCTGTTCCTTTTATCCCTTATATTTTATCTTTCTGTACAACTGCTGCTTCTAGCACCTTTTTCTAACGTTATTGCTTATTCATGTAGAGCCTTCTTTGGAATGTAGCATGTTATCAGTTAAATACAGTTCCTGAAATTTCATTTTTCTTTTCTCTCCAGGTATCAAAATCTAGTTAAGTAGTCCATTACAAGAGTTTCACTCTCATGGTACGTTTCATGGCTTTCATGACTCTTAAGGGGAAAAATTTCAGGGTGATGAATGGGGAATTAGATGAGAAACTCCTATTATTGTTAATGGAAATGGTGGTGTGATTTCCTGCACATTACACTGACAATTTACCCTTTGATGTCTCGGTCATACTTCAGGGCGTGAATAGGCTTTCAGACATTATAATTGACAGTGGAAAATTAAAGAAACAAATTTGTGATTTCTTAACTTCAAGATACAGTGCTTTTGATTGACTTCTAGGATATACAAGAAGCTATGCAGATGATATAAGTAAAAGGACACCAAACGAATATTTCTAATAGCTAGCTAACATTTCTAATTTCTAATATTTTCTAATCTGAAAATGATTTTAATTTCTTAGGTGGAGGTGCTTTTGCAAACTTTTTTCAAAATGTTTTCTTATTGTTTAAGTCAAACCCTGAACATTCACAGTATCACTTCATTTCTTAAAACTTCAGTTAATCAAAGCTAACATTATTCCTTGCTAGGAAAATTTCATCTATAAGCTATTATAGATGGAAAACTATTTTTTAAAAAGAAATTTCTGAAAGAAATTATGGACTCGAATTTTATTATTTATTTTTAATATGATGGGAATGCCAAACATTCTCTTTTTGCTAAGGATGAATACAAAATTATATACAAGCATGTAGGAAGAAAGTGAGAAAGGCTAAGGAACAAAATGAGTTACCCCTATCAAGAGACATCATAGACAATAAGAAGAGGTTCTATACCGATATTAGGAGGGGGGAAAAAGGAAAATTGAGGTCCACTGCTTAATGGGGAAGAACAACTAATAATAGATGGCATCAAGAAGACTGAGGTTTTAATGTTTATTTTGCTTCAGACTTCACTTAAAAGGTTTATTGTGCTCAGATACTTAACACAATTTATATTAACAACAAGGGAAAAACAACACAAGTTGGAATAGAGAAAGAAAATAGTAAAGAAAATTTAGATAAGTTATATATATTCAAGTCACATCGCCTGATGAAATTCACCCTTGAGGGGGACTTAAGGAACTAGTGGAAGCAATCTTGGAACAATTATGATTATCTTTAAGAAGTAATGAGGACAGGTGAGATCCCAGAGGACTGCAACAGGGAAAAAATTGTACCTATCTTTAAAAAGGGAACAAAGAATTATAGACTAGTCAGCCCAGCCTAACTTCAATACCTGTAAAGATACTGGAACAAATTATTATGTAATCAGGATAATAGGGTACTAAGTAATAGCCAACATGTATTTGTCAAGAATGAAGCATAGAAATGTAGAGCTGGAAAGGACCTCAAGCAGGAGAAAGTAAACCTAGACCATCCCTGATAGGTGTTTTTCCAACATGTTTTTAAAAACCTCCAATGATGGGGATTCCACAGTCTCACTTGGAAGCTAATTCCAGAGTTTAACTACTCTTAAAGTTCGAAAGCTTTTCCTAATATCTTGCTTGCTGTAGATTAAGCCCATTACTTCTTGTCCTATTTTCAGTGGACCTGGAAAACAATTGGTCACCATTCTCTTTATAACAGCTCTAACATATCTTAAGATGGTTAGCAGGTCTCCCTCAGCCTTCTTTACTCAAGACTAAACATAACCAGTGTTTCTAACCTTTCCTCGTAGGTCAGTTTTTCTAAATCCTGTTTTCACTTTTGTTGACAATAATCAAGTCAGACCAACCTAATTTCCTTCTTTAACAGGATTATTGGCCTGGTGGATGGGGGGAAGCAGTAGAAGGCACCAGAAAGTCCTCCACAAGGAACGTGCAATAGAGGAGAGGACAGTCGTCTTCATTGGCAAGACCCCCAGCAGGATGATGCGGGCAGAGCTCCGGCACCGCCGGAGGGGACATTGAGGAGTGCACCCTCCACTTCCGGGCTGAGGGGGACAACTACGGCTTCGTCACCTACCGCTACGCCAAGGAGCCCTTCGCTGCCATCGAGAGCAGCCACAAGCTGCGGTGCCCGGACGAGCAGCCCTTCGACCTGTGCTTCGGGGGGCGCCGCCAGTTCTGCAGGTGGAACTACGCGGACCTGGATTGCAACTGGGAAAATTTCGACCCTGCCCCCATCAAGAGCAAGTTCGACTCCCTCGACTTTGACACCTTATTGAAGCAGGCGCAGCGCAACCTGCGGAGGTAGTGCTGGGCCCGTGGCGGCTCTGCCCAGTGCCCATGGGAAGTGCCAGCCGGTGCCCTGGCCTGGCTGCAGCTGAGTAGGGCTTTATAGAGAAATGAAAAAGACAAAAAAAAGTGTCAAACCAGATTTTTTAAACAATTTGTTTTTATAACAAATATTTAAGGCAGATGAATTGTCTCTGTCATATCATTTTTAGTAAGGCTTCTGACACAGTCCCACATGACTAGGGAAATGTGGCCTAGATGAAATTACTAAGGTGGGTGCAAAACTGGTTGAAAGACCATATTCAAAGAATAGTTATTAATGGTTCCCTGTCATACTGGGAGGATGTATGTAGGGTACTACTCAGCATTTTCATTAGTGACTTGGATAATGGAGTGGAGAGTGTGTCCATAACATCTGCAGATGGGAGGGGTTGCTAGCACTTTAGAGGAGAGGATTAAAATTCAAAATGGCCTTGACAAATTGGAGAATTGATCTGAAATCAACAAAATGAAATTTAATACCAAAAATTGCAAAGTATTATATTTAGGAAGGATAAATTAATTGTACAACTACAAAATGGGGAATAATTGGTTAGACAGTAATATTGACAAAAAGAATCTGGGGATTATGATGGATCACAAATTGAATATGAGTCAACAATGTGATGCAGTGAGAAAAAAGGCTAATATAATTCTGGAGTGAATTAAAAGGAGTATTGTATGTAAGATGCGGGCAGTAATTGTCTCATTCTACTTGATACTGGTGAGACTTCAACTGGAGTATTTTGTCCAGTATTAAGCAACACACTTTAATAAAGATATGGACAGATTAGAGATAATCCAGAGAAGATCAACAACAAAAAAGTTTATAAAGCCTGTTCTACAAGTAAAGGTTTAATCCTGGGGGAATTCTGCACCAACACATTAAAAATTCTGCATACAATATTTTAAAATTCTGCAAATTTTGGCATATTTTACTTGTCAAAATAAGGCAATATAATCATATTGGTTTCAATTATTTAGGTAATTTATTTAAACCACAGTAAAATGGATGAAGAATGGGAGTGGGAAGCACTGGAGAAAATCTCCAAACCCCTTTGCCTAATAGTAATGTAGCTAGGTTTGACCCTTTATTTCTAATTATTAGCAGGGCCATCCTTATCCATATGCAAAGTATGCAGCTGCGTAGGGCACCAGGACATTTGGGGGAGTTCTTGGTGCCCTGTGCAGCTGCATGCTGCTCCAGCCCCTACTCCGTCTCTTCCCCAGGGCCCCTGCCCTTGCTCCACCCTACCCTGCCTCTTTCCCAACCCAGCCCTGCCCCCACTCCGCTGAGGACTCCAGAAACGGTCGGAGTACCTCCACACACCCGTAAGTAGAGCGACCCGTCCCCAGCTTGCTCCCCTCCCCTGGCTCCCAGCCACGCCGCCAGCGAGTGCTGGGGGGCGGTTCCCCCCACCCCCCAAGCCTGGGAGCCAGGGGAGCAGAGCAGTCTGGGGCCAGGTCACTCCACTTCCCATAGAAAGTGGCCAGCCCTCCTCCCCCCATACCCCACAGAGGTCTGGGGCGGGGCCCCCCACAGTCCCCCCACAGAGGCTTGAGGCCAGCCCTCCCCCACTCCTCCCCATGGAGGCCTGGGGCCCCACACAGCCCCCCCCCATGGGGGGGGGGCTGCGTAGGGCACCAAAATAGCTAGGGACAAATATATTAAGCCATATGCTCAACAAATATATGAAGCCATATGCTCAGTGTTACATCATAGGCAACTGAAGAATCAACTGGGGAATCAAACTCACAATTTATATTGGCTACTGACCATCTCCAGAAAGGTCAGTAGCAAACAGTTCATGGAGCACATTTTGATAAGATTTTTTTTCAGCCAAAAAATGTAGACCGGTTCTAATCACTTACGCACCATAATCGTTTATAAGGCCATACTGTCCTTCACACCACTCTGGCCATGTAAAGGAGCCTTAAAACTTTTATATCTGTTTTATACTCCTGGGTGAATTCACAAAGACAATGGGAACAATTCACTAAGCAGGCAGGCTGCTAAGTTCTGCTCTTCCAGAGGGAATAGCTTGCCCCATGCCTACCTTCTCAGAGAGATCCAGAAGCCCTGCCCCTCCACCTGAGTGTGCCACAATAGCAAGCAAGAAGGTCATAGTATCACTCTCTCACACGCACGATTGCCCACTCCTCCACACACACCCTGGCAGTGATTTACATCTCTACTGGCTGCTCCAGGTGCCAAACTGACCTGCCTATGCTGCCAGGGAGAGGTGCATGACTGCTCTTGTGGCTTCTTTTACTTCCCTGTCAGAAGTCATTTTTCTGCGGGGAAGCAAAGAAATCTGCAGGGGACATTAAGTTTGTTCATGCACAGTGATGCAGAATTCCGCCAAGAGTAAAGGTTAAAAACACCGTATGATTAGTCTAGAGAAATGAAAACTGGGGGAGGGGGACCTGATAACAGTCTTCAGATAGGTTAGGAATGTTATAAAGTGGATGGTTCTCCAGCAGGTTTAGATTAAATCTCAGGAAAACTTCCAAACTGTAAGAACAATATGACAATGGAACAGACTGCCTAGGGAGGTCATAGAAGCTCCTTCACTGGAGGTTTTCAAAATGAGTCTGGATAGCCCTCTGTCTTGGATGGGTTAGACACAACAAATCCTGTATTTTGGCTGGGGGTAGACTCAGTGGCCCTTATGATCCCTTCTATCCCTAAGATTCTACGTCCACTGAAGGTAGGAAAATAAGTGTTTCTATCATTCTTTAGAAGCTAGATTTGCCAAGCCAGTTTAAAACTGGCCTTTGATAAACAATGACTTGTTCATCTCTACAAAATTAAAAGGAATTTAGATGGGGAAACTCCAATTATCATAATATGCATTTTAATATTAATAGAAATATTGTAAGACCATGCTGCAGCAAAGCACTTAAGCACATGCTTAACTCTAATAACTTCAGTGGGACTACAGGCTTGATGGTAAGCATTTGATTAAGTGCTTTTCTAGATCAAGGTCTAATTGATTTACAGTAATAGCAATTTATATTTAAAATCAAATTTACATTCAATGCCCCTTTTTTGTACTAAACATTGCATGCAGGTCTTCTGCACAATTTACTAATAATTAATATTCAATGCAAGTTGTTTTGTTACTGAATGTAGAAATGATATTTTACATCTTGAAATCTAAAAAAAAGTAAGTCATGACTATAAACTGCAAGGCTGTAAAGAACATACTGAACATATAATCTAATGTGCTATCATTTTACATTCTTAGGCAATGAAAATGAAAACATTCATTACCCTAAAAATTGCTTACTAAAAACCCCCAACATTTTGCACTGAAAATTATATATACTTCATATTCTCTATTTTCTTTGCAACAAAAACAGATATTTTTACTGATGTAGATTCTGAAAAAAGCAGCAAAAGCCCATTTGAGGATTCTGTCTACCACTTTCTCTAGTGTAATTAGTTTTTGGCATCATTGGTGGGTCTGATTTAATGGTACCATACTTAGAAATTGCACTACAATTGTTTTCTTGTTAAGCAAAATGCAGGGATCAACAATGATAATAAATGACAGTATAAATCAGTAGTATCTCCACTGAAGTTCTGCTGATCGCCATATTTGGGGTCGGGAAGGAATTTTCCTCCAGGGTAGATTGACAGAGGCCCTGGAGGTTTTTTGCCTTCCTCCGCACCATGGGGCAGGGGTCGCTTGCTGGAGGATTCTCTGCGACTTGAAGTCTTTAAATCATGATTTGGGGACTTCAACAGCTGAGTCAAGGGAGAGAATTATTCCAGGAGTGGGTAGGTCAGCTTTTGTGGCCTGCATCATGCGGGAGGTCAGACTAGATGATCATAATGGTCCCTTCTGACCTTAAAGTCTATGAGTCTATGAAGTCACTAAAGTTACATGTCCTTTACATTAGTGTAAGTGAAGACAGGAATCAGATTTCTGTCTATAAATTCATCAGTGGGACAGAACCATAGAAAGTCCCCATCTAAAAACATCAAAAAATGCGAAATTCACTCCTGCACATGTGGTCAGCCCTTTATCCTTTATTTTGATGTTTTAAGTAGGACTGAGGCAGGATGGTCTAGTGGTAAGGGAACTAGCCCGGGACATGAAAGACCTGGCTTCAGCTCCCTACTCTACTAAGACCTCCTGGGTGACTTTAGGCAACTCAGTTAAGCCCAGATACACAAAGGTACATAAGCATCTAGGGCTACATTCACAAAAAAGACTTCAACGCCTAGGTCCCAGATTTAAGTCTTCACTGAGTTGCTGCCTAAACTTCACTTGATGCCCCTCACCCCAAATCCAACAGCTATTTTTCTTTGTCTTCTTAGGTGCAGAGAATATGATTGGTAGGGAGAGAGAGAGGGAAGCTGTTACTTTTTCTTTCAGCTCCATGGCTCGCCAATGGGCAGTTTCCTACTGCTGCTCTTCTGCCTGCCTTTCTTTGATTTTCATCTCTGCTTGCCACTTTTGGTGTTCATGTTCTTTGTCTTTTCCTTCTTTCTTCAATCTGGCCAGTTCTAGCTTTGCAGTTGATTCACTGGCACTCATGATTATGCTTTACTCTTTCTATTTCCCTTACCTGAAATAAGCAAACAGAAAACAACAAGCTGTAACCTCTCTTTGACTGTTTCCAGCCACCACACTTGAGACTCACTTAAAATTGCTATACCAGTGCTTAAAGTCGATATCTCATTTAAAATAACAAGCTGTGAATAAACCCTAGTTCACTGTGCCACTGTGACATACCAGGGTACAATCCAGACCAGTGGGGAGCTGTGTCACTCCTGCCCTGTGACCTGGGGTACATTGCAATGCCTTACGGTTATAGCCTCCAACCTGGATTGCTTACAACCAGCCACCAGCATGCAGGCCACTCCCAAATGTGTTTATGTAACTGCAGCCTGTCAGTCATACCTTGCATCTCACCAGCCTTGGTTATATTGCAGGGGGACAGTTACTCAAACACATTTGGGAGTGGCCTGCATGCTGGTGACTGGTTGTGAGCAGTCCAGGTTGGAAGCTATAACAGTAAGGCATTGCAAGACACCCCAGATTACAGGGCAGGGGTGACACAGTTCCCCACTGGTCTGGATTGTGCCCTGATATGTCACAGGCACGCAAGTCACCTGACAGGAGTTCCCAGCTGTGGATTGAAAGCAAAGATAGCCATCTTCAGGCAACCTGGACTTAGACATCAAACTCTGTTAGAAGGGTGGGAATTAAAACACACCTGTCTCCCCAGCATGATATGAGAGGTTAATAGGTTAAAATATTTGCTAGAAAAAATGAGCTAGGACTGCAAGATGTCTCTTCAAAGTAAGAGGGATACTAATAGGCACATAGTTATTTGACAAAGTGGAGATAAGAAAATATTTTTTTAAAGGCATTTAATATCTTCCCCTGAATCTTAAACACAAACTGGAATCTGAAAACAGGTTATAATCTGAGTTTCTGTTCAAAATAGGTGCTGTTTAACAGTCAAAATAGTTCCTCGCAAAAAAGATTAAAGTTACAGTGGGGGTACAGACAAACTACAGATAATGTTGCATCCTTTATAACAGGGGTTCTCAACCCGTGGGTCGGGACCCAAAATTGGGTCACCAGAAACTTTCAAAGGGTCGTGTGGCAGCTCCTGTCCCACAAGGCTGGCTGGGCTCACCTCCCTGCTGCACCCACTGCAACCTCTGGAGTCCCAGAGACACTCAAGGTTTGGTCCAACCGTCATGATGTGAGTGAGTGGCACTGCAACTCCATGAGCCAGGTCACAACTCCACTCACACAAATTTGGTCCAGTCAGGGGGACGGGGCCAAATCAAAGTGATGCTGCAACCCCAGAGGTTGGAATGCCCAGAGCCGAAAGCCAAGCCCAGCCAGCCCCACTACACAGGAGCTGCAGGAGCTGCTACTGTCGGGTGAGTGCCAGGCAGAACCCAACCATTCCCCTAGAGGGAGAGCAGGAGCCAACCAAAACCACAAAGGGCCTCCACCTCCAGACTATTTACTGGGTTATGACAGGCCATAAACATATACGAATGGGTCCTGAGTCCAAAAAGGTTGATAACTAATGCTTTATAACATTGTTGGGATCTGCAACATTCAGAAAGGCAATTTTTAAAAAAAAATTTTTGGCTAAGCATATATAGCACAATTATTTATTAACAGGATACTTTAAGGCATCTGCATAATCTTTTCAATGGCATATTTGTTGAATGTTCCAAAGTAGCAGCCTGATGCACATCATCAAAATAAATTACTGAGAATCTGTGGAACAATTTTTGGTTAGTAAACAAGCTTAGGTAGACTTTGAATATTAAGATGAATGTGAGATCAGGCTTATTTGTTTTTTCACGTTGGCATTTTTTGTTCTTTTGTGATCTGAAAAATGTCAGCATGTATTTGAAAGCCATTCCATTCACTTGTTATAGGGATTAATCTGTACCCAGTCTATTCAGAGGCACAGACTGTGAGCCAAATTAATTTCTTACTTGCGCTGCTGGCTGTAAATCAAGAGTATTCCACTGCATGGAGTTACTCCTGATTTACACCAGAGTAATTTGGCTCTGCATCTGTTTTTTGCAAGCAGTGCCACGATCTGTTTCTGGAATTTCATATTTAAAGTAGGCAGTCAAACACTGTGATATCCAATGCTTTAGGCAAACTTACTTACATTCCAGCTGTCCATCAAGTTTCATCTCAGTTCCAGTACTTTTAAGGTTAAGAAAAACAATCATGAGTCATTACATTTCTGAGTATCTGTCAGAGGTACCTAGAATGTTCCGAAAGATATTTCTTGTTATTTCATAAATCTAAATAAATACAATGCAATTCAGACTCTAAACCAAACAAGGACGCAAGCATTGAAAAAGTACACAGGGCTTTAATTAGACAAAAAAGAAAAAAAAAAAAAAAAGAATCACTGATTGTGACAAGGCCCATCATCGGTATGGGTAAGTGAATCAGTAATAATAATTTTCTGACTTTTTTTCATTACACTTTATGAACTGATTCCTGGAGCATTTTTTAAATGTCATGTACTTCACAGCTGGGCTGGGTCTTGGCCTAAAATACCATACTTTCATTAGAAATGAACTCTGGATGATACTGGCTGATGAAAAGTTACACAATCCTTCTTGTGCCATGAACAGGCAGGCATCCTATGTCCTTCCATGGGTGTAACAGACTGTACTCTTATGACAATCCCTTTTACAAGTCAATGATAAATCTTGTACAAAGTATGCCTGTGAGGTATCATTCAAAAACTCATAACCCACTGAACATTACCATCCTGGTAAAATATGTGTGGCAACACTGTATGTAAAGTTATAAGATTCTATTTTATAACATTGCTGTAACATGCTCCAAGTTTAAGAAAAGCAGGCCTAAACCAGTTTTTGGAGAGAAAGACACACTGGTGCACCAGCCAAGTATCAGTGTAATCAAATGAACTATTATAGATTATCACCTAGTTAAGCGGCCATTCTGTGGTAGGAAGAAAGGTGAAAGCAAGAACATTGCATATGGACAATAGAACAGCTGGGAGCTTCCATATAAACTGACTACCTGTCTCCTGAGCCCCAGCTGGAGATAATCCTTACATTGGGGAGAATGGTATAAGAATTGAGGATACACCACACAACACAAATTACCGCTCTCCTCTCATTTCCACTCATGGGAGCAACAATATTTAAAAGGCATTGAACTGGGTGGGAGGTCTTGGCTGAAGCAATCCAGCCAGACTACTGTAAGGTTTTTGTGAGAAAACCCTTTTTTGCTTTAAAGTTCACTTAACGTGTTAAATTAGATACTAGTTTGCAATTTATCTTTTTTATTTTCTTTGTAACCAATTTTGACTTTTATGCCTCATTACTTGTAATCGCTTAAAATCTATATTTCTGTAGTTAATAAACTTTTTTGTTTGTATTATCTAGACCAGTGTGTTTGGATTGAAGTATTTGGGAATGCAGTGAGGCAGTGTGGCTCCCAGCCACCCCGGAGCGGGACGAGCCCATCTGGAGGCCACAGTGGGCGGAGCTAGGGACCTCTGAGCCCGCCCCTCAGAGGGTCAAGTGGCGACCCGGAAGTATAAAGGTTCGCCCTCAGAGCTCAGTAGGGCCCCAGCCACCAGGGAGGCCAGATGCCTTCAGCCTAGCCCGCGACTGGGAAAACTCCACGGCCCAAGGTACCTGCCGGGACTGACTGGACCTGCCCTGTGGCCACTACCCGGAGGAATTGCCGGACCTGCCCTGCGCCTGCTACCCGGAGTTGCTGGGCCTGCCCTGCACCCGCTACCCGGAGGAGTTGCCAGACCTGCCCTGCGCTTGCTACCTGGTGGAGCTGCCGGGCCGGCCGCTGGACCACTACTCCGAGGAAGCCATGGTGCTTGACCCCCCGGAGGACACCACCGTGACTCAGGTACCACAAGAGGGGGAGTCCGGAAGTAGCCCGGGGGCAGCCAACCCTGGTCTGGCTGAAGCACTGCCAGAGCCCATGTCAGTGTGTTGCGGCCAGGATCCCCACTGACTCAGCAGCGGGTCTTTTGCCGCTGCTAGGGCCCGGGGCTGGGACGCAGTGGAGTGGGAGGCCCTACGTCCCCCCTGCCACCCAACTTGTAGGTGGCAGTCTCCCCCTCTCCCAGGCCTTGGAGGCTTGGGCCTACTGTTATTGCTCAGCTCTGCCTGAGCTCCTGACTCCGTATTGCCCCGCCCTGAGCTAGGGCCTGGGCTTGCTACTCTTTGTACTGTTGTTGCTCAGCCCTGCCTGAGGGCCTGAGCTCCTGACCCTGTATTGCTGCACCCTGACTTAGGGCCTGACTTGCTATTTCTGTTGTACCGCTGTTGCTCAGCCCCTGCCTGAAGGCCTGAGCACCTGACTCATTGTTCCCCCGCCCTGACCCAGGGCCTGGGTTTACGGTGCTTATTCCAGTTACCGCAAGGGCCGCCAGGAAAGACTCCCGTGGCCGGACTAATTCCCCAAACCTCAGCAGTGTGCAGTGAGCCGGTGTGGCTCCCCTCCGCCCCAGAGAGGGTTGAGCCCCGGCCAGCATCTCTACAGTGAACCTCCACTTGAGATCAGGGTCTGTGTATATCATTTTCCACTGACGAAATAATGGACTTTCTATGAGCCTGTATTGTCTAGGAAGGTGCTGGACAGTACAAGATGCACATTTCTGGAGGAAGGTCTGGGACTGGGAAGTTTCTGGAGTCACCCTGTATCTAATTCAAGAGTGGCTGGCCAGGGCATTCATGTAATTCAGCTGGGAGAGATTTTGCATGTTAGTCGCTGTGTGTGAGCAGGACCAGAAGTTGTTAATCTCAAAGGAAAGCAGTGTAAAAGTCACCCCAGGTTGGATATTTGAAGGGATATAGCTGTCCTAAAGTCCAGATTATACCCTGGAGAATGTCACAATTGGCCTGCAGGAAAAAACACTTAACCAAATACTTGAACACGTTTCTTTTCTAAAGTAACACCTATTTTTACCTGCAAACAAAAATTAAACAAAAGAAAGCAAAACTTCAGCAGGCTTTGATGTTCTAAACTGCCAGACAGAATCTTAAGAAAATTTAGAACATTTTTTTCATCATTTTCAGAACTAGTGAAATATATCACTTTAGAATAGGATGAAATAAATTGATAGAACATTTGTGGATCACATAATGCTTCATGTAACAAGTTACCAATTTAAAACAAAAACAGAAATCCACTTGGAATGGCCAACACCCATTCCCAATTATTCATTTGAAATAATCAGAAGAGTCACTAAATCATAAAGTGCACTTCATTGACTTGATTTTCACTGAAAAAAGATCCAGTATGTATATAGAGAAGGTGCCTAAGCTTGCAACACTTTTGTAGGTAGACTCAGATCCACAAAGGGACATGGACACCTAAATCACAGATTTAGGCATTATTGTAATCCACAAAACCCCTGCTCATCTACTGCCTAATCCTGCAGGTGCCTAAATTTTCATTGAAAAAGTCTGCAAGGCACCTAAGTTTCTGCCTCTGTACATGTACATAATGCCTATCTCACACCTAATTCCCAGGGTGAGCCTCTAGTCACAGGCAGTTAGGTGAGGGAATGTGCAGGAGCACACCTACCAGATCAGGGAGCAGGCCTCGCAAACCAGGGCTCATTCAGAAATTTGCCTGGAAGTAACGCCTCTTTTATAACTTGGCCCAGTGGTAAGAGCATTCTCCCATAATGTGGGAGACCTGGGTGAAATTTCCCCTTCTGCCTGATCGGTAGAAGATCTGAACAGGGGTCTCCGATCCCACTCTGTTCTTATTATTGAACTATGGGATATTGAGATGTCAGAGTCTCGGTCTCTTCTGTTGCAGCTGTTCCTCTTTAGATAAATAATCAGAGTTATTGGGCCAAAGAGTGAGAATGTCCCCTTAGTCTGGTAGTTAGGGCACTCACCTGGAAGGTGGAAGACCCAGGATCCAGTAATCCTCCTGCTCCAATGACAACTACTTCTCAGGCTGGATTTTCAGTAGCTCCTGATCCACCTCCTTTAGCCAGATTTTGAATGGGCTTTCATCCTGTAGGCATACTCTGAGGATTGGAGGGGTAGTGGATCAATCCAAACTGATAACTATTTGGCAAAGCACTATAGCTGCATTCTTAGCAGTTTTAAAAGCAGAAAAATCAAAAATACAAAGCAAAAGTCAGAGTCCTACAGAACTTCTAATTGTTTTTCTCTCTAGAGCAGTCATCCTCACTTCTGATCAGCAGAACAAAGGTGCGAACCTTCCATCTACTGAACATAACACCTTCCTTTTGAGGCTCACCTTCACTTAAATAGCTCCCAGATGACCATGCCTCCTTGAGCTGATTCTGAAATCTGACTGGGGAATTAATCCCCAAACCTCAGGATATTAGCTGAATTAACAGGACATCCTTACAGGGACACTGCAAAGGGAAGTTATGGCGGGGAAACACCTAGTTACACACAGGCCACTTACATGAGAGAGGGTTTGCAGAATCATAGCCAAAGTAAAATGACCTTTATCTAAAATGCTAACTAAACTATTTTTGAGGTTAAAGAACAAGTCTCTAACTTCTTTGGTCCTGTTCTTTTTTAGTTTTGTGTGCCTCTCTATTCCCTGCTTTGGTCTGGAGTCAAAAGCAGAAATTCTGATATACTTGGAAATAGATTGTTCTTTTGTTATTTCTGAACCAAACAATAGAAAAAGTAATGGAAATCTATCAGGAAAGTCTGTCCAAGTGAGATTTCCACATTAATTTTACAGATTCAAGAGGCTAAAGGTGACCTACAATGGACTTTTTAAAAATTGGGGGATTTTTTTTAATGTATAAAGAGAACCTATTTTTTATTCTTTTTTAAAGAGGTATTTGCTTTTTTTGTCTTCTTATCTACCTTAAAAATATCAGGTATGCTAATTCTGACCTACCCTGGTATTGCTGGAGGACAACTTCTGGGTTTCAGAGGATGTACATTGTGAGCTCTCACTATTTAATTTGAGATGGGCTTTTGAATCTTTAACTTTCTTTTTCCACAATGTTGATTAGTCACTAAAGGCAAATAGTTGTTAACACAAGCAAAACATTTTTTAAACAGCCTGACTAACACTCACTTCCATTTACAGTTATTCAACTTCTTTGCTCTTGTGATGTCATTAACCAGTTACCAGAAAGTCTTGTAGACTAAAAAGGACCTGACTTTATAATTTAAAGATCAAGCAAAAAAAAAAAAAAAAAAAAACACTCCGGCCTTTTTTTTTTATAAAAAAAAAAAACAAAAAAAAAAAAAAGAGCAGGTCCAATTCTTAATCTTTACACATCTTTCTGAGTCTTGATGCATATAGGCTCAAATCCATAGTGCAGATAAGTATATATACTAATGTGTGTTACCTGGAAATAAATTGAACCTCTGAACCCATCACTAATTTTAATCCAGGAGTGAAGCAGTAAGATGTCTGACTTTGAATAGAATAATATTTGATTCATATGACTGACTTTCTGTACAGAACCTCGTCCAGTAATTCCTGTACCAAGCCCATAACTTCAGTTACCTTTGGGTTAAACAGAAATATTCCTTGCCGTAAATTGTTAAACTACAATAGAGGTTGGATTGTCATGCAGAAATTCTGATAAGTCTCCCATGATGCTCCAACACAAACTAAATGTAGATTAAAAAATATCCTCCTGTTCTCTTAATGAGACATCTGCCATTTTATATGTGACATGTACGTCTCTTTGCTGTCTCTGAAACTGGCACCTGATTCCTCACTGTCCCACTACTGGCTCTGAGAGGAATACCGACGAAAGGCTGTGTGGTGCTGGGCCCAACAATGCTTCCTGTGAGGTCCCAGTAATCAGGACCGGCTCCAGGCACCAGCGCAGCAAGCAGGTGCTTGGGGCGGCCAACGGAAAGGGGCAGCACATCCGGCTCTTCGGTGGCAATTCGGCCCTCAGTCCCCTCGGAGGGAAGGACCTGCCACCGAATTGCCGCCGAAGAATGAAGTGGCAGTGGTAGAGCCGCTGCTGAAATGCCGCCAATCGCGGCTTTTTTTTTTTTTTTTTTTTTTGCCGCTTGGGGCAGCAAAAACACTGAAGCTAGCCCTGCTAGTAATATTATCAGGGCCTTAGGAGTAGGGCAGTGATAGCAGCAGCCCCCTTCCCACCTGCTGGAAACAGCTGTCTGGAGCTTTGTGTTATGGCAATGTGTTTGTCTCATCAAACTTGGCTATGACCCAATATTTTTTACATTTTGTCCCCTTTGGGGTTTATTTTTGTCATTGGTCAGGCAATGACCGAGCTCTAAAAAAAAAATACTGAACTAAACCCTGCATAATGTGAGTCTTATTACTTTCTCAATGTACAGGTTTCAACAAATGCATAAGTTGTTTTAAAACCAGTTCAGCCTTCATCAATCACACACGGTGTCACTCTTTTATAGTTCCATCTCAAATTGGAAATATCTCTATTTCCATCACCCCAGAACTTCCCTGTTTCACCCTTTTCTTGAACACCCTTACTTGCCACCCCCGTCCCCCAGTGCTGACTACAGTATTTAAACATCTGTCTGCCCCTGTCATTGATTATATGGTTATAATCTAAAAATATTTCCCAAAGGAGAGAACCAGTTAAAATGATCCCCACCCCCCACCCCTTTTATTGAAATATGTACACTTCTGGGAAAAGGTTCATAAAGAACTGCTTTTGATGAAAGAGCACAAGGAAACTTATAAATTATGTTTCTAGATGATAAATGGCTATATAATTATTAAGCAAAGGGTTCTGGAAAGGTTGTTTCTATTGTGATGAAAGGGGCTGACATATTGCATAAGCCTAATCTTTTCAGACTGCACCTGCATTATCTTCAAAGATGACTGTGTTTGGGGGAATGGAGAGCTTCAGGTAAAAAGCCTTAGCTTGGCAGAAAATCAGTATGAAGCACTTTGGATTATTTCCCAGATCTGCTGTACCTTTCATGCTGTACAGTGACATCAGCATTTTATACTTCAATATTTATTCTGGGGAAAAATAATTCTCACAGCAAAATAAACAATATCATTAAATTGGCAACTTTGTTGAGGAAGACAAATAGTGAGTCGCTATATATAGTATATGTGGTGTGGTTTGAAAGAAGTAGACAGACTTATCAAAAGGAATTGGCCTTTTTTCCAATCCAAGGTATTTTATCAATTTTCATAAATGTGGTGATTCATATAAAGCTTATCGAATTTTGATAAGAGGTTTTTGAACCCATCGCAAGCTGGCAGAATGTAAAATAATGAGCTCTGATCTTGTTCAAAGGCTAAATTCTTCCTGGTGCAGCACATGCAGACCACCTGCCTGCATCCAAGAAAGAAATGTTAGAAACAAAAGTACAAAAGACAATATCCCCTTAGTGTCCTTACACATGACTGCTGCAAAGTCATAGAAATTATGACAATACTTGGACTAAGGCTATGTCTACACTACCATGGTAAGTCAACCTACGCTATGCAACTCCAGCTACATGGAACTCCCACCCCCGCCCCTCCTCTTCCTGCCCCCGCCCCACCCCCTCCCCCAGCACACTGCGCCCTCACTCCTCCCATGTCCCCCTCCCCAGCGTCTGCAGACACTGCAAAACAGCTGATCCGTGGGAGGTGCTGTGAGGGAGGGGGAGGCGCTGATTTGCGCGGCCCACCGCCAGGCAGGAGGTGCTGGGAGGAGGGGATGGTACTGTTAGGAGAATTGCTGGTGGGTGCTCTGCACCCACCATTTTTTCCCGGTGGGTGCTCCAGCCCCGGAACACCCATGAAGTCGGCGACCATACCTAAAGTGGTTACCTTCAAGTGATTAGTGAAGTAATTCTTCTCTTTATTTATATGTATCATATATCCAAGTTCTGCTTTTAATATGAGAAAAACCTGCTTGTCTTCAAAATGGGAATGCAAGAATATCCACCAAAACACACCTTGATTTGTGCATAAACTCTGGCCAGCATCAGGTTGTGTGTATCAAGGGGAGCCATGCCTCCGCTAACTTAGTCAGAGAATTTAAGGCCGTAAGGGACCTCCTGTATATCACACGCGACCTCCACCATCCTGCACCCACACATTAAATCAACAAGTAAAATTAGACCAAGCTATCATGTCATTGTCAGAGAATGCGATAGACTTAGGTGCACCATGCCCAAGACTCCTGAAATAACAGGAAACTCCTTAAGTGAGAGAACCAGATGATCTCAAGAAGTGACCAGCACCCATGCTGAAGAGGAAGATAAAATTTCTCCAAGCTCTGCTAATTTCACCTGGGAGAAAATTCCTTCCCAACTCTGCATATGGTGATGAATTAGACCATGAGAATGTGAGCAAGAACCAGCCAGCCAAGCATCTGAGAAAGAGGGAATGCTTGGTGCCATCTAAGAGTGCTGGCCCATCCAATATAGTGTCCCAGCTTCAACTGTGGCTATTTCTGATGCTTCAGAGGAAGGAGGGAAAAAATAACCCAAACCCATACATCGGGGGAAACAATCCCTTCCTAACTCTGCAGAAGACTGGCTCAAGCTCTGAAGTCTGAGATTTTAGGAACATCAGACCTGAACCAGAAGGAAACCCCAGGACCGCTCTGCCCCCCACCAGCATCACAAGCAACCTCATACAATCCCTCTTTCAATGTTTAAGTTGTTTGCTCCAACAACTCTTATTGGGAAGCCGTTCTAGAACCTTGCTCCTCTAAAGGTTAGAAACCTTCTAATGTCCAGACTGAACATATTCATGGCTAGTTTATACTCATTTGTTCCTGTGCCAACATTGTCCTTTAGCTTAAATAGCTTGTCACTCTCCATGGTGTTTGCTACTGGACTAGCAATCTCATGTGCCAGTTCTTGTGAGTACATTAAGCTCTTTAAGGTTTTCTTTAACTTCAGATGTGGTAACTTCCACCAGCCATCCTACCTTCATGTCCACATCCCATATTATCATCATTATTCAAAATCAAGGCAAAGTACACCTCTACCTCGATATAACGCTGTCCTCGGGAGCCAAAAAATCTTACCGTGTTATAGGTGAAACCGCGTTATATTGAACTTGCTTTGATCCACTGGGGTGTGCATCCCCCCCCCCCCCCCCCAAGCACTGCTTTAGCACATTATATCCGAATTTGTGTTATATCGGGTCTCGTTATATCGAGGTAGAGGTGTATTCATGTACTTTGTTTGCAACACCTTTAACTTTAATTTCCCCACAACCACACTGCATAGCAGTACAACCTCATCGTTCCTCATTCTTTTTACTCATATAACTAAAACCTCATGTTTTATTTTCCTTCGCAATATCTAATTTAGCTTGACTTTTAGCCATGGGCAGCAGGTGGAGCCCCACTTCTGGGAGTCTAGCCCCCGGCTCTGCCCCTTCTGCCCTACCCCACCCTCTGGCCAGGGCCCCAAGACCCTGTGCCCCCCTCTGCAGGCAGAGCCCTAAGACTGGAGCCACCGCAGCCATGCCTCCCCTCCGCACACCTGAAACCATCCCATGGGCAAATTCCAAAACCCTTCTCTTCTTCTCTCTTCTGGAAGAAGAACCTGAGCTTTTGATATGCCCCATGCAGGTTTCAGGGTGGCTAAGTCTGACCAGTATTTTAAAAAAAACACTTCGGATTCTTTGGGGATGAAAGGAATAAATGTAAGATTATTAGTGATGGGTGATGCAAAAAGACTCAAGGGTAATTGGTCTGGCACAAATAGAATTACAGACACTTAGAGTTCCTCAGCATTATAATTTTTTTCAATCAGCCCAGCCTATTGTGTTTTGGAGCTAGAAATATATTGTTTTCAACTGACTGCCATAAGTTGTATGAATGTTCAGTAGCATATTCTTAAAAGCATAGATATTTTGTTAAAAGCATGCATTGATTTTCCATTCCTGGTACAGAATACATAATACACTATGAGGTTGAAAATAACAAATGATGAGATGTATCATTTTACATTTAATCCAAGAATACCCAGGAATGTTGTAATCTACAATGATAGCTGTTAGTATGTTCATGTGTGCTTTATTTTAAAACCATTTAGTTAGCACAACATGTAATACCTCTGAGACACTGAAAAAAGCTAAATATTAAGTAGGTTTTATTGCTTTAATGGCTATTTGAATTTCCACAATAACAGAACTTTTTGCAAATAAAACATGCTGCTACAATACTAATTTCCTAAGAAGGTCAGGCTACTTACATTTTGCAAAACACACAAACAAAGGACCATATATATGGGCTAATCTGATTTACTATAAATCTAATTGTAAGAGAACAAAACAAGAGGATTAAGACACAAACTTCCTTAAAAACAAAATGAAGGTTTTTAGTTATTTTTCTTTCTATTTATTACACCGTATATCCACAGAACATGGACAAATTCTGCACTCCCATAAACCAATGAAAATTGCATTCCTGCATAGCTGAACTGGGAATCCCTGAATTGGGAGCTGTTTAATTGCTGTACTGTTTGAGCTTTACACAACAGAAACCTACCCCACAAAGTGTTAAAATAACTATAGCTAGATACATACACAAATACATTTGGATAAAAAATACAAAGGATAGAACAGAAAAAAAAGAAAATAACTATATATGGATACTGATATGGCACAGAACAGAAATACTAAGAACAGGAAAAAGCAAAGTTCTGTAATATAATAATGTCCTCTTTAGGATAGGACCAAATGTGGCTGAAATGGAAGATCAATAAGTTTATATCCCATAGGCACAGTTGAGAAAAGTAACATAACATCAGATTCAGCAATTATGAATTAAAATTAGATTAAAAACTATGGCCACAATCCTGTGAAGAATAATTTATGCTTAATTCTGGGCATTATGAGCAGATTGTGGAGTTCCAGAACCAAGGTGGATAACTTCTGGTGTACACTTCTTCTTCTGCCTGCTTGTTTTCTGGACTGTACTTCTGCATATATACCAGATAGAGTTTGATATACAGACTAGAGATCTAGGCATTATAGCCTGTTCTTAGCTAAATTCTGAATTCTCTTCTGTACATATAGACTTTTATGGATCACCAGTGTCACCAGGAGAACAGATAAGAGTACAGAGATGCAGTGTGGTCTAGAACAGTGGCTCTCAACCTTTCCAGACTACTGAACTCCTTTCAAGTGCCTGATTTGTCTTGTGCCCCACCAAATTTCCCCTCACTTAAAAACTTACAAAATGAGACATAAAAATGCAAGAGCCACAACACAGGTATTACTAAAAATTGCTTGCTTTCTCATTTTCACCATATAACTATAAAAATTAAATCAATTGGAATATAAATATTTACTTACATTTCAGTGTATAGTATACAGAGCAGTACGAACAAATCATTGTCTTCGAAATTTTAGTTTGTACCGACGTTGCTAGTGCTTTTTATGTAGCCTGTTGTAAAACTAGGCAAATTTCTAGATGTGTTGATGTACTCCCTGGAAGACCTCTGCATACCCTCAGGGGTACATGTACCCCTGGGTGAGAATCACTGGTTCTAGCAGATAGGACATAACACTTGAAGTAAGAAGACCAGAGTTCTACTTTCAGCTCACACTTTGATCTGGTTCTGGCAAGTCATTATACCTTTGTGCCATTTTCACAAGTGACTTAAATGCCTTTAAAAATATGCCTCTAAGTACCTAAAGATGCAGATAGGTGCTTTTGAAAATCTCACTAGGAATCTCTCTCTAATACCTAGAGGCTGAGGCAGGCTAGGAGGTAGTCCAGAGCAGAAGTCAAGTGTGTGTGGCTGGTCATGTAGCCCAGAAGGCAATGGTCTATTGCTCAGACAGCTTCCTCTACCTGTTGGGGCCTTTATGTTGTCCAGTTACCCATAAGAGTGCTGCCTGTCCATCTAATCAGGCCTGGGGCAAGGCTACTGTGGGTCTATTGCACAGAGGCTGTTGATTGGGGCAGCAGTTAAGACAGCTACCTCAGGATCTGGTGAGCTTGGTTTCAACAGCGTGATCCTAACACTCTTCCGCTGAACCTTTTTGATTGATTGCAAACAACTTTTTTTCATGGAGAATTTTGAAATCTTGTCTCATTCCAGTTTAGAGAGAGCCTAATTTCAGAATCTCAATCCTTTACAAAATGGAATTTCCATCCTCTGCTGAGCGCTAATGGCCAGCATTTCTTATGTAATCTAGGGTATTTCTATTTGGTTTATCACAGAGGAGCCCTACTCATGTACCATGACCCCATTGTAGTAGGTGCTGTATAAACACAGAACAAAAAGATGTTCCCTGCTCTGTTTCATCTCTATTTATACTTTATCTTATAATATATACAAATAGAAAAATTAAAAATTAATTAACAGTCAAAAGGGATGTTGACATTGTTAGAAAGATTTCCACATGTTTCATCAATGTTTTCCTGACCAGCAGTACTGGTTATTTATGAAACAATTCACAAACAAACGTATTTATGGGCAGAAATCAGCTGAAGAGAAAACAGACCCTAATCCATTTTAAAGAACTCATTGTGCAAAGGACCATCTAGATTCTAGAAAATGATCATGAAACTACAAAAGTACTCATTGAACATGAAATCCAGGCTTCTAGTGACTGATCCACCTCAGGCAAGAAGTCACTGCTGGAGCTATTCAAAAAGTAGAAGGAAATAACTGAAAGAGAAGAGGAAGAAGAAAAGCAGGTGGAAAAGGAAGCTCATTTAACACTTTAGTTAATGATTATGAATGCAATATTTGGTGATAAATAAACAAATCCCAATATCTGATGTATACTTATATTCTTTTGAAGGGTCCATGCTATTCTACCCTATGTCAACTTCAGTTATCAGAATTGTATGCCAGTATGTACCTGTTATACACAAATGTTTTTTTGTTAATTGAAAGGGGATTAATGGTAGTACTTTCTCAGCTGCACTAAAGGATAGTGCTCTCATGGCTTCTGTTCTCCTGCTTGATTGTGGAAAAAAGGAGTTTGGAGAATAGGAATGCCTGGGGCTTGGAATGAGAAGTTTCATGTCAGGGTCAGGTGATGAGGGTGGAAACTGGCTGGGAGAAAGTTTCACTATGTTGTAACCTGGTGAAAAAACATTGTCTGGATCATTATGTATCTTCCAGTGCTGTCTTAATTGCATTCATGTAAAAGTTACCTTGGTTGTGTTCCTCACAGAATATCAAATGCGTGTATTTCCATAGACGATTGGTGCCACCATATACTGGAGGGACATAATCTAAAGGGGAGGACACGTGAACGTCACATGTGACTCCTCTGCCCAGTTATGCCCCCACCCCTGTCCTGTGTCCAGCTCGGGGCCACTGCACTCTCCCCACCCCACATTGCCTGTGAGTGTGTGGGTTCTGTCATTCTCTCCCTACAGCTCCCCGCCCCAGGGCATGTTCAGCTGCTCTCCCTGGCAGCTAGGTGGGGAGTGTGACTGAGCTGCTTCTGCCTGAGAGAGCCTGACAGGGAGGCAACAGTGGCCCACTCCCTGCCTGGACTCAGCTGTTGGGGAGGGGAGAGCTCCAGCTCACTTGGCCCCTGTCCCACAGCAGGGCCCGGACGGGGGGTGGGGGGGAGGGAATGACCTGCTGCCTCTCCAGCTGCCAGAGACAGGGGCTGAGTGAGCTGGAGCCACCTCTCCCACACGCAGCAGCCAAGTCCAGGCAGGAAACAGGCTGCCACTGCCTCCTTGCCAGACTCTCTCAGGCAGAAGCAGCTCTGTCCCACTCCCTGCCTGTCTGCCAGGGAGAGCCCCTCACCCTCCCTGACCCTGGCAGGCCAATTTTGGTGGGGAGGGGCTCTTGACACCTCATACCTCCCTTACATGTTGCCTCTGTGTATATCCAAACATAGGAGTATCTAGTATTTATGGGTAAGGCAAGCATTCAGTTAACTATTTGGGGACTCTTTGTGCATCATTCCCAGTCAAAAAGATATGTCCTTAGGGAATGTCTATCAAGTCCTGGAAAAACAGATAAACTAATCCTAAACATTATTTTGGGTTCTCATTTTGTGTAATATAAATGCTTTATTAAAAACTCATGTCTATTGTAAAATTAAAATTAACAGATAAATTTCACTAAATGTACTTTGCCTTTCTCATAGTGCCAACTAAATTATAACCTCTTTCTTAATTTGTACTAACTACATTCCCTGCTCCAATCTAATACAGAAGATTCATAAATGCTGAAAATCCATGTGGGCTGCTTTTGCCTAAGACTCTGTAATATAGTGATGTGAATTTAAGACAGAAGACATTACTTTTTTCTGTTAGAGGTCAATTAAATAATTGTTTGGGTTTTCCCAACATTTTTCACTTATTTAAAGAGGTTAAACTGATTTAATATCAAGAGATTCATATAGTTCTTTGCTAGGAAATTAAACCCCTCACTGTCCAGAGCATGAGTTTAAATTGTAACACTGCCATAAGGTTTGAGATTTGGACTACAATGATATCTTATACCGATACCATAAACTCTCAGATAATAATGAAGAGGTAAAGAAAAGGGTGGTTCTCCTGTGGGAGAATTCCCTCCTCAAACTTCAAAAGAAGGTAAGTGTTACTCTGGGTTTACAAGTACAACAAAGAGTTTCAGACAGAGTTTGAACATTGAGCTAATGGATGTGTCTATCCGTGTGGTTACTTACATATTCGTTCTTTAATCTGATGACAAGAAATGTTCACTACTACCTTTTCTGGAAAAGATGTTGAAACAAGCTATCATAGTTGGCACAATCTGTGCTGTCAGCTGTAGCTGCTGCTGACATTAAATATGTTCCTACTAATAGAGTGACCTTGAACCTGAAATGATAACCAGAAAAAAATTAAGTTACATTAATTACTATAAAGTATCTAGATACATGATGTACCCTGCCAAATAGGAGGTTACAACTAGCCTGCAGAAAGAAAAATCCAATAACTGAAGGCTGCAGGGAGGACACGGAACAAATTTGTTTAAACTATCAGAGGTCAATCTGATTCATTAACAAACTGTGTGAGAACACTCTACTACAGGTGACTGGGAGAGGAGCACACCACAGAATAATGTAATCAGATCCTTTTTCACCCTTTGTCACTCCAGCCTTTTAGTAGAATTATGCCTTATATGTCCGGACAGATATTGAATAAATTAGTGCTTCAAAACTAAGCAGATGAAAAACAAGTGTATACAAATGATGGGCTCAATCAACCTTTTGAGACTTTTCCCAGCGTTGGTGAATAACAGAGCAAAATGAGTCCAGGAACAACCGGGGAGCATGCCCATTGCTATTACCCAATAAGGAGTGCAGTTTACATTCCTTTCGGTGGCATAGGGGAGGTCAGGCTAAGCCCCCACTGACTCCCTGCTGTCCCATTGTAGAGTAGTTAGTGCCACTAGCTAGGAGCAATTCTTGCTCTCATGAAGTGCAGTTTTTGTCTGGCTCATGCACAGAAAGCTTTTCCTCTCCCTCCTTGCACATCTACACCAAGAATCGTCACAAACTGGCCCCATGGCCCCAATTCAGGAATATACTTAAGTGCACGAATAACTTTAAACAGTGTTCAGTCCCATTGACTTCAGTGGGAATACACATGTTATAAACACACTTAAGTACCTTTGCTGAATCAAAGCCTAAATGAATAAACTGTAGTATAAATAAATACATGCTGGGGACCCTGTGTGTGTATACATATATAATTTTCCTTGGCAACTTGACCACCGTAAATACCTACATGGACAGACAGATACAATATGTACAGAAAGCATAGAGACCTACAGCAAAATCCATTTTTAGCTGTATAATAAGGCAAGTCTTTTAGGCATTTCTGTTGGCAATATAAATCAAGAGAGCAAAGCTTCAATGGGTTAAATGCTTTACCACCACAACAATAATGCAGAAACATAACGGTGAAGTCCTACCATATTACAGGATACAGTGTACAGGATAGGGATGAACTTCTTACATTATAAAGTACAATACCAACAAACACCAGATGTAACACTTTTAAATTATTTATTAAAGGTGACTCAAACTATTGTCCCTCACTGTATATTTTATTTATTTGATCTAGAAACGCTTCTCTCACTTATGTCAAAGTAAACATTAAAAAATTTAGCCACAATTGTGATTTTTTTGGATGCCTCAATTTTTGGGTGCCCCAAAGTGACACAGCTTCAGGGGGCCTGATTTTCAGTGTGGATGCTCTGTATTTTCTGCCATTTAGCCTCCACAATGTCTCCATCTGGGTAACCATAAATGGAAACATCCAAAATAAGTCACTTTTGAAAATCTTGGCCCTTGTTGAGTGTCTAGGAGCTTTATGGACTTGAAAGATCAATGCGTGCCTGAAGGAGACTTATAGCCATTGTGATTATTTAGTCTGATCTATATTGACTGAAATGTGCAGCCAATTGTTTGATTACACTCATGGTTAGTTTCTAAAAATGTTCAAGAGACCATATTACCAAACTTAGCCAAATGTATTGTCTAAAGACAAAACAGTATAATACAAAAAAGGAGATATACATACCTTTGTGACATACTCAGGGATCAATCCAGACTAATGGGTATTTGTATCAATTATGAGTTTTCAAATGATACTTCACAAGGCATAGTTAGTACAAAGATTATTACACTAGTGGACACAGGGATATATTCTGTTCCAGCCCTCCTTCTGGGAAGCAAAGTCTCGCAGAGTGTTCCCCTTACACAGAAGGTGTGCTTTAAAGATACAGATTTCAGCTAACAGTATTTATAATTTGATTTTACATGTTACAAAACTTTTGTCTATCACTAAAAGTTTAAATTTAAACCAGTAGTTTGTGCCAGTTTTGTCCTTAGTACCTCCCTATGCTTTCCTGTATCTTATTTTGAATACTACATTCCAAGTGTTGATGAGCCATGAAAGCACTCCCTGTTTGTACTTGATACAAAGTATTCATGCATCTTTGCTTTGACAAGGTCCCTATTTTTTAATGCCAAAGCTTACTTCAGCTTTGCAAAGTGTTGTGGGATGCTTGACTTAGGTCAGTGTTTCCCAAACTTGGGACGCTGCTTGTGTAGGGAAAGCCCCTGGCAGGCCGGGCTGGTTTGTTTACCTGCCCCATCCGCAGGTTCGGCCGATCGTGGCTCCCACTGGCCACGGTTCACCGCTCCAGGCCAATGGGCGCTGCGGGAAGCAGCGTGGGCCGAGGGACGTACTGGCCGCCGCTTCCAGCAGCTCCCATTGGTGTGGAACAGCGAACCATGGCCAGTGAGAGCCGCGGTTGGCCGAACCTGCAGACGGGGCAGGTAAACAAACCGTCCCGTCCCGCCAGGGGCTTTCCCTACACAAGCGACGTTCCAAGTTTGGGAAACACTGAACAAAAATGTTTGGGAAAAGCTGAACAAAAATGTGGGAAGAGCGTAATTAGTTAGTGAATGTAACTTCCTAACACCAATATATAATGTATATTAATATAGTTTATAGTATGCCTAGTATATATGTATTGGCTAACACCTGCAGTCTAGCAATAGAAATACTTAACTAATGGGGAGGAATAAAGAGCATTCAGAAAATTAAAAAATAAAATTAAATAATACAGAATTAAATCTGACAGAGGAAAAATGTTCAGAAAGACAAAGACAGAGATTTATGAGAAGGCTAAAAGAGGTTAAAATAAACAATTGTAATATGTAAAGAACAAAAGGTCAGATACAGTTTCTGCAGCACCTTTGAGATATGAGAACAATCAATTGACAGGATAAATAACTTTACTAAAAAATTACATGAATTCTTTACTTAACTGTTAGCATAGAAGAACAGTGGAGAAGCAGGTTTACATTTCCCAGGAGCATGGGAAGAAACAGAGGAAAATCAGGATCAGAACTAACCAGTGGTCAAGAAACCAAAATATCTAAAATTTCACAAACTTAAGGGTGAAATAATATCAGGGAACACGGAGATGGCTGTTCTCCAATATCTTTAAAAATCTGGAGGAGGGATGATTCATTAAGGAATAAACTATGCTATAAACTTGACAAAGGATGTGGAGCAGATCAAACTCCAGACCCATGATATTGACCCCTTCTCCATTGAGTTTAGGTATGGTGTAAGAAAAGGACAGCACTCATTGGTGCCAAAATGTCAATGGACTTAGGGTCTGATCCTACAGAACCTTTCTAATACAAATACTGCTTACTCACGCAAGCAGTTCCATTGACTCCACCTGGCACTACTGCTTGTGCATAGGACTATTTATGAGCAAGGGTATATAGCAGTGTTTCCCAAACTTGGGACACCGCTTGTGTAGGATAAGCACCCTGGCGGGCCGGTCCGGTTTGTTTACCTGCCCATCTGCAGGTCCGGCCGATCGCGGCTCCCACTGGCCGCAGTTCGCTGCTCCAGGCCAATGGGGGCTGCAGAAAACGGTGCGGGCCAAGGGATGTACTGGCCGCCACTTCCAGCAGCTCCCATTGGCCTGGAGCAGCGAACCATGGCCAGTGGGAGCCGCGATCGGCCAAACCTGCAGACGGGGCAGGTAAACAAACCGGCCCGGTCCGCCAGGGGCTTTCGTTACACAAGCGGCGTCCCAAGTTTGGGAAACACAGGTATATAGGATCAAGCCTAAAATTAAACTCAGTGGGCCTAATTCTCCACTTCACTGGACTGATTTTATATAATTCCTTTGAATCCCATTATGTTACACTGGTGTGAAATTTATGTAGTGGTCTTGACTTTCAACCTTATAATTTGTAGTGGACTGCATCAAAAGTTATGCCCAGGCCATGCATCCAACAATATATATATGGCTTGATTATTTTATGGGGCAAGGGATGGTTTCTCCTTTAAATTAATTTTCTTAATTCTCAAAACCTTGTAAAAAACCATTATACCAAAACTTACTTGCTGCTTTCTCTCTACAGAGTATGAATACATTCTAAGTAAGCTTTGCAGGGTCAAATCCTTAGCTTGGATATCAAAAGTAGTGTGTTTCTGCATAGAAAAAGAGATGATGGACAGAGATGACTAAGGATCAGATTCTGATGCCCATAGGCTATGTTTATGCTGCATCTGGAAGCAAGCCTCAGGTCCTGTCCCACAGGCTCAAGCCGATAGGGCTTGAGCCAGCACACTAAAAATGCTGCGTAGATGTTGCAGCTCAGGATCTGAAGCCAGGATGGATGGGCTTGAGAGCCCAAGCTCCTGCCTGAGCTGCAACATCAATGCAACAACTACAAAGCTTTATAAGAGCACTAGCATGAGGCTGTGCACAATATGCAGTGTAGATATACCCTCAGTCACGCTGACTAGCACCTTGACTTCAATGAGACCACTCAGAGAATACATTCAAAGTGAGCATGACAAATATTGATATCTCTTGGATGAAGCAAGTCTAATTCTAAATTACATAGTTTTTTTTAACAGAGCAAAATAGTCGGGCACCATTAAGATATGTGAAAATAGACTCAAAATAACAAAATGGTTAACCAGCTGTTGGTATTTTATACAATGCCAGCTTCTATATATTTTAAGCCAAAAAATTGCAACTTCAGTCCCTTGCTATTACTGAAATCAACAGTTTTAAAGATTGCTTCAATGATTTAAAATTAGACTGGACAAGCACTAGAAAATATAGAGTAAGAAGCAATCCTTCATTAGCCCCTAGCAGATGGGCTAGATAACCAAACAGATCTTTACATCTCAATTTAATATGATGCAATGAACACAATGTGAAATCACTAAAATATAAAGAAGAATGACCAGGAACCGACAATACTCATGATAATTGTGTCCACCTACTGCTTAGGGTGGCATTCTACAGTCTTTTACAACAAACAGTAAGCGCATCATCTCTGACTTGTTAACATCACTCAAGTCACAAGCTACTTTCTTTCTACTGCTTAATACTATTTTAGTTTTTTTTCCCCTTGGCTTGTTTAGTGTGAGCCTTTAATTGGTTACACTAATCTTGCTCTACAACCAAGAGCATCAATGAAGTAGTTAAGTTTGACTCAGAATGACAGAAGCTAATATAATTAAATAGAGTAAATGATGTACCCCTAACTTAAAAGGAATTACTCATGAAATGCAGGAATTTTAATTTACATGTTGGTTTTTCTCTCATTTTTTCATGGCTATTGATTTTTGACTCCCTTAGATTTTTCTGGGTTTTCCCAGTCAATTACTTCCCCTATGCACAAGTACTGATACACTTTGGCTATTTTAATTGTTCATGGTTGAAAGTTTTCCACCTTAAAACTTAGAACATTATTATATCAAATCACTTCATTACTGTTAAAGTGTGTGTGTGTGTGTGCGCGCGCCTTCTCTAGTACCTTCAGTTACACATCAATACATTAACTGCCTTCCAAAGGATAAATGAATCTCCAGAGATCGCTCTGATATAATCTCTTCCTTCTTGTGGATCATTTCTTGTGCAAGAAAGGTGGGGTTTTCAGCAGAACTCCAGAATGGTTTCTTAACTAATATAGTGATTGTCCCAATCACACTTAAGCCAGTTAAGTAGATTTGTCTACCCCCTGGTTTTTAATAGGCAAATGAGCTCTGGTGATGACAGGGCACAAACTTAAGCACTAATGTCTTGCAAGTGTCCTCCTAGTATATCAAATTGCAATGTTATTTCCAAATACTATAATGAATACAGAAAGACAATGAAGGTGGTACAAATAGTTATTATTCAGCTATCTTTGTTGATAGATTGAGAGAAAATCCCTGAATTATATTTAAAAAGTCAGATCAGTTCTTTTTTCCTAAGGTGAGTAAAGGGACAGTTCAGACTGTGTTTCCTGATAGATATTAGGTATTTGCCCTTTTCTCTAAGGATCAGAATCATTAAAAAATCATTAACTTCCCTCCCCATGTCTCTTTTACAGGAATAAACTGCCAGGTTACATGATATAGTTCTGTACTAAGGGTTTTCAGTTTCAGTGCTGTATCACGTTAGACACAATCGTTGGAGACTGACTAAACAGAGACTCATGTAATCTGACAGTTTATTCCTTTAGATGAGACACAAGAGGTTAAGGAATTTCTGATTATCCTGATTTTACCCTTAGAGAAAAGGGCAAATTCGCCATACCTACATAATAGAGAAACTAATTGCATTTATATTCTTACAGTTGGAATTCTATGGAATTTCATTTCTGAGATGCTGGTTGTGGAAGATTCCCCATATCCATTCAAAGTAGATTCTGCAAGACTTTTCGGTTGCACCTTAACCCAGTGATGTGCACCACTGTGCCAGGCCAGGGCCTGCAGTTGGCTTAGGAATTACAGGTATTTGTCTACCAGAAATATAACCGTTTTGTATTGTAGGTTTCATTGTTTCTAAATAAACTTGTGGTTGATAGCTGTTCATCACATATTCATGTGTCTATGTCTTATTTATATGACCAAACACAGTAGTGGAGTGCACATGGCACTGCTAAATTACTGTCAATAGTATTATGTTGTACCTTTATTAGTTTAGGCCTAGATCATGCCATTAAATCTGCTTGCACAGACTCCTGCACTCATGTGGAGTCCCACTGATTTCCAACTGTAGGATATACCCCATATTTTGTCATCTTCTCCCTGATCCAGTCTTTTGTTTTTCCTTAAGTAAGCTATCTGGCTAAATGACTGCAAATACATATTTTATCTACTGGGAGTGCAGTCTTGCTGTGCTTCAAAAATATATAAATTTCAACATTTTACTTTTGCTTCCTACTTGCTATAGTGAGGATTAATTAATACTTGAATATAAGAAGTTCTCCACGTAATAGAAAAAAAGCATTATAATTATATCTATCAGGTCTTTCATAGCAGTCTGGCATTTGTTTTTGCTCTATAAAATGAAATAAAAAACCTCCAATCCTTTCTGCTGTGTCTTTGTATCTGCAACTGCATGTACTGCAGATCAAAACTAAATGGCCCCATGCTGTTCTGGCTGAAAACACAATTTTTTCAGTGCCAGCTTTATCTTTGGAGACTGATAACTTTGCTTTGTGTTTGCATTTTTTCAGCCAATATAATTTAGGAGATTCATAGTTTTACTTTCACATGTACACACATTTTATTTTATTAACTACCCGAGTTATACCAGAAATATTTTTTACGGATGAAAAATCCATGTGCATTTACTCAGTATTTTTGTGCTTGAACTTCATTAGTAATATTGTCAGATTTTTAAAAAACCCATATGCTATAAATGCATTTTTAACTAGGTAAAGAAATTCAAGTCAAGTTAAGATGTATGTTAATACCATCAGAGCTGGAGGTAATAATAGCAAAATACAACTGCATATTTTAACAGACCTATTTCAAAATTCTCTTGCAATAATGTAATTTATTCATGGTCTGTCTTCTGTGTGCATACAATAGATGTACTGTTAGTATCAGATCTCATTAAATTAAACCTTTGAAACTAGCAACCAAAAAAAAAATGTAAAGAGGCATTTGAGCTACATTATTTAAAATGTTTGATCAGAGCTGTATTTAGATTGTAGTACTCATGTTTTTAAGGCATATTTAATTTTTGCACAGCCTGTTAATAAGAGACAAAGTACTTCGGTGAAATGCAACTTAGTTTGTTGCATCATGGTTAACACAGAGAGAGTCAAATTACCAAATCCTTACAAAAACACCAGGCTGAAACAATTAAGTTATATAATCCAATACAATGACACAGAACTATAATGCTTTTCTCACCACTATAGTTTATAGGAGTACCAGCACTCAATGATACATGATGGGAAGACACAGAAGCTGCTCATGCAGAAGTAAAAAGAGCCATGCATACAGTCCCATTACTCTCGATATTGAGTGCACTTACAATGGTAAGCTAAGAAACAGATCAATGTAGAAAAGTGATAGTAAAATCAAAGTTATTATGATTTGGAAAATCTTACAGTGGGGGTTCAGTTTAAAAGGCAGAAACTTTCAGAGGTTTTAAGTAATCACTGTTCATTTAATTTTTCCCCTCTTTTATCTTCACTTATATTTTTATACAATTTTCCTGAGAATGTAGTGTTTGGGTGTCTGACTGCCATAAGCCCCAATGCTGCAACTGACTCTTGAGTAGATCTGTGCCCCCACATTAAGCCCCATTTACTGTGATAGATTTATACATGGGCATGTTTATCTGCCCTTATGGTTCTTTTTGCAGACTTGGAGCCACTGGTGTCCTCTATCCCTAGAATATATGCAGCCCGAGTATTGATGGTGCGTGCTTCTCCACATTGTCCTGCCAAGATACTTCAATCCTAGCCAGGACCTTCCACCTTGAGGTTTAAGATGATGGATTGCTTTTCAACTTACCCTATTCCTGCTCTGAATGCTGAAATTTCCAATAAGTGGTTGAAATAGGTGTAATTAAAAGTGCTGCACCACTCAATCAGATCCCATTCCCTCAAGACCCAATGTGCTACTCCCTCTCCTCAGACAACCCCATATCTGCAATTTAGCTGCAATTCCCTCTCATTGGGAAGCATCTTCCTCCTCTTAGAGCTCCCCAAAGCAGCACATCCCTTCACTCAGGAACCCTTGCCTCTGTCTATTTTTTTCCTCAGAATCCCCAAACTATTTCTTCACGTCAGGGAAACTATCCCCTCACATATCCATACAGGACTTTCACTCTTTTATGCTGGGAGAAATGGATAAAATAATATCTTCCAGTCTGCTTCCAGCCTCCTGTTGGTCCATGTTGTGGGAGTACGGAGCTATGGAGACTTTGAGCTGAGTGTCAGCCACTTGAAGAAAGAGTCCAAGATTCCCTGGAATAGTTCATTATCACCAGCAGAATTTCTAGAATCAGAAAAAGGAGCCAAGAGAATAGTAAATTATGTTTTCACTCTTTGACAGAGCATGACCTGCACTGAGAAGAATGCTCAGTGCCTATTGTATTTATGCTACAGAACCCTGTACATGTGACAAATGATGTAATCTGTTCTCAAATTAATCTTTTGAAAATGGTAAGTGAAAATGAATACTTGTTCTGCAGCTTATTTCTCTTCTGCACATATCAGATGTTTACTGACAAACTGTTTGTTTGAGGTATCCAATGTTTTGGACATAAAGAGTGACAAGATTTGCAGCTTCTATAAAATCAGACAACTGTAGATAATTACAGTGGAAACTGAAAAAGAGAGCCAGGTACATGGATTGCTTCCATGAAGATCAGATTGTGCTTGGCACCCATACATTAACAAAGAATAATTTAATTAGTATGGTGTAAAATTGTTTTGAAAAGAACAGTCAAAGAAATGTTTGAAGTGTATGAAAATGTAGTGTTTCACATTATCATCTGGATATGATCTCTACAGTGAAACTATCCTTAATGTTACACCTTAATTATCAAAGGCCCTAGGAAGCTAGAGATGAACAAATATAGACCTAGTTGGTTAATGAACTGGGAAGTCTAATTGTAAGGATCTCAATTAGGAGTACATTAAGGCTCTTCACAAGATGTCCAATCATGGGAATTTTGATAATGGCTTGAATGGCCATGGAACCTAGAGGGAACCTCACTGGTTTTGTTGGCATTTCTCTTCTTGTCCATTTTTAACCAGTCTCAAATCTAGGGAAAGGCAAAATCAGTGGAGATTAAGGCCTGATTCTCCATAGACCTGTGTCATTTACACCAAATAAAGGGATTGGATAGTGGGTGTAAATCCTTAATAAATTAGAATGGTAGCAATTTTCACCTGCTCTGCACTAACTTTGGACTGGTGTAAATGACTATTCAAGATGTAGGGCAACTGAGTATCAGGCCCATAGTCTGAATATAACCCAATTAAGGAATTGCATTCCTTTTTTTCTGAAATGAGTTCCAGAGTCTCAACTATGTACGAGCACAGCTTGCGCAGCTCTGTCACCACCAGTATTTTAAGAACATAAGAACATAAGAACGGCCGTACTGGGTCAGACCAAAGGTCCATCTAGCCCAGTATCCTGTCTACCGACAGTGGCCAATGCCAGGTGCCCCAGAGGGAGTGAACCTAACAGGTAATGATCAAGTGATCTCTCTCCTGCCATCCATCTCCACCCTCTGACAAACAGAGGCTAGGGACACCACCCCCTCCCCATCCTGGCTAATGTCCAAGTTAATGACTTAACCTCCATGAATTTATTCAGTTCTCTTTTAAACCTTGTTATAGTCCTAGCCTTCACAACCTCCTCAGGCAAGGAGTTCCACAGGTTGACTGTGCGCTGTATGAAGAACTTCCTTTTATTTGTTTTAAAACTGTTGCCTATTCATTTCATTTGGTGACCCCTAGTTCTTGTATTATGGGAACAAGTAAATAATTTTTCCTTATCTACTTTCTCCACATCACTCATGATTTTATATACCTCTATCATATCCCCCCTTAGTCTCCTCTTTTCCAAGCTGAAAAGTCCTAGCCTCTTTAATCTCTCCTCATATGGGACCCGTTCCAAACCCCTAATCATTTTAGTTACCCTTCTCTGAACCTTTTCTAGTGCCAGTATATCTTTTTTGAGATGAGGAGACCACATCTGTACACCGTATTCAAGATGTGGGTGTACCATCGATTTATTTAAGGGCAATAATATATTCTCCGTCTTATTCTCTATCCCCTTTTTAATGATTCCTAACATCCTGTTTGCTTTTTTTTTATGCAAGTGGAAATTCCCCCTTGAAATGGAGAATTCTCCACTGTGAATCTCTGACCAGTTCAAGGACATTTTGTGCTTGTATTTACTTAAGCAACATAAAGTGGCCTCAGCAGGAGAGAGAATCTGACCTTCAGTGATTTGCTATCTATGGACCAGATTTGGATGAAGTCCATAAATCATTCAGCCTGAATCCCTAGTGCAAACCAATCATTTATGTACAGTATGCTAGAAAAGAATTAAGAAATGCAACCCATTACCATTTAATACATATAAATATAGTTGTAGAGAAGGATCAGATTATAACTTTGATTCTTGGAAAAGTTATAAGGAATACAACTATGCAATATAGATTCATTAGCATTACATACTAGGTCATTGGTGCCTTCAATTTCAAGTAAACAAGCTATCATAAGCTACCTAGAACTAAAGTAAAAGTGGATTCTACAATGCATCCTCCCTTACTCCTCAATTTTCATATTGCCGTATTAGTTCAGATGTGGCTCTTTTCCATGATATCCAATATCTAGTAAACTAAATTAATCAAATGTGTTCTGTGTGTATTTATGGGGCTGCAATAGTTTTCAGAAAGATGAAGCTAAATAGTAAATACATTTACTTCACAAATACAAACATAGATTTACTTATGAGGAGTACATATATATTTTCTGATAGTTACTGTGATGTAGAGATGTGGGATGATTCTGCTACTTTCAAAAACAGAAGTCTAAACATTGATTGAATCCCAAATATCAATCTGCATAATATGATTTAAGGATTTAAACTGTCTCAGTGACATTCTGGACAACTTGAAGTCAATGGGAGCTTGGCCGTTTATATCAATAAGGTTAGGATTTCACCACCTGTCTGCAATGCTTTAAGGAGCTAAACTGATTTGAAATCTCATTCTATACATTTTTATTTTATTATAGCAGTGATTTCAAAGAGCCCGAGAGGCTAAAATACACAGTGAATTTATGCGATGCACACCTATCATACTCTATTCCTTAAATAATAAGAATAATAATCTGATTTGGGCATTTCACCCCTGACTAGCATGGAGAATGAATTTTAAAGGATGGCATCAGTTAACTGTCAAAGATAGTTCTCTGTTTATTCAGTCTTAGGAAAGCTTCTTTTATTTTTAAAAAAATCCAAACTGCAGTTCTGAAGAAAATGGATATAATTTTCCTTCCTATAACATGAGAAATATTGGATCAATGTTATATTTGTCACAGATGAAGATACTGACATTATCTACATGCCTCTGTATAATCCACTCGATTACAATACAGAAGCAACATTCTCCAGAAAGCATCACAAATACACATAATAGGCCTAGTTCAACTTTGCAATTTTATGTCAGTGTATCTCCATTGGTATCAGTGGAATTACACTGGCATACCAGTGGAGTAACGCAGTGGTGAATCAGGACAAATGTTCCTGAATGATCCATTTTCCATTTAGATCTCTGATATAACTTAAAAACTCCCAGTGACTACACATGTAGGGGTGTTGAAAAGCATGTTATTCCAGTAAAGTTTGATATTAACTTACAGTAAAAAACATTCTGGCTTATCTGCCTTTTTCTGAAGGACTAATATAGCAACGTAAATGTGCAGCAGGCCTGATTCTCTGACCTGTCATATTCCATAACAGCTGAGTAAATTGTGTTGGAGCCAGAGATTGTCAAGAAGTAAGTTTTCCAGCGCAAAACGTTTGATAAGAAAGAAAAACTTTCATTTTTTTAATTTAAAAATTATTTGAAAATTTTGGGAGGCTTCATAGAAAATCAGTATTTGAAAAGTGTATAAAGTGTCAACAGAAAACTTTCAACTACTTCTAGTTGAAGTTTTAAAGACGTCTATACTGTGATGGGTGAACCAGCTCATGAGTAAGAGGCAAAAACAAACAAACAAAACCCATCAACATTCTCCCATTTCTACAAGCCAGCTTGAATTATTTTTTTTTTAGTTCTATAAATGTTTGGATACTTTTTTCTTCCATACCCATGGTCTAGAGGGTGTCAGAATCCTGCAATAAACACCGTCTTCCTGAAATACACAGACCAATTTTGTTAGTCTCAAGAGGTTCAGATAAATTTCAGTCAGCATCCATATCTGTAGAATTTGCTTAAAACCAAAGCAGAACTCCAAACCTTTTGCGATTTTCCCATTGTACTGAGTATACTACTTCTGATTATCAATCTATTTATATATATATATATATGTATTATATCTATCTAAATAAATATATTTATATCATACCTACCACTGACTGTCATGCTGACCAGCACTGACTTATTGTTTCCTTGTACTTCACTGTCTGTTTGTCTGTATCCATCTGCTATTTAATCTTATACTTAGCTTGTAAGCTTGTTGGCACAGAGACTGTCTTTTTGTTCTGTATTTGTGCAGTGTCTAGCACAATGGAATCTTGATCCATGAGCCAGACTCACATGTGGTACAGTAATACAAATAATTAATAACTGTAAATCTTGTACCTACTATGAAAGGGATGTTAAAACCCATTATATTCCAGTTCTCTGATTTGGAAGACAAACAACATATATTTATCCATGGAAAAACACAGACTTGAGAACATGTAACAACATTGATAAAGAATAGTATGCATCCAAAAGCTTCTTTTCTGGTCAACTCCCAACTCATGTTAGTTTTATCTGGAGGTAGTTTGGCAGTAAAGTGGGAGTTATACAGGTTATTTGTAAAATCCTATGAATTAATTTACAGTGTAGGGCTTGGTCCTGATCCCACTGATGTTAATGGGAGTTCTCACATTTCTTCAATAGTAGCAATATCAGGTCTTAGACTTTTAAGACAAATACTCTTCAAAACTCATGGGAGAAAGTGTATAACTCCTACATTTGTTGTGGATGCAAATTGTATCCCTTAGCAATTTATAATAGTGGCAAGGATATCAAAAGCATTAAAATTCGGCTACAATAAATAATGTCTTTTATGAACCTTACAATTGATTTTATTTTTAGAATTTGTTTGGATTTTCATCATGCAGACAACCTGACAGAGGATTTTTTTTATGTTTGTCAAACTTTGGTCCTAAATATCAGGGAGGATAGGTAATTTCCTGGGGGTTTTTTAACTTCATTTTTTATAGACTAGACTAAAAGCCTGAGATAAATACAGAAATCTGTCTGATTTCCTGAAGGTGGTGAGTTTGCTGAAATGTTTCTAAAGACTGTATTTATTGTCATTAAGGATGTGGAAAGTGAGAGAGATGCTCTCATTCCAAAACTTGAAAATTGAAGGTTCTGTTGATACTTCTCAAAGGCTTACAAATTGATACTAAGGACCAAGGGACAGTGTAACTGGAAACTGGAAGTTTTAAAGCAGTGACTCAGAGTACTAGGTTGAACACAAGAACATAAATAGAGAACAACTTCAGGGAAGTGCTGAATTCTGGATATTCAAGAAGATTTGGAGTGTTAAGTCCCAGATGTCAATATCCCAAGGCTATTAGATATATAGGGATGGGTTTTTTTTGGATTCAGTACTTGAGCCACTTTTATAGCTATAGTAAGGATTTCAGATCTTAGGGTTGCCAATAGTATGAGTAGTAATGATTTCATGGAGTAGGATGAACCACATGTCACAGATGTTAGTCACATCACTTAATATGCTACTACCATGTCATGCGTCTGATGAAGTGGGCATTCACCCACGAAAGCTTATGCTCCAATACATCTGTTAGTCTTAAAGGTGCAACAGGACCCTCTGTTGCTTTATGCTACTAGAAGGATTCCAGATGCTACAGTGGTAAGGATGGTATAAGAGGCTATATAGAAAAGAAGTTGCTTTAGATTCATACTTTCACTGGTTCTTTTTTCTCCCTCGACAATAAAAATCAAGCTTTTGTCAAAAATGAGAAATGAGTTGTTTTCCCAGGTACACATTTACATTCCCTGATATATAATGAACAACTCAGGAGATGGAAGTTGATTTATTTGAGCATGAATGAAGCTGGAAGTAGATGTATTTTATCCTCCAAAACTCCAGATCTGTTAGGATGGTGATCTTATGGATGGCTGTCTTGGGAGATTGTGAGCCAGACTGTACTCTCATTTACACCAGTGTAAAGTAATAGTGTTCGAGCCTTGCCATTCTCCCTCTGTATACTCACTTTTATCCTTTTTTAGCTATATTGAGCATATCAAGTAAGGAAAGATCATGGGATGAGCAAATCCTGCAGTTCACTGAAGCATATATAGAAGCCACTGTTCCACTATGTCGATTACTTTCTTGACACAAGTGGCTGAAAGTGAACAGCTGGGATATGAAATGAGCAGCACAGTATGTCTAAGAGGGACAGATTCTGCTATCATTTAACCCCATGTAAACCTGGATTAGTTCTTCTGAAGTCAATGAACAAGATACTCATATTTGACTTCAGGGGAACTATGCTGATGATCTGATCCAATGTATTTACTCTGAATTTACATTAGTGTAATTGAAGAGAGAATCTGACTTGTGATCAGACCCATAGTATATAAAAATGAATGAAACAACATTAAAAAAGTATCTGATCTCTTGGTTTGTAAGGAAGATCTCTTGGTATTTTATCCACCATTCAGTTTATTAAGATAAAACTAAAATTTATTGTAAGACCAATGATTCTCTGTTCAAAGCTCAAGCTAGCTCAGGATAAATTAATCAATATTGTTCCATATGTATTCAATTTACAAATGAATAAGATAAAACAATGAGAAAAGGAACTAAATAATATTCACATAGAAAAATTAAAATCCCTTGTAATAGGTGCACAGAAAAGCATTGATGCAGGATTATGAAGTTTAATTACTTACAAAGACAAACATTATTTGTTTCTATATGAATATTCCAACTGCATTTCCAGTTCATTGAATGTTGTATGCAGTAGTAACCATTAGAATCTTTACAGTTGTAGTTTACCAATAATTAATTTTACTGTGGAATTCCCTATTCATAAATAAAGGAAATATGACAAATGACATTAATGTTACCTAGGAAGAAGGTAACACTGACAATTATTACTACAATCACTGTATCATAGGCTATTATCATCTGTAGCATTTTTTCTTCTTGTGGAATATCTGCAAACAGATCACAATTTTCTCAGATATGTTCAAGAAGTATAGGGAGCATAAGCTTTCGTGGGTAAGAACCTCACTTCTTCAGCTGAAGAAGTGAGGTTCTTACCCATGAAAGCTTATGCTCCCTATACTTCTGTTAGTCTTAAAGGTGCCACAGGACCCTCTGTTGCTTTTTACAGACTCAGACTAACACGGCTACCCCTCTGATACTCAGATATGTTCATTATTCAAATTTATTCATTTGATTTCTTGCCAACAGTTTGCTCTGAATATTCAATAGCTGATATTCAAAATTCAAATTATGTTGATTAGTTGTAATTGGTCACATGAATCATATATTAGCTGTTTGCTAAATGAAAGGATCTAACTCTTGTAGTCTGGAAGGGGCTTTAAAGAAAGAACTGGGATGTTCAATTCACATGAAGAGGCAGCAAGTAAACATAATTAGGGAATTTTAAATATGTTGCTGCTTGGGACATTGTAGGCTGCATGGCTGTCCCTCCCTTTCAGTCTCTGAGGGAGGCCACACCTCTTTGCTGTCATGCACCTGTAAAGGTAAGCCCAAAGAGGAGAATTAGCTATACCTAGTGCTCTGGTCCTCCAGACGGGCAAAACAGTACGGCAGTCTATGAGCCCCGGGCCCTCGGTCAGGGCAGGACAGCAAACAGTTAGTAGGTTCTTGCCTGCAATCAGGGCAGAGCAGCTAAGCAGGAGCTTAGGAGCCCCAGGTAAGGGTGAGTACTAATAAAATGTAGAGGTTCAGGTAGGGGTGCCTGAGGAGTGCAGGCCTCCTTGCCTAAGGAGGGGAAGTACTACCACCCCAGGGGTGGGATGGCAGGGGGGACGCAGGCCCTTCCAACTCCACTGCGTCCCAGCCCACGGCACTAACAGTGGCAGAGTGGTCCGCCACTGGATCAGCAATGATCCGCCCGCAACACGCTAACCTTGTATCAGGCCAGTTCCCAACCAGACTCTTGCCTGGTTTCCCAGGGCTGATTCCGACTCTCCCTCTCGGGTGTACCTGCATCTGTCATCTCAGGGAGCTCTGGCCAGTCCACAAGTGGCAGCCCCAGCAGCTCCTCAAAATCTCGGTCAGCCAGCAGCCCAGGTTGATCCAGCCAGTCCTTAGGCGGCAGCCCTGGCAACTCCCCAGTGTCTTGGTCAGCCAGCAGTCCTGGGCGTTCTGGCCAGTCCTCAAGAGGCAGTCCTGGCAGCTCCTATGCAGTATCCAGCACCAGGCAGGATGCATCCATCTCCTGTGGTGGCTCCAGCCTAACTGCAGGGCCTGCCTTTTGTTCTTCTCCTTCCTGTCCCACCTTTCTGCTTCTGGCAGGGCGGACAGGGCTCTCCTGGTTCAGCCCACCAGGGGGTAGTTGTGGTCCCTCCCTCTCACTCTCTGAGGGAGACCACGCCTCCTTGCTACAGACATATAGGTATAATTCCTAGAAAAACTAGGCCACTGTAAAATGTCAATACAGAGAAATGTGATTGTCTTTATTCACCGTCACAAAAAGTAATTGCATGTGCAGACGCTCTTAACAAAATGCAGTCAATGTCTAGCTCATTTGCGTACCTGTCTGTAAGGCTCTGGCAAGGGGTTTTGGGAACCCTGTGCTCATGCTGTGACAGCAGTGTTCAATTACACCGCATTGCATTTAATGTTCTGTAATTTTCTTTTATCACCACACTCCGTGTCACAAAGTAACCAGGTGCAGTCTGATCCTTGTCTTAATTCAGTTACTACTCTACCATAGTGCTGTGTCAAATATGCAGTCATGAAGGGTTAAACTTCACTTTTCATGAGCATTCATGAGAGTAAAACTCAATTAGTTGAATATTCATGAAAAACAAACAGAAAAGAGACATGAAAATAGATGAGACCTCATTTTTAAATGCAAGCACCTACTCACAGAAAATATTTTGAGGTACTTGATTAGCTCCTGTAATTTGTTTGTGATTCTACATTCACATGGATTGTTTTTTACCTGAAATGCAGTGATTTGTTAATTAAACATGTTGTTTTATATAATAATAATCATGCTTAGCACTGTACATTTTTGCAATGTTACACAAATATTAAATAAAATATAAAGTAAACAAGCAATTAATCCTCTCAACATCCCTCAGTGATAGGTAAAATAGTTATCAGAAGTAAAGAGAAAAAAATTCAAAACTGCCTCATTTTAGACACCTAAATCCATATTTTTGGCAGATAAATGGTTTGAATCACCAACACATTGAAAACCTGCAGTTTCTGAGTGGCTTAATTTTCAGAGTAGAAAGTCAAACAGAAGTCATACTGAAGCCATTAGGTTCTGCAGGGCTCAGCACCTCTGCAAATCAGGGTGCCTTAAAATCTTGGTGCCTAAATATGGATTAAGTGGCTAACTTTAGTTTGAAAGTTTGAACATTTTGATCTAAGGGACAAATCTGAAACTACACAGTCAGCAACTGACATAGCTAGAAGTGCAACTCACTGCCTTGCAATCAATCCCCTATGTTACACTACCTCCCTTGAGTCAGGTCTAATGGCTTGTGACAAGTCAATTAAAACCAAGCTTTGTATGACAGTTTGGTTGTTTATGAAGTGAATTGATATGTGTCCATAATGTAGTATACTGTATGTTTAGTTTATTATTGTTATGAAAATTACATTGGTACGTGTACATTGCACTGGTTTGTTGGTCAAAGAAAAATGGGTTGTTGATGGATGTTTTGTCTCTAGAAACTAGGCCCTGACTCTGAAAAGGGTTCTATGTAAACATGGGGATTGGTATGTGTGGATCTTTTTGCAGGACTGAGGTGGGGTAGAGAGAGATGATTGCATAGAAGGTAACAGGTGGGGTTGGGTGGATGGGTGAGGGAGGTGATTTTAAGGGATTTGATAATTAGTCAAAGTGTTGGTCTGGCCTGGGACTCTATTAACTGGGACTGAGCAAACAATAAGTGTCAGTCCTTTAGGTAGTCCCCTAGCAGGACAGAGGCAGGATTGTTTTGCCAGGATCAGTATGATGCATATACTATGTCAATGACATACAGTTCTCTCTTTCATCCTATCTGACCTGGACAAAGCGGCGGCAGGGCGGGGGGAGGAGGGGGGGCGTACGGCGTACAAGTTAGATGTTGTTGTTGGGTTTTTTTAATCTGAATATAGATGAGATCTGTGATTCAATTCAGAGAAGACTGAGATAATATTGGGTACTTTGGGAAAAACGCCGGAAGTGTTGGTGGCTTTTATAATGTTACCCCACAACTGAAATTCTGACTACCATGTGTAAATCAGGTTCCCACCTTGAGGAGATTTTAGATGCTGGTCTGCTCCTGGATGACCAGATAATGTAGGGTGACCATATTTCCAAAAGTAAAAATGAGACACTGAGCAGGGGTGGCCTGAGCCACCTGGTATCACTACTTGCCTGAGCAAGACCCACTCCCCACGTGGGGCTGCCTGAGTGCCCCCCTCCCCCCCATGCCAGGCTGGCCCAAGCCCAATGCCGGTTGGGGCTGGGGCTGACCACCCGAGTCCCACACCTCCCAGGGCTGACTGCCCAAACCCTGTGTCACCTGGGGCTGGGCCTCACTGTCTGTGCCCCCCATTGCTGACTGCCCGAGACCCAGGCTGCCTGGGGCTGATAGCCTTAGCTCCACTGCCATGCACCTGTCATCACCTCTCGTCCCCCAAAAACACCCCTCTGTGCTCCCTAGGGGGACACATCCCACTTTTTGGAAAAACGAGAAAAATGCCCATTTTAGCCAAAAAAGTTGGGTCGTTCTGGACAGGGCTTAAAAAGGGCCCTGTCCAGGCCAAAACATATTGACACCCAAGTTAATGGCTATGGTCAAGAATACCTTTTTTCTTCTGCTTCTAGAGAGAAGAATGCAACCTTTCCCTCCTTTGCAGACCTTGCCACTATTATCCCTGCCCTTGTCACCCTGAGATTAGATTGCTATAATGTGCGCAATATGTGTCTTCACCTTGAGACAACTTCAAGACTGAATCTAGTACAAAATTTGACAGCATGCTTATTAACTGGAGCTTCTCATTAGGACTGGAGCATATAACATAGAAATCTTGGATCTGTGCTGGCTTCCAAAAAGCTTCTGATTCAGTTCAAAGTCTTGGTGTTAGTCTATAAAACCCTAACTGGTTTGTGACCAGTTTATCTGAGAGATTGCCTCTCCACCCCGTACATGTTGCTTTAGCTGAGATCAGTGGAAGTGCATTAGGTTGTGCTCCCTCAGTATAGATGAGATGCAGCTGCTGACAGGATGTTCTCTGTGATGGGTCCTTCACTGCAATTGTTCACTAGAGCTTGGTTCACCTTCTGTGCAAGCTACAAAGTCCATTTTTTTTTCCTGGGCCTTTGTGGACTGGGGGTTTGGCTTATATTTGGTGGTGGTTATTTATGTGTTAATGTGGGAACAGCAATCTTGTCTATTACATTTTGTTGTACATTTTAATTCATGGGATGGCTTACTATCTAGTATTAGATGGGCACCTGTATATGGATAATAAATCTAAATAAATGAAACCAAAATTTGTTTTTTGTCTTGGGAGGAAGTCACAAGAATGAATTTTCAGACATATTTTCTAATAATAGATATAGAAAATTAATATAGTCAAATACAAATCAATCTGCTTTTTCAAGTCTGTGGAGCAGATTTTGATCTTATTTACACCAATAAAATATGGAATAACTCCAATGGAGATCCTCTGTATTTAAACCAAAGAAACAGATCAGAATCCACCTCTGCATATTGATTTAAACCAACATAATGCTATTAATATATTTAAATAATATAATATATCATATGTGTCAGATACGATACTATAGTGTTCTAAATACAAAAACAATTCTAAAGAGAGCAACATGGAACCTTTCAAGATGGCACTATCAAATTTCTACAATCAATTTTTGACATTTTTCAACTTCTCCTGTCACAAATATAATTATATACATTTTGAAAAGCCTGTGGGTTTTAATAGTCTGTCAGTCACCTTGTCCTTCTTGCTTTTTTAAGATGATCTTTTTAATTGAAATAATTTAATCCTAAATTACTTTGAAAATAAAAAGAATAAGAGTGGAAAGTAGCTTTGACTGGAATGGGGATCTTTCAGTATGCCAGAGTAGAGCTATTTTAATGCAATTGCAGTCTTTTTCTCCTAATGCTTGTTAAATGTTCATAATAACAAATATTACACCAATGTAAAAAAATGTACTGTATAAATAAAGCTTCAAAGAACTGCATGTGGGGCCTAAACCTATGACTGCTTCCTGTGAGGTTTTAAGAACTTTCAGTTCTGATTAAAGTCAATTGGAGTTGAAGGTGCACAGTACTGCTCACCAGAAGAAGGCCATAGTCTGAAAAATATTATTAAATCACTTTTAACACAGTTGTATCAGTGGAACTTAATAAAGATCTGAGCAACATGTCAAGTGAGTTTAATTCTTGTTTAAGCAAGGGATTTTCAAAAGCGTTCAGCACTGTTGTAACTTTATTTCCATTGGCAATGATATGAAACTCATTTGGGGGGATCATAGAAGACTCCAATAAACAGCCAGGGATTTGGAGAGGGATTTTCTAAAGCATTCAGTGTTGGCCTAGCCTAGTTCACTTTGAAATCAATGGGAGTTTTTTTCAGAATCGTCCAATGGCTCATCATACTTGCCCCCAATCACCGAGCTCAGAAATTCACTTCACCAGCATAAATCTTGAGTAATTGATTTGCATACAAATGAAATACAAGTTGGTTAGGGAGGTGAAATCTATCCTTTTCTCCGCCCTCATGCCAGGGTAGGTCTGTAGTCACTAGTTTAGTTTATGGGCTGGATTAAGAGTGCTGCTACTCCTCCCCACTTTTCTTGGGTGTTAGTGTCACTGGTTTTATATACATTTGGATCTGCTGAAACATTCCCTGGATCACCATAAAGTCACTTTTATGCAGGGTCAGTATGGTTTTTATCAAATGTCTGATTAAATTCAATATTTGTTCTATGTAAGCTTATGACTGTTGTGTAGACTATGAATTCACATCCACAGATGATATAAATTGGCTTAGTTTCACTAAAGTCAATGGAGCTCTATTACCCAAGGTTTTCTGAACCCAAAGCTCTTGGTAACTTTTACACTTAGTGAGGCTGTGGCAGGAAATAAACCAATGGGGAAACAGCCACCAACTGGAAGATGGTTGACACAAGCAGTAGAAGAGTACTCTTACTTAAATCTACACTTTATTTAGTCTCAAGCACTTACACACATCCAAAACAGGTTAGTAAATCACGCCAACCCTCAATCATTACCAAAGTCTGGAGTGGTTTCTGAGTGGTACAGCGACAGCCATCTGCTGGCCAATATTTAGTCTGCTGGTGGGGACCCTAAGATGTGGCCACAAAGTGATTCAATTAGCCTAAACTTCTCCTCCCTTATTTATTCTTGCTAGTCTGACAATAACATGTCAATAAAAAAATTGTTAAGCAAGCAATTTCAAAGACTAATCAAGAGATTACCTCAGACTGTTAATTAGACAGATGTGTTTTTGTAAAGTCCCCATGCTTAAGAGCCTGACAAACACATCCCAGAGGGCAAATATAGATAAGCTTTCTGTTTTCTGAAACCCATTCCTCAGCAATTTCAACAGAGATGTTATCAGGAAGGATGAAGGGTCAGGCTCCCTTCTTGTGGTTGCTCAACAGTCCCCCCCCCCCCCCCCCCCCCGCCTTATTTTTGCTAAGGCTGCTTCAGAAGCCCACTAAATATTTACTGACTGGTTGCTTTTGGCAATAAGCATGATAACTGATATTCTAAATATCAGTAGTCGTCTAGGCAATTTACTGATCCATCATGATCTCCCTGTTCAGCTACACCAGTTTACACCAGATGAGGATCTGATCCAGTGTCTTGCATTAATAGATATGGTCTTAATTTCTTCAAAGATCTGTACAGATATTTTGGGGACATGCTGTGTGGAAAGATCACTCCCAGTGAGAATTCAACTCCTTCTCAGATCTTCATGCTTGTCAAGTATGAACTGATATAAATCTTGTTTTAAATATATATAATATATTATTCAAAAGAGGCAATGTGACCTAATGGATAGAGTATTGAACTAGGACTCAGAAGACCTGAGCTCTATTCTGAACTCTGCCACTGGTTTACTGGTTAAGCTTGGGCTAGTCACACCACATCCTCGTACCTCAGTTTTCCCATCTATAAATGATTATTGTTTTAACAGCAACATACATGGTGTATACAGTGTTGTATAAATAAATAAAATGCCAGATCCTTGTGCTGAGTTGCTGACAAACCAATGTAGGCATAATGCCACTAAGAACGATTATAATGGAAAATATAGCTTCAGCATAAATATTAATCAGGTTTAAGACATTCCTGTACCATGAAATTAAGCAAAGATTTTCTATTCTCTTTGAACATGGCCTACAAGGGATTATAAATGAGCCACCCAAAAATAATATTTAAAAAGGCTGCTATGTAACTTCAATACAGGTAAAGAATAGTTGTTTTTAAAATATACCCTTGGCATTTTATTGTTCCGTTTGATTAGGTTTACAGTGTTGCCTGACCTATGGAATATTTGATTCAGGGTATGAGCAGAAGACATCGAAATGGATAGGGGCATATAGGCAAAACATTGTTTCAGTAGCACTGATATGGCCAGTTATGCCCATTTCCTTTGATCTTTTTAGTACTTGGGCTCTTTAGTATAGGAATGACCCTTTCCTGGAGATCCATAGGAGCAGATTCAACAGCACAGTTATGAAGAGAGGTTACCAAGAAGCTGTCATAGTGCACCCTGGCTCCGGATGTATGAGCTAATTGTTCTATTGGCACAGCTGGTAACAGTGATAATGGGTATCCTGGATGGGTTCCTTGAAAAGGGAAACTCATTTAGAGACCAATAAACTGATTATAATGTAAATGTATAAATTCAAATGTATACATCTAGGAACAAAGACTGTAGGCCCTACTTACACAATCAGAGGAGCACTCTATCCTGGGAGGCAGTGAGTCTGAAAAAGATGTAGTGATTGCTGAAGAAGAGCTCCCAATGTGAGACTGTGGCCAAGAGGGCTAATGCAATGCTTGGATGCATAAATGGGGGAATCTCAAACAGGAGTACAGAAGTGACTTTACCTCTGTATTTGGCTCTCGTACAACTGCTGCCAAAATACTTTGTCAAAGTCTGGTGTCTACAATTTATGGAGGATGTCGATAAATTGGAGAAGTATGAGTATCTGGGTGGCTGCCATGTTCATACAACCACCTGACATCTCTGGTGAAGTGGGAAACAACAGCCTAGGGAGTTTAAGTACCACTAGATGTTCCACCCACGGAGGTCCTAATTGGAGGAGCCTACTGCACTCATTGATTGGCCCACACATGCTATTTAAGGCCTAGGGAAAACACCTGAAGATTGTCTGTGCAATTAGGTGGATCCCTGGCTTGCTGCTGCTAAGAGACCCTACCGCACACTCCTGATACTTTACCTTGCTCTTGGTTTCTGATCTCAGTCCTGCTCCTGATATCTAGCTTTACACCTAGTTCCTGGTACCCTGCTCTGCTCCTGACACCTCACCCTGTTTTTGTTCTACTAACCCTACTTCAGCTGACTTACTTGACTTTGAGCCAGTATGACTCACCAAACTTGACTATGACCTCATCCTACAGTGTAACATTAGTACTGACTGCTGCTCCTGGCTTTGACCCTATAGACTGAACTTGGACCACATCCCCTCCAACCCAGGCCCCGGCCTTGACCCACGGCCTTAGCCGGGGTCCTGACAAGACAATACAGAGCAGAGCTATGAGAATGATTAAAGGAAAACATGCCTTATAGTGATAGACTCAAAGAGCTCAATGTATTTAGCTTAACAAAGAGAAGGTTAAGGGGTGACTTGCTTATAGTCTATAAGTACATATGTGAGGAACAAGCATTTAATAGTGGGCTCTTCAATATAGTAGAAAAAGGCATAACATGAGCCAGTGGCTGGAAGTTGAAACTAGAGAAATTCAGACTGGAAATAAGGTGCAAATTTTTAATGGTGAGAGAGTAAATAAACACTGAACAACTTGCCAAGGGTTGTGGTTGATTCTCCATCACTGACAACTTTTAAATCAAGCATGGATGTTTTTCTAAAGGATATGTCTGAGGAATTCTTTTGGGGAAATTCTATGGCCTGTGTTATACATGAGGTCATATGTGTTATACAGTGGTCCCTTCTAACTTTGAAATCTATTAATAATTTTTGCTTGTCCTTTGTACAGAGTAGATGATGATTTCACAAGGCTAGTACCAGCTCCTATCTAGTGCAGCATTTCTGACAGGTAGATCCTCTCAACATGATCAAAGGATTTCTCTCTAATGAGCCATGTCACCACATAGAGCTCCTTGGCTTTCTTACCATTTCTGTGACATGGAGCAATCACTTTAAGAATATGAGCATTAAAAAAATTCCTATTTAAACCAACATTAATTGCGTAACAAAGTGGACAAATGTTTTTCCATCTCTCTGGCCAACACCGTAGGTAAAGTATTAAAAGAATAATTGAGGAGTAAAATGAAGAAGGCAGAGAGTATATGGCTAGTTTAAGTAGTACTGAAATTGTGTCTTCTTTAAGTGTCTCCAGTAGGGTTGCCAACTTTATAATCACACAAACCCAAACACCCTTGCCATGCCCCCTTCCCTGCCCCTTCCCCAAGGCTCTGCCCCTGTCCTGCCCCTTCTCTGAGGTCCCAACCCCACTTACTCCATCCTTCCTCCCTCCATTACTTGCTTCCCCCCACCCTCACTCACTTTCACCAGGCTGGGACAGGGGGGTTGAGATGTGGCAGGGGGAGAGGGCTCTGGCTGGGGGTGTGGGTTGTGGGGTGGGGGTGGGAATGAGGGGTTTGGGTTGAAGGAGGGGGCTCCTGGCTCGGGCCAAGGAGTTTGGAGTGTGGAGAGGGCTCTGGGCTGGGGCCGGGGATTGACGTGCAGGAGGGGGTGAGGGCTTCAGCGGGGGGGGCGGGGGCGCGGGGGGGGGGGTCGAGGAGGGGGTTGGGGTGCAGGAGGGGGCTCAGGGCTAGGCAGGGGGTTGGGATGCAGGCAGGGCCGGCTCCAGGGTTTTGGCTGCCCCAAGCAGCCAAAAAA
>NW_020664393.1:34503442-34522295 GCF_002925995.2 Terrapene triunguis
CCAGCGGGAATGAGGGACCGTCTGCCAAATTGCTGCCGAATAGCTGGGCGTGCCGTCCCTCTCCGGAGTGGCCGCCCCAAGCACCTGCTTGCCAGGCTGGTGCCTGGAGCCGGCCCTGGATGCAGGAATGGGTTTGGTGTTCAGGCTCCGGCTGGGTGGTGCTTACCTCTGGCGGCTCCCAGAAGTGACCAACATGTCTGGCTTTTAGGCTCAGAGGCAGCCAGGTGGCTCTGCGCACTGCCCTTGCCCTCAGGCACTGCCCTTGCAGCTCCCATTGGCCATGGTTCTCCACCAATGTGAGCTGTGGAGTTGGCATTCAGGGTAGGAGCAGCATGCAGGGGCTACCCCTGCACCTAGGAGCTGGACATGGTGGTCATTTCTGGGAGCTGCATGGAGCCAGGGCAGGCAGGGATCTTGCCTTCACCCCACTGTGCCACCGACCGGACTTTTAGCAGCCTATTAAAATCTCCCAGATTGCTTTCAATAGTCACCAAGACATTGATGCCGATTCCGGTAGACTACCGGCCAATCCGGGAGGGTTGGCAACCCTAGTCTCCAGGCTTGACCCTTTTCATTCCTGATACATCCCAGATACTATGGAAAATATTTGAGCTTCACGTTAAAAAAAAAAGAAAGAAAAAGAAAAATGAGAACTTCAAGGAACCTATCTGGTATTTATTTATTTGTTAATTTAGATTTTATTGATCTTGGAAAGACTTGCAAATTTTCCAACCTCTGGAATAACCTGGGGCTAGTCTCTCTTTTAATGAGCAGATCAGTAAGGATATTAATTTATTTCCTCATTTGTGCAATCACTGTATTTGCTAATTTTAAAAAAAAATATTTCTTTGTTATTTCATAAGATTCTGGTAGTCCAGTTTTCCCATCAGGAATAAAACAGGGAAAGTAGAGGTATTCCCCTCCCCCAACTTGCTGGAACATTTTTGTTAGAGAAAAATATGATATCCACGATTCTCACCTTTTCCTTTTAACTGTATGAAGGTTCTGTGCCTCTTTTGCATTTTTTAAAGAACTTGAGATACAATAATAGAATGGATCCATGATAACTACTTTTGCCCATAAATCTGTTCTCTAGAGAATTTTTCTAGAGCTCTATCATAATTGCATTATAGAATTACTGCCCTTTTTGACTGGTCCAGTGCTGGGTTTGGGATAAGTGGGTGCCCTGTCTATAGTAATTGAGTGGGAAATGTCTCCAGGCACACTTTTTTGTACAGTAAGGTTATCCTATAGATTCTGAGCCCTCAGGCGAACCTAACAGACAAATATTATTTCTACTTGACCTGTTCTCCAGGTCATTAAGTTTATCTTTACACCAAGTCAGAGTATTTTTTTTATTTCAATTATTTCTTTTTCTCCTTGTTTTTTTTTTTCAATTTCTCCAAGATAATTACTTGTAATTCAATTTAAAAGATCTGGTTCTCCAGAGGGTCCAACATCGACATATAGTTAATTGTTATTGACTTTGGGCTTGGCCTTTTCCTTCTCTTTGGCGTTCATTTGTCCTTCTTTGCTTTGCAAACCAAATCCTCCATCCCAGAGTTCCACTGGGGAAGGAGGTTAATTCACTCTTAGGAGTTTCGCGATTAAGTGACCAAAATAGACTATCATCTTTTGTGTCATCAGGTCTCTTCAAAAATGTCAGTGACAGATTTAAAACTCAATGGGCCTAATCCAAAGCCCATTGAAATCAATGGAAAGATGACAGATAAGCCCCATGTCATTAAACTCCATTACATGTGGGTTAAAATTCCTGGTGTGAAACCCTTCACTTTACCTACAGCACAGATTTCTCTACAGACTCAGGAAAAGTCAGGGTGCTGGTTGTAGGTATGTTGTCAGATATTCCATATTGTTTGCTTTTGGGAAATGATATTTTGGCTTTGAAAGCAGAATAGGTGAATCAGACCTCTTCAGGAGGCTTCCAGGTGGCAAGGGACTGTATTAGCCAAAAATGCAATTGGAAGCCCTGCCAGGGAACAGGAGGGGTGGATTCCCCCTACGAGAAACAAAGCGGAATCAAATTATATTCCTAGTTTATGCAGGCAAAGCCTGGAGTTTGTGAAGGGGGCTGAGATTGCTTCCTTCTCTGGGAAAGGACAAGACCTACTGACTTTAAGGGGAATTCTCTGAGTCCTAAAGCCCACATCAGGGGAATAAGCCCTTTTCTCAACATTACCAGGAACCCAGGGGCAGTACACAGCATGGTGGTGGCAGTACTTCCAGGGAAAAGTAAAGACACTGAGGCAGTTGCAGTGCACTGCCAATTCTGAGACACCCATCCCAGGGTGGGAGATGCCTGAGAAGAGTGTAAGACAGTTGCTTGGGAGATGAGAAAGATAACTACAGCCATGAAGGAGGGGGGACTTCTTCCCGTAGTCTCCAAGTGTTTGATAGTCTATGAAAATGAAAAGGATCCTGAACCAAGTGGAAGAGAGAATTCTGCTCACCTTGACTCAGTGTGTGGGGAACGAAAGCCCACCCCAGTGGGGTGGGGGATCAATACTTCCCTTCCCCCTGGAGAAACTGAGGTTAGGCAAGAGGAGTCCTCAGGTCCAAATCTCATGGGGGGGCAGAGAAAGAAATTTGGCTAAGGGCGATGTCTGAAGAATCTTCCTTGCCTGACACCTCTGCTTTGAAAAGCAGTGCATGGTTGAGAGCCACTTCACAGGGAGGCAATCCTAATTTTTTCCCCCTTTGCTCCAAAGAATGGCTGTTTGTAATACTTTCAGGGAGGTTGGGGAACCTCAACTCATCACTGAGAGAGCTGACCTCTTGGGAAACAAAGGGACACCACACACACTCCCTAGAAACAGCATGGAAGGGCAAGGTCTCAAGTTTACACCCAAAGGTTTTGGGGTAACAAGGGTAAGAAGGAGCATGTAAAAGTTCGGCCCCAGAGGTTCTAAAAAGAAATTATGCAGGATGGTTAACAAATGACTCTATATGGATTTTTGAAGGGTATATGCTATCTTGCTAGCAGAATGTTTATTATGTACATACTTGAAATATGAATTTATGAAAGGTAATGTCAGGAACATCATCAGGAGAATAAACCTGTCCAAGAAATAAGTTAAGGGTTCTCCTAGGATGCCTGTCAAGCACCCTGGTTACACCCACTTCTTTAGGAGGGAAATGTGACAGACATAACAATATCCTGCAATACCCTGGATAATATCTTTGGAGCCCTTGTATTAAAAATATTTTTTATGGGTTACTGTAAGACTGTATGTAACTTCTCTAGGATTGGGGGGATGCTAATGTAATTCCTCTTACACAGAACATATATTTATTTATCTATCAACTCCAGTGACTGTTATATGTTGTATATGGTTTTCACTCCATTTAACAGGTTTATTTCTCTTCCATATTCATTTAAAATATTTTAATTTTGAACACAGGACTGGTGATTTGTATACAGTAGATTTGTTGCACTAACACATTTATTCTTAAATCAGTTATTTATATACATAGGTTTCAATGTACTCTAGAGTAACCATCACTGATTCATACTCCAACATATATTATCTAATACTAAATCAACAATAATTGATTCTTCCTAATTGTGCTGATACATAAAACTGCCGGGGAATTCTATAATTTACTGAGCACTTCCCAGCTTTCTGCTCAAGAAATGTCAAAGTCAAGAATCTTGAAGTTATTGCAAAAACAAATCTTGAAATATATATTTTTTTCTGTATGAAAGTCTGTGCTTAGTGCTGTATGTCTTTAATTCTCAGTATAGCACTATCCCCAAATTGTGTTGGATTTCGATTCCTGAGTTCAATAAATGAGCATGAAACTAGAGAAAATTGTGAAAGAAAGAGATTAATCATTCTTGACTGATGCAGAATTGTTGGATCTGATCTTTTGGAGACTTTAGGATTCCTAATGGTGTACAATTTGGCAAATAAAAAAAAAAAAAAAAGAAATGGACTGCAGGCACAGAGATGAACTATTATGACAAATGTAAAATACTGAAAAGTAAAACGTAATTCATTCATAAAGGACCATGCCCTAGGTGCCTGCATAAAAATCCCAGTGACTTCAATGGATTTTCCATACATGGAATAGAGTATGATCCCTAAAGATTAAAATTCCAGATTTAAACCAACAAAAGGAAAGTTACTGAAGATTAGATAAGCCCGAGAAGTCAATTTTGTCTGGTTACTATCTATTGTGTATAAATTTGAATGCATAAAAATATGGACATATCATCACAAAAGTTATAATCAGCTTACTGTGGAGTGAAGAAAATCTCACTCTGCCTGTGACCTGTTCTAGTGGCTATTAGAAGCTAGAGCTTCAGGGATTATTTAAAATATGGACAGTTGTGATGATGGGCAGGTTTAGTAATACATCCTTTCGGCTCTTAGCACTACATTTTGCCCTCAATCCACCAGAGCAATTCCAATTAATGTTATAGCATGCTGATCAGGATGTCAATGGAGCTTTCTTAAGATTCTGGGCAGAGACATCCCTCAGTCTCAAGGCCAGACTAAAGAGATGCATATTGTTGTGATTACAGTTCCAAGCTCCAGTCTAATCTTTGGGTATGTCTACACTACGGGATTAATCCGAATTTAGATAATTCGAATTTGGGAAACAGGTTGTATAAATTCGATTGTGCGCGGCCACACTAAGCACATTAATTCGGTTTTTAACCACATTAATTCGGTGGTGTGCGGCCACACTACCCCATTAATTTTAACCACATTAATTCGGTGGTGTGCGGCCACACTACCCCTAATTCGAATTAACAAAATCGATTTTGGTGCTACTCCGCTCGTCGGGGTGGAGTACAGAAATCGATTTTAAGTGCCCTTTAATTCGAAGTAACTGGCTCCGTTGTGTGGACGGGTTAAGGATTAATTCGGATTAACGCAGCTAAATCCGAATTAAAGTCGTAGTGTAGACCAGGCCTTTGTGGACTTTGGCAAATCACTCACCCCCTCTGTTTCAGATATCCCGTAATATTTACTTACATATATGAAAAGGGTATTGTGAGGGCTAATCAGAATTTGCAATATTAGGAAGGCACAACGCACTATGTAAATGCTTAGCATTACAATCTACATGCAGGAATACATTAGCTAGTCTCTTTGTCCCATGGGATATTGCCACCTGAGTCTTGTAAGATTTTTCTTCTGCTAAGGGGTTCTCAAACTGGGGGTCGTGACCCCTCAGGGTGTCATGAGCTTATTACATGGGGTTCATGAGCTGTCAGCCTCCACCTCCAAACACCACTTTCCCTCCAACATGTATAATAGTGTTAAATATAAAAAAGTGTGTTTTAATTTATAAGGGGGGTTGCACTCACAGGTTTGATGTGTGACAGAGGTCACCAATACAAAAGTTTGAGAACCACTGCGCTAACCCTAATACATTTTAGCAAAAATTCTGTATGAATCAAGTAAATCTTACTAATAATAATTATTAGTCATAAGTTTCATTTATCAAGAATTGCTCAATCAAAAAGTCCATTGCTCACCAAAAAATAAAATAAAATTAGACTTATGCTTTTTCCACAGATGACTAGTTTTTAGATCCATGCACTCTTCTCCCTGATTCACAGTAATTGGGCTACATAACAGCCCAGCATTGTAAATGCTCATTGTAAGTTATCTACTAGTGTCAATAGTTAAGACTCATGATGCAAAGAGCTACAAATGCACATATGTTTTAACATTTGCATGCACTGTATTACATATCCTGACATATGACATATATATCATTGTGGACATAGATGTTTGCAGAAGAGATATTAGCAGACCCCTAATTCTAGATGTCCTAATGGGCCTCCCTGTTAAGCACTTCAGCACAAACAATGACATCAACATGTTGACCGAACACCGATTGACAGCATCATGGTCTAAAAAGCAACTCAGGTGATGATCTTGAGCAAAATGGGTCCTTTTTGTGGGAAAACATTGAAACATAGACTCATACTTACGTGTATGCCAATGTGATTACTTAGCCAAGCTGCTATGCAAACAGAAGATTGATGCCCTTGTGCAGATAAGGATAAAAATGTCACATTCCAGGATACCACTTAGTGGCCAGCCAACACCACCCAAAACATGGATTGGAAACATTTTTGAGGAGAGAGCTGTGGAACATCTGCTTGACGGAATCAAACTCATCAACACTATATGCTATCACATATAGTGTGCTTACCAACATCTATCAGCCACCCAGTGTTGTCTCGCCCATACTGGTTCTACCAAATCACAGCCACCCTTCCATATGGGTCAGAGACTTTAATAGCGATCATACATCCTGGAATTATAAAGATAATGCCGCATGTGAACAACTTCTTGAATGGGCCTCGAATCAGGACAAGCATCTACTGTTTGATCCTATGCAGCCGGGAACATTTCATTGCATGAGTTGGAGAGAAGACTATTCATGGGACTTGTGCTTTGTGTCCTGTGACCGGAATGCATGACCTCTAGTGGCAGAACAAGCTGTCCTTTATGATTTTCCTCATTGCAAGCACTGTCTTGTCATCATACCTATTGGCCTACCAATATCACTACCAAAACTGCATTGGAACTTTAGAAAGACACATCAGAATGGCTACATGGAAACCAAAGAAAAAGGGGTTTTCCAAATACTAGCAAACATAGCCAATTATGACAGGTTCATCAACCTCCTTAAAGTGGTTGAAGAAAGGAACATCCCCATAGCTACCGGAAAGTCTACTCTCCCTGGTAATTGGCAACTAGTGAGGCCAACAGATAACCATGTTGCTGCAATCATACTCCTGAAATCACAGAACTCTATCAGATGAGAGAGATGGGTAAAAGCTATGCAGAGCCTAGATTTCAGTTGCTCAAACAGGAAAGCCTGGAGACTTCTCTGTAATTTTGGAGGTGCTTCCCCCACCGAAAGCCGAATGCCATACGTCACAGCCAGTTCCATTGCCACCCAAATGCTCCTGAATTGCAAGGCTCAAACAGATCAGCATCACAAAAGGAAAGTGAAGAAAGGGAGCAATAAAGTGCTATCTGACTGAACAGCAACATTAAATCGATCAAAGCCATTTACTAGAGAAGAAATGGACAAGGCCTTAACACTCACCAACCCTGGCAAGGCTGCAGGCCCAGGCGACATCTTCCCAGAATTTCTGAAAAACCTAAATCAACAAATCAAGACTGGCTCACACATTTCTTTTCTAATGCGCTTGGTCAAGCACATAAGATATAGCAAGAGACAAAGGTCCATGTCATCCTGAAGCCAAGGAAAGGAGCCAAGAAACTACCCTCAGTATCACTAATATGCATACTGCACAAGCTCGTGGAAAGGATGCTACTCCAGAGATGAGTTGAGGTGAGTATCTTTAAGGACTACATCCCTAAAGAGAAGAGCAATCTGGGTTTAGATTGGGATGAAACATCTACAATCAGGTAATTACATTGACTACCTACATTGAAATTGGCTATCAACACGGGCTCAAAACAGCAGGGACCTTTGGGGACTAGTCCTCAGCATACGACATGGTTTGGCAGGATAGCCTTCTTCTGAAAGGTTCAAAAATAGTGTGTTGCAGAACACTTTACCTACTGACAGTTATGCTCACCAAACACAAATTTCACATACCTCTAATGCAACAGGCCACCAGACCTCATTTACTGAACAACAGGCTCCCACAGGGATCTGCCTTTCCACCATCTGCCTTCTTTAAGATTTATATCATCAACTCAGTTACAGAAATTTGGATACACAGACTATCCAAGCAAGTACTTTCACCCACATGGAATGTATCCTTGTAGACAATCGGATAAAAATGGAAGCATAATATTGGTTCTGCAGACCCTCATGAAACCCTCATAAACCAGCTGCCTCTATATTCCACCTGAGCAATGAAGACGCAAAGAAGTGCCTGAATGTCACTTTCTGCAACATCAAAGTCAAGAATGAGGATTTTCTGAAATATCTTGAAATGGCTCTGGATCACAGCCTCACATACTGACAACATCTGATGAAGACCACTGCCAAGGTATAGGCTAGGAACAATATTATACACAAATAAGCCAGGGCCAGCTGGGGAGCAGATGCTCACACCTTGCAGACAGCCACCTTGGCCTATTCAGCTACTGAATATTGCATGCCAGTATAGGCAGCCAGCTTACATACAAAACTTTTTGATGTGCAATTGAACAGTGCTATAAGAATTGTCAGAGGAATGCTGAAGTCAACACAGACAATCTGGCTTCCCATCCGTTCCCATAGCTAACCACCATCCCTCCAAAGTGAAGCAGCAATAATATGAGAATAGGACCATGCCATAACAAACATGGACTTGCCCATCTATGAAGATCTCCAAGCTACCCCAAGATGCCATCTTAAGTCCAGAAACCCTTTCTGGTTAGCAGCCAAAGTTCTTAAAACCTTGGTACTGTCACTAAAAGACAAGTGACAGAGGCTTTGTGAAAACAGCAAGGTCAAGAATCAAGACCTGATTACAGATCCTACAAACCAACCACCTGTCTTCACCATTCCATGTAAGATAAAGATCACAGTGAAGTGCACCAGAACCTCACATGAGTATTGCTAACACCTACTACACAAATGAAAAATGAAGGTCAGCCCATTATGTGAATGTGGAGAAGACATCCAAACCGTGGAACATAGTTAACCACTGCCCTCTAAGGTCCTTCTCTGGAGGGTCAACCTTCATTCATTCTATGTCACCGGCAGGCATAGAGTGGATGACAAACTTGGATGTTGACCTTTATTGTTGCTTTCCAAGTTGCCATATGAAAGGAGAAGTGGTGTTATATAGAACAGTGCTTCATTTTGGGTATCATACTAAACCCCACCAAAGTTGAGAAGAGTTGTTCCATTAACTTAAATAGACCTTGGATCAAGCCCTGGAACTCCATATGCTGGAGCTAAGTCTTTTGAGGATTACATAGAGGCATGGTTTTAGATATATTACCCTAGAATATCTGTTTTACATACATAAAAGGAAGCTTTAAAACTAAGATGAACTGCATCATTATAAATCTAACAAAATATAATTAATTCACAAGCAGTTCTTGGATGCATCAAATCATGTGGGGTTATAGGTGAGAGGAATGTTTCTTTTCACAAATACTCAGTGTAAATTGATCACTCACTTCCAATCATTTGAAACTGTAGGCAACTTTAGCAATCAATACAATGGTCTAATTTTACTACTCACAATTAATATGCTAATAAAAATAATTAAAAAAGTGTCTTAATAAACAAGATATATGAACAAAAGGATCATCTGGCTGATAACAGCACATTGTCTCTGTTCTAATTTAGGAAAGCCATATAACTAAGTGCAATGAATTAAGATAAAATGCTTGAACATTCTATGATAAATTACTTTCATATTTTCTTTAAATAAGCAATCATTGTTTTCATCAGTGGTATTCCTTAATCTTCATTAATTGAACATGGAATGTTAAGTCTCTGGAGACCAGCAAATAGAATTCTAACACAATCATAGAACCTGACTAATTAAAATATTTCTGATATCTTGTCAAGTATATAGAAAGTGCAAAGCAGGAATTGTGAGAGCAAAGAGAAAAAAATAAGGTCAATACAAGGAAAATGCAAATCAACCTGAATAACATTCTTGACAGGGTTTGAAAACCTCCACTTGCATAAGGAAGTGCCATCAGTTTCTGCAGAATCTAAGCTTTAATTTAAAATTTTACATTTCAAGTCCCTATGGTTGTGAAGAACACCTTCCAAATATGAACCAAGAACAAACCAATCCAGTGTTGTCATCATGAGCTTGCAGACACATAGCAGCAGTACCTCTGCTCTTGCTTCTACCTTTCAAGTTCTGCAGCCCAGTGAAAATTGACCAGTCATTAGTTTTCAGGGGTGTGATTCAGAAGCTTGTAGGCAGCATTGAAAGTGACAAGACTCCTGTCACTTTCACTTTGCTGCTTCTTTGGGCAGAAGTAGAGGCAGGCACTAAAGCTATTCACTTGGAAGGAGGACCCAACACTGGAGCCTTGAGCAGATATAAAATATCAGTAACAATCCTCTTACAGGCCTGATAGGGGTAGGAGTAGAAGTGGAGATGCTCTGGGATGGATTAGGGAAAACAGGAAAAGAGAGACAAAAATGCTCTTTTTTTGTGGAGGAAAAGAGAGGCCTTCACATTTCTTAAACCCACTAGCCAGGAAATGCCACAAAAGATTGAGACCCGATCCACAAAAGGACTTAGGTGCCTAAGTCCAAAATTTAGGCACCTCTAAGATTCTCAAAGCTGCTGCTCAGCTACTGCTTAACCCTGGAGGTGTATAAAGTCCCTCAGCACCTACATTTTCACCATAAAAGTCTGGCTGCCTATGTTTCTGCCTCTGGGCATATGCATGACTCAATCTATGCAGTCTAGGCACCAATCTCATGCATAAATTCCTACATACCAGGTGAAGATAGGTGTTCTCCTGCATATCTCACCTGAGGGGCACAATATGACAGATGTTCTCAAAGGCATGCCTCAGTCCAAAAGGGAGCGGGGGAGGCTGAGGATTTCTCCCTTATAAACTTTTACCTAGTGGTTAGGGCATTTAGCCAGGCTATGGGAGTCACTGATTCAGACTTCTCCTCTTCCTAATGAGGTAAGGGGCTCTGAGGTTGGGTTTCTTACTTCTCAGATACGTGCTTTAACTACCACCTATTCTGAGATGTGACACTCTCAAGCTCTCCTGTTGAAGCTGTTCCACTGTCTAGAAATAATTGAGTATGCATTTAGGCTAGAGGGTCTCTATAGTTTAGTGGTTAGGCAGCTTACCTCCAGAGATAGGAAATCTAAGTTCTAACCCCATTTCCTCCTTAAGTAGAGGTGGGAATTGAATTGTACTCTCCTACATCCCAGTAGAATTGAGTGTAGAGTCACTCTCTCTGGCCTAATGCACATTTCATTAATTATTAAAAGTGGAAAAGCGAATTCCGCTTGGTGGTTAGACACCTAAGAGTTATCCCAAAGTCTCTTTGTGAATTTGGGCCTTAGCCCTTGTGCAGAATCTAGGGATAGCACCCAGGTAAAATCCCAATATTTATCCATTTCCCAGTTGTATTTGTATGTGTGGGGAAGAGAAGAGGAGTGTTAGCTTCCCACCTGGGCATTGCCTTTGGACAATGGCAGGTCCTCTTGATACTAGGCAACTGGTAAATTTCCCAACCCCTCTATCTGGCTAAGTGTCAGGGGTGTATGTGGATGGATGCTGAGGGTGGACTTGTGAGATGATAGAAGGGATTAATAGGATAAGTTACAAAACAGAAGTATAAAATAGTCAGAGAGATTTGGGGAGAAGAAATGAGAGAAAAAGGAAGGGATAAAATAGAGGGGTATAACTAGGGAAAAGTATGAAAGAGAGAATTAAGACAGGTGGTGGACATTGATGGTAACTCAGGAAAATATACATCATAACCATGGCAAAGACAAAGAAAAGATGGAGTGTAACCAGGAATAAAAAAGCCAAGGGGTATAGTAATAGATCTGGTCATATATTATTTGACATAATTCACCAATATTACTTATTCAGTCATATCAACATCTGGCCAAACTACTTTTCTTAGGTGCATACATGGCCCCAGTACTGAGGAAGGGAAACATGATTACCCCTATTTCACAGATGGGAAAGTGAGGTAGAGAGAAGTTAATTAACCCACCCAAGGTGACACAGGGGTTTGAACACCACTCTCCTAAGTCTTAGGGCAGGGAGCTAACCACTAGACCACATTTTCTCTAGCTACAGTAACCAAATGATTTAATAAATCCTTTTTGGGAAATGTGTTGAATATTAGAACTGAAAAAATATATTTTCTGCTATTTCACCAGACCTAGTTGTAAGTTACATTTACAAACAAATATTACATAGTTGCTGGACAATGTGTTACAATTAAGCACAGCACATATTTAAAAACACACACTACTGTTTAATTCTTTTAAGTTACAGGAGTGTAGAGAACATGTAGGCACGGATATTTTTTTTTCACCCTTGCTATAAAGCTTACTCTGTATGCTTCTAAGTGTGGGGCAACTTTTCAGGCCCTGATCACTGGACAACCCACCCCTAATAATCTAAAGTTTTGCTGGATCTCCTCCTAAAGAATGTAGAGGCACTTTTGCTCTTTTTTCTGTAATACAAATGATATAGTAAGATGCATGCAATTATCAGATTGTTACATAATAAAGATTAAATATGGATTCAAAGACTCACAGATTCTAAGGCCAGAGGGGACCTTTATGATCATCAGATGATTGATGATTGATTGATGATCCCTCGATTCGAGGATGATCTCTACCATGGATTTACATGTGGGTCCTGAGATGACTCAGGAGTTCAATCCTGGAACCGCAAATCCGCCTCCGGTAGGTACAGACATTTCGTGGCAGGCCAACTGCCTGCTGGAAGAAAGTTATTTCTTTTTCCTTCCCTCTCTCACTCTTTTCAGCTTCAAGGGCAAGACTCTTATTCTCGAAGTGGGCCACTGCCTGATGGAGGATATGGCCCCATTGGAGTCGGTAGGTGGCTTGCTCCTCCTAGCTTGTGACGTCTACATCAGTTTTGTTAAGATATGCTTTCAGTGTGTTTTTGTAGCGTTTGCTCTGACCACCACGGGATCTCTGACCATGGGTGAACTGAATGTAGAGGACTTGTTTTGGGAGGCAAGAGTTTGGCATCCGCACAGAATGTCCAGACCACTGAAGTTGGTGCAGGAGGATCATTGCTTCAGTGCTGGTGACATTGGCTTCAGCAAGGATGCTGGCGTTAGTGCAGTGATCTTGCCACTTGATTCGAAGGATCTTCTGGAGGCATTGTTGGTGGTACCTTTCCAGACTCTTGAGGTGCTGTCAATAGGTCACCCAAGTTTCGCATCCATGGAGGAGTGTAGGAACAACAATTGTCTTATAGACCCAGATCTTGGTGTTCTGCCGTAGGTCACAGTCCGTGAAAATGCGTCATAGCAATTTCCCAAAGGAATCACTTGCGCACTGGATTCTGCTACATCTCACTGTCAATTTTTGCGTTTTGAGAAAGTTGGCTACTGAGGTAGCAAAAGTGATTGACTGTCTCAAAGTCTGTCCCTTGAAGGTGATTTGGGGACCATCACCTTGTTGCGGTGAAGGGGCTTGCATGGGCCGATGATCCTCAGAGCTAAGTTGTCGGGAGCTTCATGTTCCTGGTAGGGTCTCTCAAGGTGAACAGGTCTGAGGGGAGGTCCCAGACAAAGCACATTCCATTCCCCAAATCCTCAACGGGGTATCAGGCAGAAGAGGGTCCTCGGATCTCAACAGCTGTGAAAGTGGATGAAGGCTGCAGCAAATTGGAGATCTCCAGTTGTCTCGGACTTTCCCTGCCACTGGGTCCTGACCTCCAGCTTGTCATGGTAGTGTGGTTGCTGTGGGCGCATCAACTTCCCCATGTTAAAAGAAATCACACACAGGCTTCTACCACGGGAAATAACATCTTTCCAACCTTCCAAGCCCTGTGGCAATGGACTGGTGGTGACATGGACAGGATTAGTGAATCTGGCAGTCCCTAGCCACAAATCTGCATGTAGGCAGCGGTAGTTAGATGGTCATCTGGCACCTGGATTGAGACAGGGGTGCAATTTGGCAGCTACTATCACGACTGAGCAGCCCTCTTTAGGATCCCTTCTGTTCACGCCACATGGAGAGAGCACCGGAAAAGGTGCCCTAAACCTAGGCTGCCTCATACACTCCTGGCTGGATTACCATGTCCTGTGGGATCACTCTGCCTGCAGTTGAAGCTATAAAAAGACAGTGACTTTTGCTACATGGAATGTTCACACCCTTATGGATAATAAAGATAATGTATGACCAGAAAGAAGAACTGCTATCATTGCCAGTGACCTTACAAGATATAACATCGACATTGCTGCCCTGAGTGAGACAAGGTGCCCAGAGGAAGGTCAACTGAGAGAAGAAGGTGGAGGCTACACCTTTTTCTGGAAAGGAAAATCTGCAGAGGACAGGCACATTCATGGTGTCAGTTCTGCAATTAGAAATAAGTTTATCAGTCAGCTTACAGAATTTCCTGTAGGAATCAATGAATGTCTTCTGACTCTTTGTCTTGAGCTCAGCAACAACCCGTCTGCTGCTGTCATCAGCGTGTATGCCCCAACGCTTGATTCTATCAAGGATATCAAGGAACAATTCTATACAGGTCTTGACCAACATTCCAAAGGAGCACAAGATCATTCTTCTCTGAGATTATAACGCTAGAGTCAGGCGGGAGTCAGATCTCTGGAATGGCATCAGAAAAAGAAGGAGTAGGAAAGTCTAACTCCAACGACATCCTCCTTCTGAGCAAATGCATAGAACATGGCCTGGTCATTATGAACACAGTCTTTAGACAAAGTGAGAAGTATAAGACGACCTGGAGACACCCTCGCGCCAGGCATTGGCACCTTCTTGACTATGTTATTGTGAGAGCTTGAGATCAGAAGGATGTCCGCATCACGAGGGCCATGCATGGACCAATGACTGTGGGACAGACCATCGCCTTGTTAGATCAATCATTAATTTCCAGTTCACCTCAAGGCATCACAAGCAGGCAAAATTAGTACAAAAGAAATTCAACGTCAAGTCCCTTGAAGATATAGTGACTAGGGAGAAACTTCAATAGTGTCTCCAAGAGAAGTTTGCCGCTATGCCTACAGTTGATGATGATAATGAAAATCTCTGGAAGGGATTAAAGACTGCCATTTTCTGGGCATGTGCTGAGTCCATTGGCTATGTCACACGCCATCACCAGGATTGGTTTGATGAGAACGATGCTGAGATTCGTCCAGAAAAGAAAAGCTCATGGCATGTGGCAAAATGACGTATCACACCAGCAGAAGAAAGAGGCATACAAGCAACTCAAGGCTGAAGCCCAAAGAAATATCTGTGACATCAAAAATAAGCGGTGGTGAGAAAAGGATAGGGAGATTGAACTTTTTGCTGATAAACATGACATTAGGAGTTTTTTTTTCAGGCAGTAAGGGCCATTTATGGTCCATGCTCCCATGGACCCACACCACTCCGAGCCCAAGATGGCTCAACATATTTTAAGGACAGCGAAGCCATCAAAGCCAGATGGAAGGAGCATTTTGAGTTACTCCTGAACTGTGAGTCAACTGTCTCAGATGCCACTATTGAATCTATACCTCAATGACATAAAAGAGAATATTTTTCTGACCCCTCCCCCGTCCTCGAAGAAGTAACACAAGCCATTATGCAAACTAAGAACAACAAGCCAGCAAGGCCAGATGGCACACCTGCTGAAGTCTACAAGTTTGGAGGTGAAGAACTGGTAAGGAAGCTCCATAAGATTTTTCTTCATATCTGGTATAATGAGATGATTCCAGTAGACTTGAGAAATTCTAACATTGTTACAATCTTTAAGAAAGGAGATAAGTCGGAGTCTGGAAACTATCGAGGCATTGCCTTGCTATCGACAGCTGGGAAAATTCTTGCCCCTATCCTCTTAAACTGATTACTCCCCCTTGCTGAGGAAATATTGCTGGAATCTTAGTGCAGTTTTAGACCATTGTGTGGGACAACCAAAATGATCTTCGTTACTCGCCAAATCCAGAAAAAGTCTCGGGAGCAAAATCAGGACCTGTACAAGGCCTTCATTACTTTGATAAAGGCCTTTGTCTCTGTCAATCACGAAGCCCTGTGGAAGATGCTGGACAGATCTGGCTGCCCTCCAAAATTTATTAAGGTCCTAAGGCTTCTCCATGATCAGATGACTGCCATGGTTCCCTGTAATGGCCTAGAGACGGAGCCTTTCATCATCAAAACTTGGGTAAAGCAAGGATGTGTTATTGCCCCAACCCTGTGGAGTTGACATTCAATATAAAATGAATGGGCGGCTCTTTAATCTTCGATATCTCCGCTCACAGTCTAAAGTCTTCAGGGTGTCCATTACTGATCTTCAGTATGCTGATGACTGTGCTACCCTCGCACACACTGAAAATGACCTTCAGTCCACACTGGATTTTTTTGCACAAGTTTACAGAAGTTTAGGACTTTAATTCAATATTGAGAAGACTAAAGTGCTCTATTAACCTGCTTCAGGCCTGGCACATGACCCACTACAAATCATGATCATCTAGTCTGACCTGTGTAATACAGGCCATAGAACCTCCCAAAAATAATTCCTAGAACAGACCTTTAGAAAAAAATCTAATCTTGTTTTTAAAATTTCTGGTGATGGAGAATTCAGCACCACTCTAGGTAAATTGTTCCAATGGTTAATTACCCTCTCCATTAAGAATTTACTCCTTATTTCCAGTCTGAATTTGTCTAGCCTCAACTTTCAGTCATTGGATTGAGTAGCCCCTTTCTCTGCTTGATTGAAGATCCCATTATTAAATGTTTATTCCGCATGCAGGTACTTATAGAATATAATCAAGTCACTCCCTAACCTTCTCTTTGTTAAACTAAATAGATTGAGCTCTTTGAGTCTATCCCTATAAATATATTTTTTAGTCCTTTGAACATTTTTGTGGCTCTTCTCTGAACTCTTTCCAGTTTATTAACATCTTTCTTGAACTGTGAAGACCAGAACTGGGCACAGTATTGCATCAGGATTGAATTAACCCTTTTGGCCACAGAGTTCATATTCAGTTGATTATCCATCATGACTCCTGTCATGAATATAAAGGGAAGGGTGACCACCTTTCTGTATACAGTGCTATGGGGTCCCTCCTGGCCAGAGGCACAAAATCCTCTTACCTGTAAAGGGTTAAGAAGCTCAAGTAACCTGGCTGGCACCTGACCAAAAGGACTAATAAGGGGACAAGATACTTTCAAATCGGGGTGGGGGGGGTAAGGCTTTGTCTGTCTGTTCTGTGTGCTTTCCGGAGACAGATCAAGGAAGCAAGCAATCCAACTCCTATAGAGTTAGTAAGTATTTAGCAAGAAAATGCATTAGTTTACTTTTATTTTGGCTTGTGTTTTCCTTTGTGTAAGAGGGCGGTTTATGCCTCATTTTGTAACTTTAAGGTTTTGCCTAGAGGGGAGATCCTCTGTGTTCTTGAATCTTCTGTTATTCTGTAAAGTACTTCCCATCCCAATTTTACAGAGGTAATTCTTTTACCTTTTCTTTAATTAAAATTCTTCTTTTAAGAACCTGATTGATTTTTCATTGTTTTAAGATCCAAGGGTTTGGGTCTGTGTTCACCTGTACCATTTGGTGAGGATATTATTCTCAAGCCTCCCCATGAAAGGGGGTGTAGGGGCTTGGGGGGATATTTGGGGAAAGTAGGACTCCAAGTGGCTCTCCCTAAATGTTTGTTTAAATCACTTGGTGGTGGCAGCATTACTTAATCCAAGATATAAGAGAAACATTGTTTCCTTGGGGAGTTTTTAACCTAAGCTGGTAGAAATAAGCTTAGGGGGTCTTCATGTGGGTCCCACTTCTATACCCTAAAGTTCAGACTGGGGAGGGAATCCTGACAACTCCCAAATGTTTTTTTAGAAAGACTGCTTCCTGGGATAGAGTCCCCCATTGTGAAAGTAGACCCTACGTTCTTTGATCCTAGAGTTATACATTTGCATTAAGCCATACTAAAATCCATATTATTTGCCTGTGCCCTGCTTACCAAGCAATCCAGATTGTTCTGTAACAATTCTTCATTTTTTACCTCTTCCCCAAATTTTTTGTCATCTGCAAACTTTGTCAGTGATGATTTTAAGTTCCTGGGTCATTAATAAAAATGTTAACTAGAATAAGGCTAAGAACCAATACATGTATGACCCCCCTACAAACACACCTGATCAGTGAGCCCTTGTTTACATTTTCAGACTTATCATTTAACCAGCTTTTAATCCATTTAACATGTACCCTGTTAATTTTTTATCGTTCTAGTTGTTTAATCAAAACGTTGTATGTTACCAAGTCAAATGCCTTACAGAAGTCTAAGTGTATTACATCAACAGAATACCTTTGTCAATCCAATTTCTAATCTCATAAAAATCAAGTTAGTTTGACAGGATCCATTTTCCATAAAGCCATGTTGATTGCATTAATTATATTACCCTCCTTTAATTCTTTATTAATCGAATGCCATATCAGCCTCCCTATTTTCTTGTCCATTACCGATGTCAGGCTGATAGGCCTATAATGGTTTAGCCTTTTTAAATATTGGCACAACATTAGCTTTCTTCTGGTCTTCAGGAACTTCCCAAGTGTTCCAAGATTTATTGAACACCAATGAGTGAGCTCTTTAAACAGCTCTTTTAAAACTCTTGAATGGAAGTTATTTGGACCTGCTGATTTAGAAATGACTGATTTTAGTAGCTATTGCTTAACATCCTCCTGAGATTGGAAAGAATGTAGAATGTAGTAGAATGAAAAGAATGTTATATGATATGACCATATCATCTGTTTTTTTCCCAAACACAGAACAGAAATATTTATTGACACTTCTGCTTTTTCTGCATTATTATTGATAGTTCTACCAATTCCATCAACCAATGGACCAATACCATTGTGAGGATTCTTTTTTTCCCGTAATATACTTAAACAACTCCTTCCTATTATCTTTAACTCTCCTGGCCATAGATTTCTCCCTGTGTTTGCTTCCTTCCCTTTCCAATGTTCTACAGTTCCTAGTTTCTGATTTGTATTAAAAACTATCAACTTCCCCTTTCTTCCATTAGTTATATATTATTTGTATAGCTGCCTTCACTTCCCCTCTAAACCAAGTCAGTTTTTTAGCCAATACGGCCTTATTTCTCAATTGTGGCTTTTTGGGTATCCAATAGAGCAGTGGTGGGCAACATGCGGTCCGCGGGCTTCCCGCAGCTCCTATT
>NW_020664393.1:34525295-34533808 GCF_002925995.2 Terrapene triunguis
CACGGGCTTTCTCTACACAAGCGGCATCTCAAGTTTGGGAAACACTGCCTTATTCCCTTTGAGGACTGTAGTATTTTATATATATTCAGTCCTATGTTTCGTTTCTTCCCATGATTTCTTTTTTTAAATGATTCAACATCTCAAGCATTTTAACATGTTGATTTTCAGGAAATTGATCTCTCTCCTCTATCGTTGTAGGCCAGTCATTAGAGGACAATATAATCAGTGCACATAGGCAGGTCTGACTTTCAACTCAGCAGAGTGCACTGATGCACCCTAATAGCTATTTACAAGCTGCAGTAGTTGACCAGGGGATGAACAAATATTAGAGGCTATTTGTTTAACAATCAGAATTCCCCTTTTGACATGAGCCATTTAAAATTAATTAATATTAATTAATAACAAAATATTTATAATTTAAATATTTACTTTATTTTAGGGCTGTTTAAGTTGCCCTGTGCTGTATCTGAGTTATATGCTCCCTGAGACCTATTCCTGACAATTTTGCTAATTGGAGATCATAGAATCATAGAAGATTAGGGTTGGAACAGACTTCAGGAGGACATCTAGTTCAACCCCCTGCTCAAAGTAGGATGTCATTCTTTGATTTGGTTCATTGGAAACTAGGTTTGAAATTGAAAGCAGCTAAAATTCAACAAAAGAAAAATTGAGGCAGGTGTGTATAAGCTGCTAAAAAGCATCCATAACAATAACTCAGCATATATAGATATCACCCTCACAATGTAGAATGATAAATGTCTTCACACTGCCAATTTCATAGTATATATTTAAGTTAAGTTTGAAGTCAGGAAATATGAAAGTCAGGTAGAATGAAGAGCCTTAACTTTGCCCTCTAGCAAATGTGTGTCTAAGATAATATGTGATTATGAATTTAAAAACTGAATTATAATGCATACCATTCCCTTTATCTGTATTTCTAAAGCATCTGCCCAGAAAAATCAACTCATCCAAAAATTGGAAAATTCTGCAAGCAGTTGATTGGCTCTGCTGCTAAACCAAGAGCCTGAGTCTCACTCAGTTATAACAGTTTACCCTGGTGTGTGGCAACAAAATCCCATTGATGAATTGCTCCCATATTAACTAGGGTAGTGGCTAATCTCTTGTAGGAGATGCCTCTGCTTGCTGTTCTGCCATGTGCTTTTATAGGAGGAAATTATCTATAATTTAAATCTTCCTCATCATCCAGTCTGCCCTCCCCATTAGCTTGCATGTGCTGTACACTGTGAGGGTAATTCCTCACCCCTCTTTAATTAAAAAATAATTTCCCTTAAGCAAACAATAATCTTTAATATACTCACTACCCACAATCACCATTGCCTACAAGTGACAAAACTGTATTTTAAAAAGAGCCACAGACCTAAGGACTGACTACCATCCACAATGTAAAAAGTCCCAACTTCTGATCATATCTCCATTATACAGAGCTCTTGGCTGGAAGGACAGAAGTAAAGGTATATACCAGCTTCCCATCACATTGAAAACTATTGTGCGTTCCATAAGTAAAGCCATAGCATACGACAAACATGATAAAATTACATTTAGCAATAAACAAATCATTATATTGTCTACCATTTCTCCAGCATGATCTGACATTAATTTTATAATCTGGTTATTTATCGACTTTTTCACCAAAAGAAAGTTACAAAGATTTGTAAACATCCTTTCATTCTCCCTGCCTGAAGATATGAACGTTCATGTTTCAGTGTTTCTCAAGGACATCCCCTGAAACAATAAAAACCATTTACAACCATTCATTAACATATATGCCCCCTGTCTATTGGCAATATTTGAGTTTTCTGTAATAAGTATATCTAACTCTTCATCCAAGCAGATATCAGTTACAAGGGTAGGATTCTCTGGTCCACTAAGATCATATAAACATCACAAAGTGACTTTGAAGCACCTTAAAATGACCAGTGATTGCCAGTAGAGAATTCCGATTGTGTAATGGAAATCTATGCTGGTGGAAAACTGGAAGACGTGGCTCCATCATGTCCTGGTGCTGGTGTCAGAACTGCTGAGAGGAGTGTGTGTCAGGGACATCATAAGTGTGAGGCATTGGTGGGATGGGGAGAGGACAGGATGTGGCAGAGCCGAGCTTTGCTACACCAGATTCTCCACTCCTGTAAGGACCCTGAGGATCCTAGTATAAATGAAAACTTCTCTCCTACAGGTTTTAGCTCATGCCAGGGTGTTATGCTTACAGTATACACACAGAGAAGTTATATAAAAACATAAAATGCCCTTGCTGGAAGGTTGCAATGTGATTGTATTTTATTTCTTAGAATTGAGAATGGAATTCTGAAACTCAAACCAAAGAGAAACAAAGCAGGCTGCTCCCTAAAACAGAATGGAATAATTTCACCCCATCTTCCTCTACGCTGTCTGTCTGCAGACTGACTCTGGTAGGCTTATATCGCATACATCCACACCGAGTCCCCTGCTTGCAAGCAGGACTAGGAAAACTTCAGCATTTCAAGTAATAGCTTATACTTTTAATATAGTTTTCAATACACAACACAGATCTGGGTGGTGGAGTACTAGGGACCTCCTGGTGGCAGGGCCATCCTTAGGCATACGCAGCATACTTGGCTGTATGGAGCACCTGGAAATTTGGGGTACCTCTGGGTCTTAGTGTCTACTATCCCACCTCTTCCTATCCCAGTTCTGACCCTTCCTGCATGCTCCCATCAGAGCTGGCTGCTGCAGTCTGGTGAGTCTTCCTCCAGGGGATCTAGTACTTAAAAGTGAAAAAGCCTCCAGCCTGCCAGACCTATTAGCACAACACTGAAACTGTTAAAGAGCCATTCAAGTGGTAATGAAGCCATTTAACAGGCATTTGCCAACCCGGAGGTATATATTGTAAGTTTCTGAATTTACTGACAAAAAACAGTTGTGCATTACTGTCATATTTACTCAGAACATGTCAGTCTACAGGACCTTAGTTTAAAATTTGCTAAAAAATATTTCATTAGTGTGTTGCTGAAGATTATTAAATGACATCTCTAAAAAATTCTTGCATAGATTTTGAGATGCACAATCTGATTATTCATCTTTAGCCTTAAATGCTTGGATCCTTCAAAAGATCTAAAATACACATGCAAGTCCAGGCTGCCGTTGGACATAGGGGCACCAGTTTAATAATAATGCATAGGGCCCCATAAATCCTAAGGATGTCCCTGCCTGGTGGACCCCCTCTCCACTAAATCTGGGGAAAAAAACAAACTTGTAATCTTCAGTTGGTGGAAATTTAACTTAGCTCAATTAAAGCTCAATTTTAGAATAATTTCAAATAATGGTGAAATATGCAATCTTGCAGTTGGGTAGGAATATAAAAGGATATTTTAAAAGTGCTGTATCTTTAAGAGGATATATGGAAGTCAGTGGACACACATCAGATTACAATAGCTGAGGATCTCATGTCCAATAAGTACTTGTATGACGGAGTAGAATTACATATGAGAGGAAACTGAAGTTATTGCCAGGATATGTATGTGGTGCATAAAAATGAATGGCTGTGAATATTTTTTTTTTTTTAAATTGATGTCAATAGGAATTCGGCATTTTACAGCAGATGAGGATCTGGCCCAAAGGGTTGGGTTTATAACAGCATTTGAAACCTATAGTTCAGGTCTCAAAATGTTAATAATGTCTCTCAACTGTACTTGAAAGTTTGTGCTCAGCTAACTCAAACCTCCAAGGGAAAATTCCTTCTCCTGTTTCATTCTTACAACTGCGCTCAACAAACCCTCCTTATTGTCTCTGCCTGGGCCCTTGGAGGTACTGAGTGATACTTTCCATCTTGAGGAGTTTTAGGAGTGCTGCTGGGAAGGGCCATTGCATCTTTCCAAACCTAGACATTTCTAGCAAGCATCCAAAAACATCCTACTGTTCCCTCCAGTCTAGGGGCAACTGAAAATGTTTACTTTCCCTGGTTATAAATATGTTGCTTGCAAAGCATTTTGAAGTTGATTCTGGCTTGTAAGTGCTTGTCATTTCATATCTCCTTCCAAGTGCTTGGGGAAAAAGCTATTTGATTCTAAATGTCCATAATTCCTTTATAAATTTCCAGGAAAGAATAATATATATTCCATTAGAAAAGTATTATACAGACAGAGTGTATGGCAGGGTAATAAAAAAAGAGTCCTATGTTGATTCTTTAATTCCACGTATATAGAAATATGCTTGTAAGATAACTTTGACTACATTCCAATATATAACTGTATAAAATATAGAATATGCACTTCACTTTCAGATTCCACATAGAAAGTATTCCATTTAGCTGCTTTTGAAAAACATTTACTGAGACAGATGAATAACCAGATTTTCATTATTTTGCCATTATTAGATTATGCTGATTTTTTATGTGACTTCTGATAGAGTGAGGCAAAAATTGGATGTGATGCACAATAATTTGTTTCTCTATTAGACTTTGTACTACTCTCATTGTACATGGTAGAGTTAGGCAGATTAAAGTGATCTCACTACCTTCACAAAGATTCTCAGATTAATGTTCATGTTCTGAATTGTAGTGCCTATCACTATCACATTATGTGATGAGCACAAATTTAGAATACCAGTATATACTTGGTTTGAAATGATGAAAAGAGACATACATTAATATTTAGTTAATGCAGCATTGCAATTTTTCAGTGAATTTTGCTATTTGGTGTGAATTGTTTTAATAATTCTAGTGCAGTAATTCCCAAGTTTTATTTAATGAAAAAATGATACTACATTCTGATGAGTTTTCTTTAGCCTTTTGATTTTTATGTAGTAGAGATGAAGTAACTGACTGTATAGTAAGCTCTAATGGTTTTATTGATATTGAATTATTGCGTTTGGGAATTATTTGAAAGTGACAGGGGCATATACAAAAATAGCATACCTTTTGTAAGAACTTCGGTGCTCCTGCTGATGTCTTTCAGCGGTTGTATTATGTCCATGCAGGACAGGTGGAGGACTCATATCTGGTCTATTGGACTTGGGCTGAGTTGCTTCAAGCATGAGATCAGAACTTATTCTGATCAACTGTGTCCACAATGACCTCAGGACATATGCCTAAACTACATCTACTTCTGAGTAAGGTGTCCGGTGGGCTGACTCTGAGTGGGGAGTATCCCAATCATTATCCTGTCCAGTTGTTTTGTGGAAGGCAGGGAGGACTTTTAGCCCCTCCTGTGCTGCAGTGGCCGATCCTGGGCTGTTGAACTTGTCTGTGGACTGAAAGAGGTAATTGTAGCAGAGAGCAAGGAAACTAAATCCTTTGGTAGCAGCATAGGACTTTGGGTATTGAATGGCTTGGAGGGGGGAAAACAAAAAGAGCACATCCTAGGCATTGCTCTAAGGGAAATGGTATGCAACAGGATAGAGATTTTGGGAGTTGGGATCCTGCAATAAGATGCAGGATACCTCAGTTGAGACATCTTGTTATAATTTGCTTAAACCCTACAATGAATTTTAGGTGGATTTAGTTAGCTCCAACCAGGAAACAAAAGAGGTTGTACTCTGTTTCAGGGGCAGAGGAAAATCCTAGGAGTACTGAAACATGGGGAGACATGTAGGAAGAGGTGTGCAGAGACAGAAAGATTACCAATAAAGCCAAAGCCTCAGTAGAGGTAAATTTGAGTAAAGGCCAAGATTTTTGAACACAAATGCCTAAATTTAGGCTTCTAAATTTATATTTGGGCACCTAAATAAGTATCCTGATTCTCAAAAGATCTGTGAGCTCCCAACATCTTCCATTATTAGGAGCAGAGTAAGACCTCAAGCTGCTTACAATTCAATGCAACCTTGAGCGTCAGTTGAATTTATTACTGCTCATGCACAAGTACTTTCTTTTTTCTTTTGCTATATAGTACTACCTTATAATTTACAGTCATCACCTGTATTGCACATGAAAGATACAATGATATCATATTTGGTCCTATGATCTCTAAACTAAATACTACAACCTTTACATTGCAAGCAGAAAAATATATTAAAATTGTCACTAAATGCCCTTGTGTGCATAGAAATTATTTTCCAAGAACCAGCAATCAAACATCATTGACATTATTAAAAAAAAAAAAAACTGTCAACAATAGTAAAATGCTATAATGAAGTAATCAGTAAAAAGCACAATGAAATGGAGATGTGATAATCCATTCTTTAGCATATGATTTTTAACAATATGCCCACAAGAGAAGATATTACCACTAATGGAATACTTAAGACATTGTACCATATCTCATTTCTTTAATTCTTTTATGAAACCATCAATATTTTATTAGGAGTGATTGCATGACTCTTTTATTAGGAGCAATATGTTTGACAGGCCCTTATGTTAAAGTGGTATTTTGTACACTCTCTTGTCACTGATTCTTGCAGAAAAGCAACATTAAAATAACATTAAACATCTAGCTTTAACAAAAAAAATAGACTATAAATTTAGAGCTAAGGCAGAATTTTTATCTTTTATCCATTTGTTGTGTTTGGACATTTCTGTTCTTTCCAAATCATGAGTGATTTTACACACCAGTGTGCTGCAGTACTAGGGTTTTATGAAATATTAAACACATACAAAAAAAAGTAGTCAAAATCCACATTTCTTTGAGTTCAAACTACATCTGCTAACATCAGAACTTTTTCACTGCAGTGGACATTTTAGTGAAGGCGGTCATGACTTTTTTCCACTGTCTCTGATTATTGTGAGACAGTTCTTTCCAGTGTCAGGATGAGGAGGTGGGATTAATTTAAAATGGATTTATTGCATTTATTGTGGTTCAATGGTTTCCTTGCCCCCCCCCCTTTTAATAATTATAAATGAAAAGGAAAAATAAAGGCAGGAAATAAGAAGGGGGGGATGTCAATTGGGAGGAAAGAAAAGAAGTGAGGGGAGGAGTTCCAAGCCAAAAAGCCAATGTCAAATTCTTCTAAAATAGTTTACCCCATAAATGTTTTCATTCATGTAATATAGCAATTAATTTTGAAACAATTTGTTTAAAATTGTGAGTTTTCAAAATATGTCAAGCACTCTATCAGCTATAAAATAAACAAACAGAAAGAAATTGGAAAGGTATTTCAAAAAAAGTTTTCCAAACATTTTTCACACAAAAAAAAATCAACAAAATATACATTTTTGAAAAATTTCGACAATTTCTGTTGTGCATGCTTGTTACTGTACACATGCATATGAAGCATAGTAAAATATATTGTCCTAGAGAAGTAGTTACTGCACTATAGCAACTTTTTAGAAACTTAGGCCCCAATCCTGCAAACACTTACACAACTCCTGACTTTACTACCATGAGTAGTTCCATTGAAATCAGTAGGACTGCTCACATCAATAAAAGTTAAGCATATAAGGGTCAACACTGATCCCTTACCCTTCAAGTAGAAGGTGCACTTCTTTGACATTGCTTTTTCTAATATGAACACATAGCAACACATACATTTAAAAAAAATCTCTCAAATCAACACACCACCCTGCACTCACAATTCTCTCTCTGGGGAAAGGATGAGAGAAAGAATGAACCCCATGTAACAGATGTATGTCACACCACTTTATGAAATACTGGAAGGTGTTCAGATATTATGGTGATGTGGTTAGATTAGAACATATATAGAATAGTAAGTATTTGTAGGATCAGGGCCATAGTTTGTATTTTTAGATTTAATTTTTAATACCAATATTAGGCAGAATGTGTTATTCACTAACCAATAGGCAAATTTCCTTTCACTGTTTTTTTTTTAAATTCTGAACACAAAAAAGCAAGCTTAACCATTGGTACGGTATGCATGAAAAATAAAAGATTGAAAAGTAGAGACTAAATAAAACAAAATAACCTCCCTCACCAATGTAAGAAGTGGTGAATGTTTCTCTCCACTCCTATGCTAAAGGAAGGCAGTGCTTACCTCAGGTCTGAAATTTAAGGGGCCAGTCCCAACACACACACACACACACACACACACACACACACACCATCTCTAGATAATAAAACGCTGGAGGAAAGGTCTTCTTGGTCTATAGGAGAGGTCAACAAATGAGTAAGAAGCTATCCAAGAAGCACCAAAGAAGCAATAAATGCCGCCTGATTTCTGATATACTTATTTAGAAAAACATAATTTACAGCCTGGGCTGAAATAATTATTATCACTGGTGATACAATCACTCTAATCCAGTCTTTAACAGAAAATGATGGCAAGTGCTCACAACAACAGCAATGCAAAGGAAAACAAAACATGAGAGGTAAAAGCAGCAGGCATGAGTCATCTGCTCTGCAGTAGAACAGAACAATGCATAATGTAGCACAAAATCCTATTCTGACCATGTAGAGAGCAGTTTGCCACCACGTCGGCTCAGATCATTTGAAGGATCTCATCAGATCTCTTCCTCGAGACATTTTTATCATCTTTACTTCCCACTATTGTCTTCCACTCCTGTCTGTTTACTCCTCCTATCTCACTGTAGCTCAGTTATCAAAATGTGTATGATTCACCTACTGTAGAGT
>NW_020664393.1:34536808-34558538 GCF_002925995.2 Terrapene triunguis
AGTCCATGTACAGCCAGAGGTAATTGTGTTTTGTATGCAAATTAGGATGGGAAAAAATTGTTTCTCTCCTCTTATGTTTGTGTCTAAAATGCTTCACATCCTGTCCTCGAAATATTCAGTGCCCCTTTGAATTCTTCAGACACTCCTGTTTAAAAAAGTTAAGTATCCTCAATCAAGCAACAAAACCCAGATGATGTGACTTAGGCATCTAGTCAGTCTACAAATTGAATAACCAAGTCCAAATATATGATCATGAAAGTATTCACTGAAGAACTACAAACATTGGACAAATTGACCTCTAATGTAGGTCCTGATTTTCAGAGAAGTTGAGACCCGCATTTCCCATTGGCTTCACTTGGAGCTACAGGTGCTCAGCTCCTCTGAAAATGTGTGGCACCCATAATTTATTCATGGACAAGTGGCAAACAGAAAGAGGGTAAAACCTGACAGACTGCAAAGAACAGCAAAAAGGCTTGTGAGTACTGTGGACCTACAACATGTTGCAGGAGAGGCGTTTTGATATGACTTAGACTGTGCTAGGCTTTATTGTCCAGTAATTGAAGTATTTGGGTTTGGGAACTGGTTTGCTATATTGTTTCCTCACAAATACTTCAGTGCTGCATGTTTCCACATCTGTAACTACTTCATGCAGGTTTCTTATCATTTACATAGAAATTGAAGTTTAATAGCATATAAGTACAAGTGTTATGAGATATTTCTTGTTTTATTTCTATCTACAGCTGTTTAATGACTTACATTACTCTCTTGTTTTACATGGATGATGCAGTTTTACTTTCTTTATCTCCAATAGGCCTGCAGCAATCTACAAATGTTTATTTTTTTTTCTTAAAGCTTGCAGTAGTTTAGATCTTTTGATAAATTACAAGGCAACTAAAGTGGTTGTCTTTAAATCCTGTACAAATAGTCATGTATGGCTCCTACTTACAATGGGATGTAACTGACATGTTGATCTAGCTCTTTGGGCCAAAGTGTCCATTGCCTGTGTCATAGCTCCAACATATACATTGAAAAAACTAAGATGACATCCTATGAATAGAATTCTTAAATCTTCTTTCAAAAATATAGGTAATACCATTGAATCCTGCTGCCTTATGCTTCTTCTTAAGTAAATACTGTTCAGCTGAGTATCCACTGCAGCTGAGAGCTGTGGGGCAGTGGATTTTTTTTAAATAGAACAAAACATGTCTTTATCCATTTATTTGGTATCAATATCAAATACCTTTGATATCAGAACCTGGTGCATTTTTGAGGGAAAACATGGCTGTTACAATAAAATATTGACCATATTAAGCTATAGCAGGAATATATTTTTAAGCTCTCTGGAACAGTTGATGGAGACAGCACCAAATCTGGGCCCCGGGAGGATACAGGATGGCATAAGGGGGACTATAAGGGAAAATAGGAACGGACAGGGGTTGCGACTAGAGGGAACAGGGGATAGATTAGTAGATCGCACTGTCACCAGGCAGGTTTATGTGATTGGGGACTCCTTATTGAGGAGGTTAGACAGGCCTGTGACCAGGGCAGACCCAGAGAACAGAAGGGTGTGCTGTCTGCCGGGCTCTAAGATACGGGATGTGGACCTGCGGTTGAAAAGGATCCTAAAAGGAGCACGTAAGAACCCCTTGATCATCCTTCATGTAGGAACGAATGACATGGCTAGGTTCTCACTAGAGAGAATCAAGGGAGATTATGCCAGGCTGGGGAAGACGCTTAAGGAAATCGAGGCTCAGATCATTTTCAGTGGGATTCTGCCTGTTCCTAGAGAGGGGCAGCAAAGGACTGATAGGATTATGATGATAAATAGTTGGCTAAGGGAGTGGTGCTATAAGGAGAGCTTTGGGATGTATGGCCACTGGGAGGCTTTCAGGGACAGACAACTTTTCTCACGGGATGGACTTCACCTAAGTAGGGAAGGAAATAGACTTCTGGGAGGGAGGCTGGCTCATCTCATCAAAAGAGCTTTAAACTAGGAATTCAGGGGAGACGGTTGGGAGATGTCCAGTTAATCTCCACGCCAAATTACAACATTGAGAAGGAGGGTGACGAGACAAGAACCGATATAGCCGGGGGGAAGAGATTGGACATAAGGAAGACGGGGGTGGGGGGAGAGATGGATACTAGACTAATAGGTCATACTGGCGGTACGGTGTCCGTACCAAATCGGATAACTAATGTGAGGGAGGCTAAACGGCATAAATTAAGATGTTTATACACCAATGCGAGAAGCCTAGGTAACAAAATGGAGGAATTGGAGCTCCTGGTCCGAGAAATGAGACCGGATATCGTAGGAATAACCGAAACGTGGTGGAACGGTAGTCATGACTGGAGTACAGGTATGGAAGGGTATGTGCTGTTTAGGAACGACCGGAAGAAAGGTAAAGGTGGGGGAGTAGCATTGTATGTCAATAATGAGGTAAACTGTAAAGAAATAATAAGTGATGGAATGGATAAGACGGAGTCTGTCTGGGCAATACTCACATTGGGTAAAACAACTACTAGAGCCTCCCCTGGGATAGTGCTTGGGGTGTGCTATAGACCGCCGGGATCTACCCTGGATATGGACAGAGAACTCTTTAATGTTTTTAGTGAAGTAAATACTAATAGGAACTGTGTAATCATGGGAGACTTTAACTTCCCGGATATAGATTGGGGAACAAATGCTAGTAACAATAATAGGGCTCAGATTTTCCTAGACGTGATAGCTGATGAATTCCTTCATCAAGTAGTTGCTGAACCGACGAGGGGGGATGCCATTTTAGATTTGGTTTTGGTGAGTAGTGAGGATCTCGTTGAGGAAATGGTTGTAGGGGACAACCTTGGCTCGAGTGATCATGAGCTAATTTGGTTTAAACTAAATGGAAGGATTAACAGAATTAAATTGGAGACTAGGGTTTATGATTTCAAAAGGGCTAACTTTAATAAATTAAGGCGACTAATTAGGGAAGTGGATTGGACTAACATATTTATGGATCTAAAGGCGGAAGGTGCCTGGGATTATTTCAAGTTGAAGTTACAGGAGCTGTCGGAGGCCTGTATCCCGAGAAAGGGAAAACGGATTGTAGGCAGGAGATTTAGACCGAGCGTCTCAGAGGGGTGATTAAGAAAAAACAGAAAGCGTACAAAAAGAGTGGAAGAGGGGAGGGATCAGCAAAGAACCCTACCTTATTGAGGTCAGAGCATGTAGAGATGGAGTGAGAAAGGCCAAAAGCCGTGTAGAGCTGGACCTTGCGAGGGGAATTAAAACCAATAGTAAGAGGTTTTATAGCCATATAAATAGGAAGAAAACAAAGAAAGAAGAGGTAGGACCGCTGAAGACTGTTGATGGAGTGGAGATTAAGGATAATCTAGGCATGGCACAATGTCTAAACGAATATTTTGCATCAGTCTTTAATGAGGCTAATGAAGGGTTTAGGAATAGAGGCAACGTAACGGAGGGGAATAAAGGACGGGGGGTTGACATTACAGTATCCGAGGTAGAAGCCAAACTCGAACAGCTTAACGGGACTAAATCGGGCGGACCGGATGATCTTCATCCAAGAATATTAAAGGAACTGGTGCGAGAAATTGCAAGCCCGTTAGCGATAATTTTTAATGAATCTGTAAATTCGGGGGTGGTACCGTTGGACTGGAAAATAGCTAATGTGGTTCCTATTTTCAAGAAGGGGAAAAAAAGTGACCCGGGTAACTACAGGCCTGTTAGTTTAACATCTGTAATATGCAAGGTCTTGGAAAAAATTTTGAAGGAGAAAGTAGTTAAGGACCTTGAGGTCAATGGCAATTGGGACAAATTACAACATAGTTTTACGAAAGGCAGATCGTGCCAAACCAACCTGATCTCCTTCTTTGAGAAAGTAACAGATTTTTTAGATAAAGGAAATGCGGTGGATCTAATATAACTCGATTTCAGTAAAGTGTTTGATACGTACCGCATGAGGAATTATTGGTTAAATTGGAAAAGATGGGGATCGATATGAAAATCCAGAGGTGGATAAAGAACTGGTTAAAGAGGAGACTGCAGCGGGTCGTACTGAAAGGTGAACTGTCAGGTTGGAGGGAGGTGACCAGTGGAGTTCCTCAAGGTTTGGTTTTGGGTCCGATTTTATTTAATCTATTTATTACTGACCTTGGAACCGAATGTAGAAGTGGGCTGATAAAGTTTGCGGATGACACAAAGTTGGGAGGTATTGCCAATTCGAAGAAGGATCAGGATATCCTGCAGGGAGACTTGGATGACCTTGTAAACTGGAGTAATAGTAATAGGATGAAATTTAATAGTGAGAAGTGTAAGGTGATGCATTTAGGGATGACTAACAAGAATTTTAGTTATAAGCTGGGGACGCATCGGTTGGAAGTGACGGAGAAGGAGAAGGACCTCGGAGTCCTGGTTGATCGCAGGATGACTATGAGTCGGCAATGTGACATGGCCGTGAAAAAAGCTAATGCGGTCTTGGGATGCATTAGGTGACGTATTTCTAGTAGGGATAAGGAGGTGCTGCTTCTGTTATACAAGGCACTGGTGAGACCTCATTTGGAGTACTGTGTGCAGTTCTGGTCTCCCATGTTTAAAAAGGATGAACTCAAACTGGAACGGGTACAGAGAAGGGCCACTAGGATGATCAGAGGAATGGAAAATCCTTTCATACGACAGGAGACTCGAGGAGCTCGGTTTGTTTACCCTAACCAAAAGGAGGCTGAGGGGGGATATGATTGCTCTCTTTAAATATATCAGAGGGATAAATACCAGGGAGGGAGAGGAATTATTTCAGCTTAGAACTAATGTGGACACGAGAACAAATGGATATAAACTGGCCATCGGGAAGTTTAGGCTTGAAATTAGACAACGGTTTCTAACCGTCAGAGGGGTGAAGTTCTGGAATAGCCTTCCGAGGGAAACGGTGGGGGCGAAAGACCTCTTTGGCTTTAAGATTAAGCTTGATAAATTTATGGAGGGGATGGTTTGATGGGATAACGTGATTTTAGTCAATATGTCAATAATGTGCCATCACTGGTAATTAGTATCAATGGTCAATGCGGGTCTGGCTGGAGAATCTTGCCCGCATGCTCGGGGTTCTGCTGATCGCCATATTTGGGGTCGGGAAGGAATTTTCCTCCAGGGTAGATTGACAGAGGCCCTGGAGGTTTTTCGCCTTCCTCCGCAGCATGGGGCAGGGGTCGCTTGCTGGAGGATTCTCTGCGACTTTAAGTCTTTAAATCATGATTTGGGGACTTCAACAGCTGAGTCAAGGGAGAGAATTATTCCAGGAGTGGGTGGGTCAGATTTTGTGGCCTGCATCATGCGGGAGGTCAGACTAGATGATCACAATGGTCCCTTCTGACCTTAAAGTCTATGAGTTAGAATCTGCTATTGAGAAGCTCCTTTCCAATATTGCTCCAACCAATAATAAATAAAACAAATACTTTACTACAAATATGTCTTACACAATGATCTGAATGTTAATCTTCCAATGCTCTAGTGCCTCACCAGGAGACAGTTCTAGAGGGGAGGGCTCTCCACTGACAATTCCCTTCCTCAAGCCTACAAATGTGCACATGTAAGGGATGTCAATGAGAGCACCTCATCTTATTTTCAACTACATCTTAAATCATGTTGGATTATAGATTAGAACCAGCATCTTGAGCTGCATGCAGAAATAGATGGGAAACTATTGGTAGTATAGTTCATGGAACATAGGCACAATATTCTCTCGTGAGTTCAGTCTATAAAATTGATGGTCTGCTGCTCTAGCTGAAGCTTCTGAATGATCTTCAGAGGTAAGCACAAGAAGAGATTGTTGCAGAAGTCCAACCATGAGATTATAATGCAATGAATGACTACGTCAGGATCCATATTATAAAGGGAAGGCCTCTTAGCCACAAATGATAAAATCAATATAACCGTCATTGCTACCTAAGAATCCAGGAGCGGTAAGGATCCCAAACCCCCAAGATTGTGAACCTTATACTCAGAGGTGAATGCACTCCTAATGTCAATGAGCAGTTACAACCATTGTCCTTTCCTCAAATTGCTTCCCCTTCCAGCCAGCATCTTTTCCAGGTTGTGTCTGAGCCATTTAATTCTGATCCAGCTCTCTATATTGGATAGACACTGAGAAAGCAAGGAATCTGTACAGTTAAGATCTGATGAAAATGGACTGATACACACACACAATTTAGTGTCCTTACTGTCACTAGTGATATTGCATCTCCAAAAGACTCAGAATCTCCATTACTGACTGTATAGAAGCATTAAGCAAGAAGAATGACACAATGGTCTCTTGAAGACTCTGCACTGTCAGCTCACTCAAAAAAGAAGGAATGGAGTATGTGAAGGACAACCTCATATACCTCTCTATACTCCACAGCAATATGTTATGGTCAGTCTTATCAAAAATTACTGTTACATCTTACTTACTTAGTAGGGACACTTGACCATTGTCAGAAGAGAATAATCATTCAATATATTAATATTCTCTGTGTATGTTTCCCAAACCTTAAACCAGATTAATAATCACGAAGCTTAGAAATGTAGAGCTGGGAGGGACCTCAAATGGTCTTTTAGTCCAGCCCCCTGCAGAGAGGCAGGGCCAAGTATACCTAGACTATCCACAACAGGTGTTTTTCTAACATTTTTTTAAAAACATACGATGATGGGGATTCCAGAAAGTTCCTTGGAAGCATATTCCAGATGTTAAGTAGCCTCATAGTTAGAAAGTTTTTCCTAATATCTAACCTATATGTCACTTGCTGCAGATTAAGACTATTACTACTTATCTTACATTCCATGGACTGGGAGAACAATCGATCACCATTCTTTATATAACAATCCTTAACTTATGTGAAGACTCAGCCTTTTCTCAAGTTTAACAAGACTAGTTTTTAACCTTTCCTCATAAATCAGGTTTTCCAAACTTTTTATCGTTTTTGTTGCTCTCCTCTGGAATTTTTGCAGCTAGTCCACATCTTTCTTAAAGTGTGGTGCCCAGAACTGGATACAATACACCAGCTGAGGCCTCGTCAGTGCTGAGTAAAATGGGTCAGTGTTCTCTTGTATATTACATGTAGCACTCCTGTTAATACACCCCACAATGATATTAGCCTTTTCCACAATTGCATTATATTGTTGGCTCATATTCAATTTGTGATCCACTATAACCCCCAGATCCTTTTCAGCAGTACTACTACCTAGCCAGTTGTTCCCCATTTTGTAGTTCACTTGAGTGTTTTCTTTCTTAATCATAATACTTTGCACTTGTCTTTACTCAAATTTATCCTGTTGACTTTAGACTAATTCTCTAAAATTTCAAGATTGTTTTGAATTCTAATCCTGAAGGGAGTCAGAAAAAAATCAAGTGAACCTAAATTGGCTATGTTTTCACCCTCTCAATAGCCTTCTCCAGTAAGCAATGATTTAAGGAGGAATATAACTGGTAGTCTTTAATGTGAATTGATGGCTTTTTGAGCAAGAGTCTAACCACTGCTTCATTTTGGGTGGCTGAAATTTTGCCCTTATGGATATAAACATTAACAATCTCTGCCAATAATCAGCTCAAGACCGTCCATGAGTGAAATGGGTTCATCTTGTTGGTCATAGTCTGCAGCTGCCACAGCACATGTAAGCAATATGTATTTGGAACCAGGTGAAACTTACAGTGAAGACGGTATACTTTGGTGTTACAAGATTTATTTCTAAAGGCAATTTTTTAAAAGATAAGTTAATATAAAGCAGTTTTTCATGGGAATTACATGGTATTGCTGTTCAAAATTTGAATCAGCTTATGGATGTTTAAAATTTAGTTACATGCATAGCTAATCTTTTAACTCTTATACATATTTAAAGATAAATATGGAAATTTAGCCATATTATTTAATTTGAATTTAATGAGAATTTTGTGACCAATTCCCAGTGTAAGTCAGAAAATGTACACGTTAGCTAATAATACTCATGTGAGAAAAAGGATTTTCTCAGGTTAAGTGTACTGTGTGATATCTTTCTACCCCAGAGTTCAAGAAGGAGGAGTAAAACAGCAGTGACAGCAGGAACAGGAGTGTTTCTAGCCTCACTGCTTCAAAATGAGCAGATAGGTACCCAGCATATACTGAATAGGAGATTAAAAGAGACTGGGCCCACTGACCCTAAAAGAACTGGGATGGTGGACCAGACCATAAAAATGTTCCCTGGAGAAGTCAAAGAGAAGTGGCTAGGAAGCTCTAAGAGATTCCATATAGAAGGAGAGACCAGGAGAAGTTTGCATGACTTGCTAGCAACAATTAGGCATATTTTTTTAATCATTGAGAGTAATTAGCCATTGGAACTATTTACCAAGGTTTGTGGTGGATTCTCCACCACTGACAATTTTTAAATCAAATATGGATTTTTTTCCCCTCCAAGATATACTCTAGCAATTATTTGGGGAAGTTCTATGGCCTATATGGGAGGGCAGACTAGGTGATGACTATGGCCCCGTCTAGCCTTGGAATCTATGAATCTGTGAATTTGCCTGATTGTGCAATCCTTGTTCACACTGAATAGAACCTTAAGTAAGACAGCATGAACAACAGTTGTAGAGTCAATCCCTCAATTATTCAGATTTTGACAGTGATATGTTGATATTTCTGAGAGCTGATCATTTACTTTTTTATATGGTATTCCAATTAACTTGCAAATGTAGAGGTTAAAATGGAAGCTTTATATGAATCAAAATGATGCCCGGCATTGTGTTTTTCCTGTTGTCATAGTATTATTGGACTGGTTTTATGTCTGATTTAACTCAGTTTTTGAAAAAAAAAATGTTAGTGAAAAAATGTGGTTACTAGCTTTAAACATCTATGCTTAAGATGTGAACATATCCTTTTCACATTTCAAGAGGAGCAAGGATTTACTTATGTAACTCCTTGCATACAGAGATGAAATGTAAATTGTTTGCCATATATTGAATGAGTAAATTTTCAAGTTCTAATTTCAAGTTGAAATTGGACTCACAAAGTATGCATGCACATATGCACAAATGCATTGTGCACTTAATTTCCTATTTTCATGTGCATGTACAAATGTTATGGGCACAGTTGAGGTGCTGGTTTTTAAAAAGTATCCCCAAAGTTTCAAAGGGTAAGTTTGGATGAACACAGAGCTGTGGGTGCTTATCACATCTGTGTAAACATCATGAATCTGAAAAATTGGTTCATGAATCTTATGCTTGCGAGCTTATTAATGCAATTTCTGGTTGGCGTCAAGTACAGCAATAATATAGCTAGTTTTCAATGCCACTCTACAAGAAGTGTTAAATAATATACTTTCATGGCGAACAGCGGCTTTTTTAAAAATATGTATGTTAAACAAAATGCCAGGGATCTATATATCTACCCCTTTATCTCTTTACATTTGGAATTCAGTTCCCAAGTTATTTCAGTCCTATTTTACAACAGGCATTAGAGCCCCCTGCTACACCCTCATATTAAACTCCTCGTGTGCTATTCAAATGTCCCTGTTCACTTACTGAGAAGTTATGAAGCTTTAACTTTAGGGACCTAAATGATAGAGAGACATAATTTTGAAAAAAAAGTGTGTCTTAGAAAAAATTAGCAGCACTTGTTTGCAAACTGAAGCGCAGGTTTTTAAACCAGGGAAACATTCTGACTAAGACTGTCACCCTGACAGTCAGCTGTTTCCCAAGGGTTATATTTTCTTTAAAACTCATGTTTCATGTTTTAGTCTTAAACTCAAATAAATGTTGTGAATAAAAAAATAGTACAATAGTTACTATAACTGAAGCAAATAGCTACTGAGCTGCATCTCCGGATAATATGGAATTCATTATCAATTATTTGTGGGCTAAGAAAACAGGGCCCCACACTTAACTTGAAAGCATTTCTCTGGTTGTCTGTGACTCGATAACTTTCCAAAGACACAGCTGATCAACTCCATCAACGGGCATAAGCCTATTGATTTCGGTGCAAATTGGTACACTGGAAAAGCTTGAGTCACAGGAAAATCAGACTGCATGTGCTGCAGCTGTGGAATCTCTGTTGCCTCCTACACATATCAGAAGCAGCAACTGAACCCTCAAGATGTACATTATTTGCCACTGATGTAGAAAGGGAGCAAAATTGGAAAGTTGGTGGTTCAGGTACCTTTTGTCTATTGTCTATTAATTAGGAACCAATGAATCCATCCCTATTTTTGGTTTCACAAAACAAAAATCCAACTGGTGGCCAATATAAACATAGCATTCCTGGCACATCTCTGCTTGTTATCATGTTGTGTAAATCATTCAATTAAATTAAAACTGTTGTAAAACAGTTTAAATGTCTCTAAAGGTACTTAAAAAGGAACTTGAGCTCCCAGTTTCATTTATCTATCTAAACAATTCTCTTTTTTATTTACAGTTTTCAATAAAGTCTGGAAGGAAAAAAAAAGTCATTCTAGTGACTTTTAGTGCTACAATAACAACCTTTCTAGTAGTATTTTTGCCTTTATGACTCCTCTCCTGACAGGAATTAAGAAATGTAAAGAATGAAAGAAAATCAATATGGTGGCCATCCTTAAAGAGTTGAGTCAGCATTTACTAATAGTAACCAGACAACGGTATCTGAGATACCCCAGGTATTTCCTTATGCTTGTGCTTCTATGCTCAGGGAAATATCTGTGGATTCTCTGGCATTTCTGTTGGTGACTGCTGGCTTTTCTGTGGTATCTGTACATTTATACTATGCAGCAATTGTCTTCCAATGTGCTCAAAATACTTTTTAAATGTTAAGAAGTTGGATAGATTAGCATATATCCATTTCATAGATGTGCAAAATTGAGGTACACAGAATTGATTTGCAAGAGACTTTACAGCAAATCAATGGCAAAGCTGAGGGGAAAAAAAAACAGGTATGAAATTCTGGTCCCACTGAAGTCAATGGGAGTTTTATCATTGACTTCAGTGGATCCAGAATTTCACCCCAGGCATTTGGACTTGCAGTTGCCTGCTGTAATCCCTAGACCACACTCTGTACACTACAAAGCAAACCCCCAAACAAAGCAAACACTCATTAAACATAAGCTTAAGCAACATTCTCTGATTCTTAAAAAAAAAATAAAAAAATCAGTTTCATTTTACATTTCATGCCAAAATTTAGATGAATTCTGTTTTAACCCACTTAAATTTTCCCATCTTTACACAATGTTACAAGACTCTTAGTTTGGAATGCAAAATGCTGTACTATAAGGTGGCTGTCCTCATTTTTTAAGAGGAACTGAGGTTCATAATTATGATTATTATAAAATACAATTAATTTTCTTATAGATGGAAAGGACTCATCTGGCCCCCATTATCCATCATATCTGAACACCTCACAAATTGTAGTGTATTCATTCCCTTGTGTTGTAGGGAAGTACTATTATTCCTATTTTATACATGGGGAACTCAGGCACACAGAGGCTAAGTATTTTGTTCAAGGGCCCACATAAAACCTATGGCAAAGCAGGAATTTGAACAAGGGCTCTCCAAATCCAGACTAGTGTGATAAGCACCTGACCATTCTTCCTCTCCTAGGATAGCATTTGAACTTGACCTATATTATTATAATTTTTCATTGTATTATTTTAATGAAAAATACTAGACTTTGATTTTTCTTCAATCATGAAGGAGCTCCTTAAAATTAGGTGCCAAATCCTCAGCTGATGTTAAATGATGTCAATGACCAACTCTGTGTGGAAAGTATTCTTTTATATATGTTTCTATATATAAACTGTTAACTGGGTGTAGTGCTCCTGAAATTTGCCAGTTAACAGCTCTGGAGAATGGAAGTTCTCTGATATCACATAGTAGAGGCCGCACAAGTGCAAACTTTTCTGCCTGGCCTCACTGATATGCTTTTTTTTTTTTAAATCCAATTCCTTGTTCCTGACATGATGAAAATTATAGAATAGAGTTAACTTAAGGGTTCATAATTACATTTAGCTAACTCATTTCCCAGTTATTTATTCTTTAAGGGTTTAACAGGGCAACCCCTGGCCACCTTTGCAACTATACTTTATATTAGAGCCCACGGGTATTGAAACATGGAAATTAAAGTAAGGAAGTTGTTAAGATCATATTAGATGCTGATGACAGACTATTATAATGAATAACCCTGAGATGTCAGACATGTGACTGTTAAACATTTTGAAATGTGGCTTTAATAGGAATAAATCAGAGGTCCTTTGTGTATAGGATGGTACAAAACCACTCCTGGCAGCTGCCTATTCAGTTTTTGTAAAGCTGAGATGAGCATCTTTAGAACCACATAAATATAGGACCTTAAGAAGTTTAATTGCAATCCTGGCTTTCATGCACTTTGGGGGGTGGCTATGTGAGTGAATATTTGGATGCCTGTGGATGTTCTGCTGCTCACAGTTATATGAATCCCATAGTCAGCAACAAAATGTTGTGGTTGTATCAGTCTCTCTACAACAGCACTATTGAGAATGTCATTCTAGCAAAAGTTCTTCCTGTCGGGAACTCAGACCCTGATCTTGCAAATTAATGGGTGTGGGTAGACCTTGGAGCCCATGTGAAGTCCATTCACACTAAGCAGTTTGAAGGATCAGGTCCATAGACATTGTTTCTATAACTGTCAATTCTAAAGCCAGTCTCATTCGCAGTTTTATTACACCAAGTGGGTTCGGTGTACCTCTGGATAAGCCAGTATGTGTAGAGCTTGTATTACTGTGAGTGGTAGTTGATATTTTCCTTTTGAACCAGTGCTCTCTAATAGAAATAATGTAATAATAGATCTTCTATTCTGTAAGGAGGATTAGTAGTTAAGTAAAAGAATGACACATATGGCTAGGTGCTGGCTGCTCCTGTGCAAGCACACAAGGAGATGGTGAGAAGAGACAATAATACTTGGTTCTTATGTACCTAGCCCTTCTTCATTTGCAGATCTCAAAATAGTTTACAAAGGAGGCAAAAATTATTATCACCTGGGACAGAGTATACTGTCGCTAGTGAAAAAAGGAGGGGAAAAAAGGAAAACCCAAGCTCTGTGAGAAGTTGGCCTTCCCAGGAAACTTTAGAAAGTTGGCCTGTCTCTCTGCATTGTTCCCATCACCTGGGGTGTGTCCTGCTGATAGAGAGAGGGGAGCAATTAGTATAATTTTAACACACCATGCTGTGAGTGTGAGGATCTGGAACCTATAAAATACAGCCTCATCCACCTCACTTTGTGTGAGGAGAAACAGCACCAGATATGAGTGTGAGGAGAGGTAGTACCAGAGAAAGAAAGCACTGGACTTGAGAGTCTTTGGACACATAGGCTAGGGTTTCCATGTTTGAAGAGACTATGGACTCCTCTGAAGGAAAAAGGCTTTGGACATACTATTCACTAAAATATGTGGGAAAATGGGTTTGAATGCAACTGGAGTAATAAATATCTATGTGTTTTTAAGAATTGCTTCTGTGGCTGACTGGTCATCCTGGTCTAGCATTGAGTATCAGGTGATATCACCATTTTACAGAAGGAGAAACTGAGGAATGAGAGATGATGTGGTTACCTTGCATGCCAGGTGAAAGATATGGGAATGGAACTTAGGTTGAGATCCAATCCAGTGTCTGTTTTGGAGCAGTTTGCAGGATCAGAGCTCTAGCCAATTTAGAAACCATTAAATGTGAATCAATAGTTTAAATCACTCTAATGTGCATTACCTTGCACTTGTCTACACTGAACTTCATCTGTCATTGTGCTGGCTATTTGCCTTACTGTGCTGGAATTCTAAAGGTTCTCACAGTCCCCTCTAGTCTTGACAAAACAAACTAATTTTGTCACAGGCAAATTTTGCCACTACTTGCAACCCCACTGCAGATAATTATCTTTTTGTTTTTTCTTGGTGGTAATGTGAGAGGCAGGCATTTCTGAGTGGAAATTATTATTTGGTGATCGGAGATGAGATTTATTGCTGTTTTGTCTCAGTAATTATTTTTGAATTAATGTCATGTGGAGCCTTGAGCTCAGAGGTGTCATTTTGTGTTGTAGTTAAATCTAAATAAACGACTAATAAATAAATCCTTGGGGCATCCCATCATTAACCTCTTCTTGTTGAAAGTTTCCCACTTATTCATACACCTTTGTTTTCTATCTAACTAGTTTCTAATCCATGATAGATCTTTTGGAGGCCTGTCATATTGTTGTTTCCTTCAAGAGGGTTCAAAATATATAAAAAATTTTACCATGCTGCAAATCCAGGTAATTTTTCAATGCTGGTAAACTCAATTTTAGTGCTGGTATGAGAATACTTTCTCTAGTATTTGCTTAGGCAGGTTGGTGTATACAACTCTTCTTTTTCTAGTTGTCTCTGTTTCTGCAAAATCACCAATGAACAAGGTCATATTTAAGCAAAACTGAATTCACTATTCAAAGTTAAATGAAAAACCCACTCCTCACCCAAGCTTTATCCCCATACTACCACATAGAAATGTGCCTGTGCAAGTATGTATCCAGGGGGTCAGGTGGTATTATAGCAGGGCAGCTGGCCCGAGGGGCCACCTGTGCTGCTGCAGACACAGTGCTGTTTTTAGACACTAGCTTGAGCACCTCTAGGCAATCTGGCAATCACACCTCCCAGATCAAATGTAGATGTTCCCAGATAGTATGCTGGTGAGCACCAAGATAAGAACTTGAATAGGCAGATGGATAGGGTCAATCACTGGCTAACATGCTAAACTTAAATTTAACATTGAGGAAACAAAAAGCTCAAATACTGGCTGTTGCACCATGTCGTAGACACTACAAACTCATACAACAGAAAAAAAATGAGCAATTTCTTTGTCATTTCATACAAATTAAATATCAGCAGGTTTGCTAACTCAGTTGATAGAGTATCAACTTCCCAAAGTGCACTTATATATACACACACACGTTAGATATTTATACTCTTTTTTCCCTTGCATGTGATGTACTGTGCACAAGGGAATGTCAGCAAATAGTAGTGGCTTAGTTTTAAAATGTAAAATATGTATTAGAGAAATTTAACCTATTTGACACTTTCTTGGTGTCCATTACCGGAGTTATTAACTGAGTTTGGTGGTAGCCAGTTTCAATAAAGTCCATAAAAGATAGTATAGGCTGTATCATTCTATCTGTCTCAGGAGGAGGATGCACTGCTCACCTTTTAAGCTCAAACATGTAGCTGTAGGCTAAATGTAGCCTCTCTGTTTTATCAGAGCTGCTCTCATGCAGTGTATCATGTATGTTATGCTTCCTTTTTAACCCTGGAAGAGATTATTAATTTGAAATGAGCTTTTCTTTTTGTTGTTTGTGTATGTGAGTGTTCTCATATCTATTTCCATTTCCACAGATATCTCTACAGTGTTGGTGGTGCCATTCCAGTTACAGCAGCCAGCTCTAATATGACAAAAGCAGCAACTTTTTTGCTTTGTCAGTGCAGCAGCATCAGCTTGTTCTTCATCTGTGAGGAGAGTTTATTATATATTTAAAGTGTAGTTCCACTGCCCTCTGAAGTGCTTTCATAAATTTGGATCCGACAGCTCTATTCCAGCTGCCATCATCAATACTAAAGAGACCTTATTTAGGTGTGTCAGACATCTTTATAATTTCAATTCTTGACATACTGATGATATCCCTAAAATCTCCACTGAAAATTATTGACTCATCATAGAACAGTTTCCAGGAAATAGATAAATCACATCCTGTATAAATAAAATAGATAAATAATGCTTCAGGACTTCGTTAAAGGTATAACCAGGCTTTCAAAAATAATTTCTTCATATGATTAGAATTGTCACTGTGTATATACATTTTATTCACTAAAAGTGTATGGAATATTGTAATGATCTAATTAACTTTATAGTAACTTAAACTAATGAATAATATGCTACTTCACATTCAAATTTTTAACATGTCATTTAAACAAACTATTCAAATGAATATATACAATGAAGTTTCTACAGATAGCAGTTAGTGGCTTTTTTATTAATTTGCAATACTATTCTTATAAATGTGACTTTGTAAATCATGCAAAGGCTACTGTACTTACACAGAATTTCAGTTAGAAGGTTTAGTGTCCAGCTTGCAGCTAGCTCTGCAACTTTCAATTTGGATAATAGCTGAAACTTCGGAAATAAAAAAAAAAAAAAAAAGAGAATTGAGAGTCACAGCATTTGAAATGAGACATTCGTCAGTACATCAAAACACTGATCAGACATTATAGAGCACATTGCCTGACCCAGGTCCCTGAATGAGACAAAGGGAATTTAAACAACCTGTAAGTCCCATGTGCAGGACTTTCCATCAGGCAAAAAGCTCGTGGAGCAGGGTCCTCTGGCACTCTCCCTGAAGCCATGGCACATGTGGCATGTCAAAGGCAGGGATGGGCATACTGGGAGGGTGCAGGCGGGACAAGGAGTGGCAAGAGCATGCTGTGCTCTGGACTATGCCCAGCTGGTGTTTGTTCCCTAAGAGATCATACCTAACTGGCACAAACTGACACAGCTCCCAGGCTACAGTAACTTGCCCTGGGACAGGGACAAAGAACCAGATAATCATAATTGACTCCCTCACACTGCTGTGCCCAGGATGGATGGTTGCTAATAGGCTATGGAGGATTAAGAATAGCCAAATGTATATGTTTGGTTCACAACTGACCCACACTGGTACTGACTGATCAAAAGTTAATGCCCATGGAGACTCCAAAAACAGGCTTGAAGCATGCTGCTGCTGTGGGGCAATATGAAAGAGAGCATATGAGTGGTGCCCGTTCTGTACCAATTCTGTGGATAATTTCCACCTTCCAGAGGTATTTAAAGGAGCAGTAGTAAACAATTTATAACACGCTTCTTCATTTAAAAATATACTTCTTTTCATCATCAGCCCATGTGCAATCATGTGAGGTGATAACAGTTTCATTTTTTCGGGCAATGTGATATATGGGTCAAAACTTGGTCCAGGCAAGCTGGTTTGGGAAAAAAGTAAGAACAAATCATTATCTAAACTCAAGTCAGTCCCAAACTGAGCCACTTTTCAAATTCAGAGATGTTCAGCTAGCCTTCAGATTGTACGTTGGTTTTCATTTTCACATGATTGAGCGCTTCCTAATTCCAGGCAGGACCAGACATGGAAATGTGTAAATAGTGTGAGGTGCGATATCACAATGTTTTCAGCCCAGCTGGGAAGTTAAATAGCAGATATATGAGCTATTGTTTCTGGAACATATGCTCCATTCTCTTACTCATTGCGAAGGGAAAGCATTTGTAGGAACTTACTGCATGAGTAGTAGCACCCAAAGTAGAATGGCTGTAGAAGGACATACTCTGTATCCAGTGGAATGCATATAGATTTGTAGAAGTTCTGGAATGGAGCGTACCACAGAGCTGTGCTCCATATGATGTCCCCTAAACATTGTGGGGGTTACTTAGGCTGGAAAATACTGAATTAATGCTATTTGAATTAGTACAATTGTTCTGACCCCACAAGAGGGGGTGACAAACAGAGAGATCACAAAAAGCAGGGCAGGCACCTGCAGAAAGCTAGTGGCAGCATGGCAGTTGCACAAGTATGCTACTAATGCAAGGGGTGGGGGAGACTCCAGACTGTTTGGAAGCATGACAGAGGCATGTATATAGCTTGGGATACAAATTTGTGGGAAGTCTCTATCCACAGGTCTTTAGCCTCTATGTGGTTTACACTAGGCATCAGAAGTAATGGACATTTTCAAATGGTTTCTCTTTTACGTAGAAGGAGCCTTTTAACAGAGAGACTCTGGTTTTGGTTGAAAGGCAACTTGAGACACAGAAGTGCCAGCCCGGGAGATATTACAATGGTCATATCATAATATAACTATATCAATCCATGGTATGCCCACACCTTGAATCCTGCATACAGTTCTGTTTGCCTCAACTCAAAAAAGATATCAAAATAGGAAAATATACAGAGAACAACAACAAAAATGATTGGGGGTATGGAACAACTTCCATATGATGAGAGATTAAAAAGATTGGTACTGTTCAGTTTGCAAAGAGATAACTGAAGGATGATATGATAGAGGTCTATAAAATAATAACGGATATGAAGAAAGTGAATACAGAACTGTTTTTTTTACCCCTTCTCATCACATGTGAATGAGGGTCACCCAATGAAATTAATAGGCAGCAGATTTAAAACAATCATAAGGAAGTATTTCTTCACACAGATAGTGTCAGCCTGTGGAACTCGTTGCCAGGGGATGTGTGAAGGCCAAAACTATAACTGGGTTCAGAAAATATTAGATATGTTCATGGAAGATAGATCTACAAGATGGTCAGGGATACAACCCCATGTTGGTGGGAGGAGGATCTCTAAAACTTTAACTGCTAGAAGCTAAGACTGGATGACAGGCGTGGATCACTTGATAAATTGTCCTGTTCTGTCCACTCCTTCTGAAGCATCTGACATTGGCCACTGTCAGAAGACAGGATACTTGGATAGACGGACTATTGGTCTGAATTAGAATGGCCATTCTTACGTTTTTGTGTCCCCTCATATTCACAGCCTCCTGATGTCCTTGCCAAGAAACGCAGCGAGCATAGAAATACAAGAATAGTACAGTGTTAAGAGTTAAGCTAAACGGAGCCTATTACAACTCTGAAAGACCTGAAATAAATGGTGTCAGCTAGAAACACAACAAAGAACACATTCTGAGCACCCATGTGAGTAAGACATTTGCTGCCGCAAATCAAGTACAGACCCCTGTTGTTGTCATTGCTTTTAAATTACAATATATCAACAGGGATGTAATACAATGGTTTCTGATAAATTAATCTTTTTTCACTTTATTTTCTTTCCTAAAAAGAAATAATCTACTTCTTCACTTTAAAGCTACCTGACTACTTGCAATGATTACGGCATCCTAACTTAGTTCTCCATAGTATAAACACATTTTATACCGGAACTAAACAACTCTGCATTCACCTACTGGAGCAACAGTAATAGTAGTGCATAGAAGAGGTGAGTTGTAGGGGAAGAGACAGTGCATCCCACAACATAACTGTAGAAATAAGGAAGATAGAGGATTCACTGTCTGTGGGACTTTGAGTAACACCCTGGAGGCTACAAATCATGCAATGAACGAGACACCTCTATTTGCTTACACAGCATTTCCCTCTATGAATTTTTTTCACCCACACGCCTCTTCACAAAACAAAGGCATTTGGAGAAAACAAGGGCAAACAGGATTTCTGTCAATGTTCAGAGCTATTTGGAGATCAAAAGAATGTATACCACATATATGTCCATCAGTGGATTTCAGTTCTGTCTTTCACAAATTCCATAGGTTCTGTGTTTTTTTTCTTTCCCATGGGCTCTTTCTAGTTAGCATCTGCTACTGAAGTTGAAGGCAGTCTAGGGTGTCAGAAAGCACTAGAATAAGTGTTGCTAGAGCCCTACAGGATAAGTATTTTTACCACTTGGATGGCAGGGAAGCAAGTTAATTGTACATATTAACTTACATTTATGTAGTGTCTTTTATCCATAAGGTCTAAAAATGCTTTGCAGGTTATAATATAATATGAAATATTTCACCACTGGGATGAAACTCAACAACTCTTTAAAAAACATACTGCAGCACTACACAGTAACTTAGGAAAGGAAGTCAAGATGAATATCATATATATTTGAAACTGCAAGATTTGATCTGACTGCAGAATCCATTCCTAAAATTGGAATTTGGCCAGTACAGCAGCAGGACACTTCTGCTCTTGCAAAGAAATGTCATAGGATCTTTAATTACCATGGGTGATCAGGACCCTGGTTTTACAACTTCTCTGAAAGACATTAAACTTGTGTTTCATGCTGAAAATTGAGCTGCTACTGACTAAAGGAATGACTGTGGTATAAATCCATGCTGTAGCCACAGGAGGAGACACATGGAAAGAGTTGTGATTGTGACCAGGGCAGTTCTTACATAGGAATGTAATGCTATAATCACAGTGAGATAGGGAAGAAGTAGAAGGCACTAAGAGGCTGAGATTTACCATGAGAAATGTGCTTTGCTGCACTTCCGAGGATCTAAGTTATGGGAACATTTAGAATCAGGATCCCTGATAGCTGGCAGTGATACTGGTAAGAAGTGCAAAGAGGATCAATAACCACTCGTGGTATAATTAATAGATAAGCAAGTAAAGTAATTCGTTTCAACTATTTCAATGAAAAATAAGCAACAAAAAAGGAAAAAGGACCAAGCTGCATTAGAAATAGCCCTTTGAGCCATTAGACTAGAGATCTAGGAATAGAGAGAGAGTTAGCAGGTGGCTAGTAAGAGGCAATAAGGTAGCACAGGGCTCAATTTAATGAGTCATTTTGTAAACAGATTTTAATTAAGGCCCTGATCTTGCATCGAAATCTGCTGCTACAGACCCTTGCACTGGTGTAGAGTCTCTCAAGAAGTACTCACTGTACTTTCAATGCAAAATAACTTGAATGGTACATGCGTGAAGATGGAGCTATAGCATAGTAATGGGATTCAGTGGGCCTCATGTAAATGCCAGGTAAAATGAGAATGGTGACTCTAAGGAGAAAGATGGGCAAAATACTGAGCTAAAGAAGACATTGTTGGAGCTGCTGTTTGACAAGGGAATAAAACCAGAAATGTTGAACATGGCATAATTACTGACAGCAGGTGCAACTATAAAGTGAAGAAGCTGGAACCAGTTCCTAGCAGGCGGCCACACCTTCTTTCTCAGTGTGGATGTCTGCAGAAATCTGTTATGTGCATCCAAAAGGATCAGATTAATGTAATCAGCATGAAAATGTTATCAACAAATGACTTTGATCTCTAGAGCTTGTGTGGGGATGGAGAAGCGCCTTGTCTGGCAACGAATCTCCTCTCAATTCACTTACCATTTATAATGACCAGGAATTAAAGTACTATTTTAAATTCACAATAATAATAATAAAAGAATGCAATACTACCTTCAAAATGCCTTCACAGAACAGAGCATCTCGGGAGGAGTTCTGCTTATCTAGTATATTATCCATAGTATTTGTCATTGGGATACAAAATTGTTAAATATCTTCTATAAATGTGTTTTCTCTTAAACATAAATATCCATATAAGGGCTTTTAGTTCTTAATGTAGTTTAATAATCAATATTATGAAATGGCTTTATAGCACTGAACACAAATGGAGCTTTTTGATTGTCTGCCAGCATCATAACCTTGGCAATACATTTGTGATGTGTGCTGTCTTCCTTTCTTGACAAAGTGTGCTGTGCATTTGTAACGAACGGTTGCAATGTGTATTAGAAACCAAAGGCGGTCAGCTGACTACCCCCTCAAAATTCAGAAAGCCTCTAAAATGGAACTCACATGGGCTTTGGCTTCAAAACCAAAAGTGTTTACTCAGTGAACTAAAGGAATAAACGCATTAGCTCAGCAAGTAGAAGGAAATTATGTCTCTATAGTAAGATTCCAGGATTGTCACTGTGTGTGTCACTCGGAACCCTAGAATGTCTGATGACTCAATGTGAAGTGATGGAAGCAGCTATAAGCATGGCTGAGAGCTCTTTTTGTTAAGAAATCACCAGGTTCAGTCATTACTGAGATTCACGTATTCTTACCCTCCAATGTTTAGGTCCTCAGCCATTTATAAGTTACACCTGTGTAGTATATATATCTACAGGAAGGCACGCATCTACTGCCATGCAAAGAGCCCTAGTCTGTTGTGCTTTCAGAAGTAACTCAAGCAATCATG
>NW_020664393.1:34568538-34624600 GCF_002925995.2 Terrapene triunguis
AGGGCCCCCTGTTGGTTCTCAGCTCCCATGCTGGATCCCTGCCGCCCCTGCAAATGGGCTGCCCCAAGCACGTGCTTGCTTTGCTGGTGCCTAGAGCCGCCCCTGAGAGGATTGCTTGTATGAGTAAGGGTTGCACAGTCTGGGTCTAAATAACCCCACGCAGCAGGTTTTTAAAACAGCTAGTATTTCTTTTGTTGAAGATTTTCTTAACCTTCTTCATTTGCTCAAGTTGTATTCTGTGCAGACCAAGAACTCAAATGACACTCTCATTACTTGAAGGATATTGAGCAGATACACTCATTTGTTTTTACATTTCCCCAGGCAAAGGCTGTGTAAGAACTAACTGACTAGCCGCTTATTGCCAAGCTTTCTCCCCTCTATTCTTTGCAGTATGATGCAGTTCTCTTAAGATAAAGAAATGGTTTTAAGTATAATTTTTCTCACAAAGGATATCGACCTTAAAAGGCAGACCTCTGTTTTACTACCTTCTATCATTAACTGAACTGACTGATACAATAAAACATTATTGGGGGATGGCTACTGGAAGTACATTGGTAACACTCCATACTATATTTCTTTTCTCACTTAATGTCAGTCCTTCAATTGTTTTGAAATTCATTAGAAAATATTATGTAAAAATCTGTCCAACAGTATGAAATATTTCTGTTCTGCCCCATGAAATTGTTTTGGACTTCTTGTTAAAAGCAATTACAATGTTGCATTGAATGAAGGGTAATTTTATTCTAAGAGTTTCATTTTGTTGACAATCAAACAAAACAAAACAAAATAGCTTTTTGTCATTTAAAATCTCTGAATTATCATCCCCATAAGTGCCCATCTCTCCATAAGTTTCCCATCCATTAGGTTCCACTTAAACAATATCATTGCTTTTATACATAATAGCTAGATTTCTGTGAATCAATAAGTGGAATAGCAAGGAGTCAAAACTTAGTATTGCACGTGACTGGGGAATATGAAAAGAAAACAATATTAAGAGAGGCCTGTTTCTGATCTTACTTACATCCATATTAATCAGGCATAACTCTGTTGGAGTAAAACTGGTGTGAGATCAGAATCTGGTCCAAGGTCATTCAATACTAATGCCATAATATAGAAAATGCAGTGTTGTTCTAGTGGTGTTTGTCTCCGGATATTAGAAAGACAAGATGGGTGAGGTAATATCTTTTATTGGACCAACTTCTGTTGGCGAGAGAGACAAACTTTTGAGCTTACACAGACCTGATGAAGATCTCTGTGTAAGCTCGAAAGCTCATCTCTCTCACCAACAGTAACACAGAGAAGGTGTTATGGTGTTATTGATGCACTTAAATACTATGATGAGAGGTGTCAGTAATTGAACATAGATAGAAGGATGATGGAACACTTATGCATTAATGCTGCCATCTCCTTTAGCATAAGTAGCTATTTAGCAGGGTTGAATGGAAGCTCTAATAAGTTCATTAGTTTGTTCCAACTGACATTCTCAACCATACACCACAACAGATCATAACTCCAAAGTCATTACTGCAAATGCAATGAAGGGTGGGTGCTGAAAAAGACAGAAAGAGAAAACAGATAATAGTTGTGGTTTTTATGCCTGGCAAGAGGGATTCAGATACTCTAATGATGCACACACTATACAAATTTGGATTGCTGGATAGTTATTTATCACAGCGTGGAACATAGCTTACTGCGAGGAAGATTAAAGGTAAAATTTAGATACTTCACCCACTGGGTGAATATTAGTAAAATGTAGTATTCAACCAAGCTGAAGTAAGAAAAAAACAACAACCTGTTTTCACATTTAAAAACTGTTTATTTTCCCTCCAGCTTAGTGGCACTGCTGCAAAGTGGGAAGTATACTACTATGGATGTTTTCTGAGAGCACATTTGGAGAGTTTATCTAAATCTTAATGACGCCATATCCTGGCAAAAAATACTTTGGGGCTGGTTCTTCACTGCATTACTCCAATTTTATGTTGGTGCAATTTGATTGGACTCAGTGGAGTTTCACAAGTGAAAAATTAAAGTAGTGCATGGGAGAATCCAATTTATTGTTTTTAATGTTCTTTCTGATGGAAATACCAAGCATAAGAAGATGAGGTTTTCCTGACAAAGAATGAATAAAAGTCACTAAGGAACCACTGTATTCTCCACGGATAGGAGTAAAGGATAGAAGCAGATTAATCTGGAACATTGCACCATAAGAGAAACGCTAAAACAAGATCCTGGGTATCAGTTTGTTGATTTGTTATACATGTGAGTGTTTCTTAAAGAAACAACCACCTAATTTTTAGTCAGAAAGGGCTTGAGCATGCTGGGAGACATCTGCAAATAACTAGCAGTTCCAGTCACTTATGCGGGCAGGGGACTGGACTCGATGACCTCTCGAGGTCCCTTCCAGTCCTAGAATCTATGAATCTATGAATCTATGAATCTATGGAAAGATTTGTACTAGGGCTGTCAATTAATCGCTGTTAACTCACGCGACTAACTCAAAAAAACTAACTGTGGTTATTTTTTTAATCGGGATTAATCACAATTTTAATTGCACTGTTAAACAATAGAATACCAATTGAAATTTATTAAATATTTTTGGATGTTTTTCTACATTTTCAAATATATTGATTTCAATTATAACACAGAATACAAAGTATACACTGCTCATATTATTTTTGTTTACAAATATTTGCACTGTAAAAATGATAAACTAAACAATATTTTTCAATTCACCTCATAAAAGTACTGTAGGGCAATCTCTTTATCGTGAAAGTGCAACTTACAGATGTAAATTTTTTTTGTTACATAGCTGCACTCAAAAACAAAAATATACAAAGCTTTAGAGCCTACAAGTCCACTCAGTCATACTTCTCGTTCAGCCAATTGCTAAAACAAACACATTTGTTTACATTTACAGGAGACAATGCTGCCCTCTTCTTATTTACAATGTCTCCAGAAAGTGAGAACAGGCATTCATATGGGACTTTTGTAGCCGGCGTTGCGAGGTATTTACGTGCCAGATATGCTAAACATTTGTATGCCTCTTCATGCTTCGGCCACCATTCCAGAGGACATGCTTCCATGCTGATGATGCTTGTTAAAAAAAATAATGCGTGAATTACATTTGTGACTGAATTCCTTGTGGGAGAATTGTATGTCTCCGGCTCTAATTTACTCACATTCTGCCATATATTTCATGTTATAGTAGTCTCGGATGATGACTCAGCATATGTTGTTCATTTTAAGAACACTTTCGCTGCAGATTTAACAAAATGCAAAGAAGGTACCAATGTGAGATTTCTAAAGATAGCTACAGCACTCGATCCAAGAGTTAAGAATCTGAAGTGTTTTCCAAAATCTGAGAGGGATGAGGTGTGGAGCATGCTTTCAGAAGTCTTAAAAGCGCAACACTCTAATGTGGAAACTACAGAACCCAAACCACCAAAAAAGAAAATCAACCTTCTGCTGGTGGCATCTTACTCAGATGAAGAAAATGAATATGTGTCGGTCCCCACTGCTTTGGATTGTTATCGAGCAGAACCCATCATCAGCATAGATACATGTCCTCTGGAATGGTGGTTGAAGCATGAAGGGACATATGAATCTTTAGCGCTTCTGGCTTGTAAATATCTTGACATGTTGGCTACAACAGTGCCATGGGAACACCTGTTATCACTTTCAGGTGACATTGTGAACAAGAAGCAGGAAGCATTATCTCCTGAAAATATAAACAAACTTGTTTGTCTGAGCGAATGGCTGAACAAGAAGTAGGACCGAGTGGACTTATAGGCTCTAAAGTTTGGCATTGTTCTATTTTTTTAATGCAGATTTTTTGTACATAATTCTACATTTGTAAGTTCAACTTTCATGATAGAGAGATTGCACTACAGTACTTGTATTAGGTGAATTGAAAAATACCATTTCTTTTGTTTTTTTAACAGTGAAAATATTTGCAATCAAAAATAAATAGAAAGTGAGCACTGTACACTTTGTATTCTGTGTTATAATTGAAATCAATATATTTGAAAATATAGAAAACATCCAAAATATTTATATAAATGGAATTCTATTATTAACAGTGCATTTTTTTAATCACTTGACAGCCCTAATTTGTACCAATAAAGGTGGAACATCCAAGGTTCCTTTGCGCCTCTTAAATCCTTTATAGAGCAGCAGCCACAAAGCATGGTCTCTGTACACTTCGTATACTACGGAAAAACTTGTGCTGGTGTAAGCCACACACCTTCTGGGAGTGGTGTTGTGTCCCATCTAGTGGCACCGAGACCACTCAGAGAGAGAGATAAAATGAGTCTGTTCTACAGCCTTAGCTTACAGCCAGTTCGCTTTTAGCTCATGCCCTAGAGGCTCATGCACTAAGCCCCAGAGATCCCAGGTTCGATCCTGCCTACCGACGGCCAGGAATGTTGGCATTACACTGGCTCTGAATCCATAAGCTTGTAAAGATTTGAAGATAGCCAGGAGGGGAAGGGAAATTAGGATCTGTGAAATACCAACAAGCCCAAGCCCCTGCAGAGCAGTGTTTTAGCCTTGCAGACTATCCACAGATTTAGGAAGTGAATTCAGTTTCCCCACTATTTGCTTAGTTCCCTGCACAAAACATGAGTAACCAGGCTTTGTGCAAAGAGGAGTGAATTTTACCATTTGTGCAGGATATGCACCTGAGCCAGCCTTGTGAGTCATTGCATCTTCTTGTTTAGGTATTTGTGTCTGATGGAGTGTTTACTACCACAAATATTACACATACAAAAAATCAATTCCAATCAATTGCAAAAGTCTGTGTATGTATATGTCCAGGCAGCCTATTTTTTCTTACAAAGTCCATGTCTTCACCAGCTTAAAATGATGAAATAATAATGGAAATACCAAGGAGTCGAATGGAAAGAAAAAATACGAATTGCAAAGAAAAATTCACTGTCCCTTGGCTCTATCTGATACTCTATATGTTAAATAACTTAATTGTAATGAGGGGAAGGATGCTTACTCAAATCCTGTCTAAAGTTGATCCTTAAAAAAAAACAGCCATGAAACAAAGTTCAATATTTAAACTGGAAGTGTACACAAAACAAATTAACCAGTATAGAATATCAAAATGAATATCAGCTTCTGCTGCCACTGTGGTAAAACTCCCATGGATTTCAATGGTCCAGGATCAGGCCCAAATTGAACATTAATCAATAACATTTCACAGGAGTCTACCACAGAATGTTCAAGAAATGTATTATGTTAGATATTGAAAGACATGTTAGTCTGAAAGCAAAGAAACAAAGCAAAACAAATCAAAAAACAAAAGGTAGCAAAAAAACAACTAGAAACTTGTAAATTCAGATCTCCAGCCTTTGTAGAGGCCTTCTCCTCTCCAGGATCTGCATTTTTCAGGAACATTACGCAGGTTTTGCAACAGGCTGGGATGCTTCTTACTCTCTCCCTGTAAGGGCCTAGGGATGAAAGTATTGGGTTCTGAGCTGCTGATGCCTCTACATAACCACTGGAGGCTTAGGTTAGGCTCCTATGGGAGGATCCTGCGAAGCAGGACTCAGCAGGAAGTGCTGCCCAACAGTACCCAAGTGGTAGCCCCTTACGCCCCACTGATTGACTGGTAGCAGTACTTAAACCAGGATTCCGTGAAGGAGAGCTCTCTCAGCAACAACATGGACTGTCTGCCTGTCTCTGTTCCAGACCCTGCCTGAGATAGACCCTAGACTCCGACTTCTGACCCTGGTTTCTCCTTGAATCCACTATTTAATCACTGTCTGTAACCTGGTAACCTGACCCCACCTGCCTCCTGTTGCCTGGTTCTTGATTTGCCCTCTGGTCTGTCTCAAACTCTGACCTCCCAGTAACCTGACCCCCTCTGCCTCATGACACATGACTTTTTGTCCACCCTCAGGCCTGTCTCAGACTCTGACCAGTGCTTAATTTGTGCCAGGCCTTGCCAGGGCTGAGTCCTGGCACCTGTAGGCTTGGCAGTTCCTAATCAAAGGGAATTAAATGTTTTTTTTTCCACTGTAATAACTCAAAACAAATTTTGAAGGGACTTTGGACAAACTTAAAAAAGAAAAAAAATCATCTTCAGGCAAAGATCAAGCATAGAAAAAGTCAGCCCATATCAGCCCTGTATATATATATATATATATATATGGGCTGATTTTTTTCTATTTTTTGATCTTTTATATATAATGGAAACTGGTTTGCAATCCTAATTATATTGGGTGCTACCAGTTGCCCATTTTAATTCTGCCAGTGCTGTTTCTGGAGATTTAACAGTATAGTTGAAAAATAATGGTTCTGTAATTTTTATATTAAATGTGAAAGTTAGATATCTAAAGGGCTATGTTTAGGAGCAGAGAGTCAGTTTACACTGTTACAAGATACTGTGGCTGGCCCATGCAACTGACTCAAGTTTGTGGGTTCGAGCTAATGGTCTGTTTAATTGCGGTGTAGACATTTGGATTTGGGCTACAGTTTGAGCCTTTGGATCTTCCCATCCCACATGGTCCTACAGCTGGACTCCAGTCCAAGACTGAACGTCTACACCACAATTAAACAGCCCCTTAGCCTGATCCCTACGAGCCTGAGTCAGCTGGCACAGGCCAGCTGTGGGTTTTAAATTGCAGTGTAGACATAGCTATAGAGAACATGGCTGTCAAATAGTCTCTAAACACCAATAAAGTAAGCCCTACAACTCCCCTGTGCGGTACAGTAAGTATCCCCTCCATTATTCAGAGAATGAAAATGAAAGATTGAAAGATTAAGTGGCTTATACAAAGCCAAAGAGCAAGACAGTGGTAAAACCAGGAACACAGGCCAAAATGTTTAAATGTCACTTCTGTGCTTTAAGCCCCTGGACCACTCTTCCTCTCAATTTTCTTGTACAGGTGAGTTTTCTCTTTTCACTTCAGTCTCTCTAATATTCATGAGGGGAGAGGATTATGTATTGGTGGATGACGGAGGAAACATGTCATAGCCAGAGTAGAGTAATTGCAAAGTAAAGTTCAAAACATTAAGGATCAGATTAAAATAGTAGGAGATGAAAGTAGAAAGTTCCCTCAAGTCTAGAACCATTTATATGCATCAGTACTATTAGCAGAACTATTACTGAGAAAAGGGAAGAGACTTGGGCTAATGTAATTCACTTGTACCAAGGGCATGCAGCCTGAAAAAGAAAATGTGTATTATTGGTGTCTGTAACATTTTTTTCCCCCTTTCTCTCAGTCCAAACCACAACAGCAGCACAATCTGCTGTGTATGTGGGAAGATTGTCAGTACAGAGAAGACAGGTACAATGTGGGGAAAATAATCATTGAAAAGAAGGAAATATTAGTGTATCCATGCTGCAGTAGGGGAGACGTGGGAAGAGGAAATGGTGGAGCCAGTTTTGCAACTGAAGTGGCAATGGGCCATTAGGGTTGAAAGGATGGGACAGGAGGGTGATGAACACCCCACTATGGTGGCTCCTGTGGTTTCTGTCCCGCAGGCTGGCTGGGCTCAACATTCTGCTCCGGACATTGTGACCTGGCGCATGGGATTGAAGTGCTGCTCAGGTTTGGACCAGCCACCCTTCCATCGTGATAATGATGAGTGGACCTATATCAGAGTCACAAATTATGTATATTACTAAAACTGAATTAGTTCCCTTTAGGAACATCTTGGCAAGGATTCTCACCCAACAATGTCCTGTGCTTATCAGTATGCAGCAACATATGTGAACATTTGAAAAATCCCATACTTGAGTGAGTGCCCTACAAAAGCATAGTGAGTTCACCAAGCAGTGAACTCCCTGCTCTCTCTTCCCTGGGTTGCAATAGAAGATTGTTTGTTTTCCGAACTATTTCTATTAAGCCATCCAGTCAATTCCTCCACCTAAGCAAGAAATATTCCCTGTAATACATTTTAAACAGTTTTAGATATCCTTAGGGTATGTCTACACTACGGGATTAATCCGAATTTACAGAATTCGAATTTTGGAAACAGATTGTATAAAGTCGAATGTATGCGGCCACACTAAGCACATTAATTCGGCGGTGTGCGTCCATGTACCGGGGCTAGCGTTGATTTCCAGAGCGCTGCACTGTGGTTAGTTATCCCATAGCTATCCCATAGTTCCCGCAGTCTCCCCCGCCTATTAGAATTCTGGGTTGAGATCCTAGTGCCTGATGGGGCAAAAAACATTGTCGCAGGTGGTTCTGGGTACAGCCTCACCCCTCCCTCCATGAAAGCAACGACAGACAACCGTTTCGTGCCTTTTTTCCTGGCTGAACACAGCAGACGCCATACCACGGCAAGCATGGAGCCCGCTCAGCTCAAGACAGCAGTCATGAACATTGTAAACACCTCGCGCATTACCGTGCAGTTTATGCTGAACCAGGACCAGAAAAACGAGACAAGGAGGAGGCGGCGACGGCAGCGCGGCGACGAGAGTGATGAGGACATGGACATGGACACAGAATTCTCTCATACCACGGGTCCCGGCGCTTTGGAGATCATGTTGTTGATGGGGCAGGTTCTATCCGCGGAATGCCGATTCTGGGCCCGGGAAACAAGCACAGACTGGTGGGACCACATAGTGTTGCAGGTGTGGGACGATTCCCAGTGGCTGCGAAACTTTCGCATGTGTAAGGGCACTTTCATGGAACTTTGTGACTTGCTTTCCCCTGCCCTGAAGCGCCAGAATACCAGGATGAGAGCAGCCCTCACAGTTGAGAAGCGAGTGGTGATAGCCCTGTGGAAGCTTGCAACGCCAGACAGCTACCGGTCAGTCGGGAATCAATTTGGAGAGGGCAAATCTACTGTGGGGGCTGCTGTCATGCAAGTAGCCAAAGCAGTCATTGAGCTGCTGCTATGAAAGGTAGTGACTCTGGGAAATGTGCAGACCATAGTGGATGGCTTTGCTGCAATGGGATACCCAAAGTGTGGTGGGGCGATAGATGGAACCCATATCCCTATCTTGGCACCGGAGCACCAGGGTACCCAGTACATAAACCGCAAGGGTTACTTTTCAATGGTGCTGCAAGCACTGGTGGATCACAGGGGACGTTTCACCAACATCAACATGGGCTGGCCGGGAAGGGTTCATGACGCTCGCATTTTCAGGAACACTACTCTGTTTAAACAGCTGCAGCAAGGGACTTACTTCCCGGACAAGAAAATAACCGTTGGGGATGTTGAAGTGCCTATAGTTATCCTTGGGGACCCAGCCTACCCCTTAATGCCATGGCTCATGAAGCCATACACAGGCAGCCTGGACAGGAGTCAGGAGCTGTTCAACTACAGGCTGAGCAAGTGCAGAATGGTGGTGGAATGTGCATTTGGCCATTTAAAAGATCGCTGGCGCACTTTACTGACTCACTCAGACCTCAGCCAAACCAATATCCCCATTGTTATTGCTGCTTGCTGTGTGCTCCACAATCTCTGTGAGAATAAGGGGGAGACCTTTATGGCGGGGTGGGAGGCTGAGGCAAATCGCCTGGCTGCTGATTACGCGCAGCCAGACACCAGGGCGATTAGAAGAGCACACCAGGAAGCGCAGAGCATCAGAGAAGCTTTGAAAACCAGTTTCATGACTGGCCAGGCTACCGTGTGAAAGTTCTGTTTGTTTCTTGATGAAAACCCACCCCCTTTATTGACTCATTCTCTGTAGGCAACCCACCCTCCCCCTTCGATCACAGCTTGCTTTCAAAGGAAATAAAGTCACTATCGTTTAAAAATCATGTATTCTTTATTAATTGATTATAAAAAGAGGGAGAGAACTGACAAGGTAGCCTGGGTGGGGTTTGGGAAGAGGATCGGAGGGAAGGAAAAGGCCACTAAAAAAAGGTTAAAATAATGACAGCCTTTTGCTTGGGCTGTCTACTGGGGTGGAATGGGAGGGTGCACGGAGCCTCTCCCCCTGCGTTCTTACACGTCTGGGTGAGGAGGCTATGGAACATGGTGAGGGGGGAGAGGGGTTATACAGGGGCTGTAGCGCCAGTCTGTGATCCTGCTTCCGTTCCTGAAGCTCCACCAGATGCTGGAGCATGTCTGTTTCCTCACACAGCAGCCCCAGTGTTGCATCCTGCCTCCTCTGATCTTCCTGCCGCCACCTCCCATCTCGAGCATCTCTCCTCTCCTCACGTTGGTCCCTTCTGTCCTCACATTGGTCCCTCATGTCCTCATGTTGGTCCCTCCTGTCCTCACATTCACTGGCATCTTTCCTATACTTTGAAACCATGTCCGTCCACTCATTCAGATGAGCTCTTTCATTGCGGGTGGATTCCATGATTTCCGCGAACATCTCGTCTCACGTCCTCTTTCTCCGCCGCCTTATCTGAGATAGCCTTCGGGACTGAGGAGGGAGGCTTGAAAAATTTGCAGCTGCTCGAGAGAGGGGAAAAAAGGAGAGAATTTTTTTAAAAAGATACATTTTACAGAACAATGCTTATACTCTTTCACGGTGAACAACACTATTCACATTACATAGCACATGTGATTTCTGTGCAAGGTCGCATTTTGCCTCTTAATATTGAGTGTCTGTGGCTTTGCTGCTAGAGATCACAGATGCAGGTCCGGGCAACAGAATTCGGCTTGCATGCGGCCATGGTAAGCCACTGTCCTTCGGCTTCTGCGTCCTCCTTTCCCATGTATCAAGCAAAACCTGTTGACTGCTGCGGTTTTCCTGTTAACCTTCAGCAGCAGAAAACAAACTAACCCCCCCCCCATCCAATTCTCTGGGATGATCACTTTGTCCCTCCCCACACCGCGTGGCTGGTATCAGGGAAGATCCCTGCTAGCCACATGTTAAAATCTTCGCACCAATCCCCCGCCCCCGCGCTTGGCCTACTACAGGGAAGGATTTCTTTTCAGCCACAGGCAAACAGCCCAGTAGGAAGGGCCACCTCTGTCCCATTAATTAAATTCCCGTATTTCAACCAGGTTACCATGAGCGATATCACTCTCCTGAGGATTACACAGCGAGATAAAGAATGGATGTTGCTTGAATGCCAGCAAACACCGGGACAATACGCTGCGAAGATTTGTCATGGAATGATACCAGATTACTTGCTACTAGCATGGCGTGGTCAAGTGTCCTACCATGGAGGACAGAATAAGGCTGCACTGCCCAGAAACCTTCTGCAAAGGCTTTTGGAGTACCTCCAGGAGAGCTTCATGGAGATGTCCCTGGAGGATTTCCGCTCCATCCCCAGACACGTTAACAGACTTTTCCAGTAGCTGTACTGGCTGTGAATGCATCCCAAGTCCTCAGGGCAAATTAATCGTTAAAAAATGCTTGCTTTTAAACCATGTTTTATATTTTAAAAGGTAAACTCACCTGAGGTCCCTTCCATGGGATCATGGTCTTGGGTACTGGCTTGGGAGGGTACTTCAGTCAGGCTAAGAAAAAGATCCTGGCTGTTGGGGAAAACGGAGTGCTGTGTGCTCGCCGCAAGCTCGTCCTCCTCCTCCTCCTCTTCCCTGTCCGCAGAATCCTCAGGTGTGGATGATGAGATTACCCCTGCCTCGGAATCCACAGTCAGAGGTGGGGTAGTGGTGGCGGCTCCCCCCTCCCAGAATTGCATGCAGTTCAGTGTAGAAGCGGTATGTCTGCGGCTCTGACCCGGAGCGACCGTTTGCCTCCTTTGTTTTCTGATAGGCTTGTCTGAGCTCCTTGACTTTCACGCGGCATTGCTCTGAGTCCCTATTGTGGCCTCTTTCCATCATGCCCTTGGAGATTTTTTCAAAAGTTTTGCCATTTCGTCTTTTCGAACGAAGTTCTGCTAGCACTGAATCCTCTCCCCATATAGCGATCAGATCCAGTACCTCCCGTACAGTCCATGCTGGTGCTCTTTTTTGATTATCGGCCTGCATGGTTACCTGTGCTGATGAGCTCTCTGTGGTCACCTGTGCTCTCCTTTGCTGGGCAAACAGGAAATGAAATTCAAATGTTTGCGGCGCTTTTCCTGTCTACCTGGCCAGTGCATCCAAGTTCAGATTGCTGTCCAGAGCGGTCACAATGGTGCACTGTGGGATAGCTCCTGGAGGCCAATACCATCGAATTGTGGCCACACTAACCCTAATTCGAAATGACAATATCGATTTCGGTGCTACTCCGCTCATTGGGGAGGAGTACAGAAATCGATTTTACGAGCCATTTATTTTGAAATAAATGGCTTCGTTGTGTGGATGGGTGCAGGGTTAATTCGATTTAACACTGCTAAATTTGAATTGAACTCATAGTGTAGACCAGGCCTTAGTGATCAGACATCCACAACTTCCTTGGAGGATACTTCTTCATTCTAACAGATATAATCATCATCAGGTTTTTCCTGATATTTAGCTGTCAATTTCTTATTCTTAATTGTATCACATTTATTTTAGTGTTTTATACTGCTGTCCATCGCCAATTAGTTCCTTTTAAAATAAACTGTCAAGGAGTGAAGTCTCCATTGGGCTGCTTGGAGTTCCTGGCTCTTCTCCCTGTTTGGGTAATAGAAAGCTCTGCATAGTGTAAGTATTTTTTTGGTAATATTATTATTTAAGGGGATAGAAAGAGGGATGTTGACAGTGTTAATATCATCCTGGTTTCTGAAAGAGTAAGATTCTGCAGAGTTTTCTAATTGTCAGATTTTGGCTTAGTCTAATCTCCTGTGGCAGTTCGTTCCAGGGGATACCTTTGTTATTACTGGTTATGCCTCCTTGCTCTGCCTAAAACATGTTTCTGCTCTACTGGTTATACTCTTTCAGTATTTGGAGACAACTTTAATGTCCTATTCTAATAATATGATAACCAGATGTGTATTGTAACAAATTTGGAGTCACTTGGGTATTTTATGGTTGTCACTGTCTGTACACCAAGCCCAGCCAGAACTCCATTGCTGCAGCAGTGATAGAATTCAGATCTTCCTAGGCCAAAAAACAATGGCTGCCCTCATCTTCTTCAATTCCAGTATTTTAATAACATGAGCTGGTTTTGCTGGGGAGTTCCTGGAATCTCTCCAGCTGCTGTATAAAGGCAGGAAATGTTTCTTCTCACACTTCCATTCCTTGTCATTAACAGGTTCCTGTCCAATGATCTTTCCACTTATCTGTCTACTGAGCTCATATATATTCCCAATCAGAGTCTTGCTGTCAACTTGCATGGTTCCTCCATTCCTTTCCAAGAACTTTACCTGGTAATGTTGAAATTCTCAACTTTTGCTACACTTCAGTTTTGTCTTCTCATTCATAGCTTTCAGTGTTATTGCATAGAAGCTAGTTTTATAAGAACAAAGTACCTATAAAAGTAATTTTCAAGTTATGAGTTTTATTGTAGCAGTGTTGGTCCCAGGATATTAGAGAGACAAGTTGTGTGAATAGTACCTTTTATTGGACCAACTGCTGTTGGTGAGAGACAAGCTTTCGGGCTACACCTGAAGAAGAGCTCTGTTTAGCTTGAAAGCTTATCTCTTTCACCAACAGAAGTTGGTCTAATAAAATATATTATCTCAGCCACCTTATCTTTCAAGTTATGACTTAATAAGACATGAGCAAAAAACTGGATATTGGTTTTAATTCATTTTCACAACAGAGAAGATGATTGAGAACTATAATAATTTCATTGTTTTGGGAAGGAGGTTCTATAACTTATGCATGAGCTATATAATACAACACTGATTTTAGAAGGTGTTACAATTCAATAAAGAATAGATAATAATTAAATGTATGACTTAGACTTAGAAATGCATATTCAAGTTCTGTGCATGATTATAATTTTGGCCTTTGTGAGAGGTGAAAGGGGAGAATTCTGAAGAGAGAATCAGTGCTTAATTAGGTTAAAAGTAATTACTTGCTACCATTTGCACACAGAAAAAATATAAAGCTATGTACCCTACAGAATTCCATATCGTGCAAGCATCTCAAAAATATAAGGAAAATCAACATTGCTCAGTCAAAAGACATACGTGCACATTGAATCTTACAGGTAAAGATTATGAAGGACTAAATTGGCCAGTGTTGCAGCTGCTTTATTTTGGGTGCTGAATACTATTAAGTGTTTGGAATGACCAAATTGCTTCAGATTATATATTTGCCCCTTGCAAACTTCAGCTGAAACTATACCAAAGATTTTTAAAGAACTGAACATGTTTGGAGTTCAGGTAACATTTGGTTCAATGGGATTTTCATTTTGTTTATTTTCTGATTAATTTTTAAATAAACATATTTCAGTCTATGGGCTGCTTGCAAACTATCTGGGCTATTCACTTCAATCCTGAACCAACCCCCACTGAAGTCAACAGAAAAACTCCTACTGACATTAGTGGGCATTGAATTGAACCTTGCTTCAGTCTTAATAAAGGGCACTCGCTACCTTAGGACGATACTGAGGAAGTATTAGGCCTTAGAGTCAGAAGTATCCCTCTAATGTCTCCTGCACTTCTCCATTGTTCTGGCAGGGGAGAGAGTCTTTTTATATTTTATTATAGTCTTTTACAGGATGCAACTTAATCCTCTCCATCATTCACAGCTATCTGTAGCCATTATATCAGGGGAGTGGGAGCATTACTCCAACTCTCCTCGTGACTCTCTGAACACTCTGGTCATTTGCTCAGGATGGAGAATTACTGGGCAAAGAGTCCATGCTCTTTCCTACCCACCCACAGCCACAATGTGAAAAGGTCTCACATGGCCATGCAGGGGTAGACCTTTCTTCCATACCTTCATGTGCAACTGCATAACACCAGGGCCAAATCCAGAATTATATGTGACTGGTCATTTAACTTATATGGTTCATAGATTCTAGGACTGGAAGGGACCTCAAGAGGTCATCGAGTCCAGTCCCCTGCCCTCATGAGGACCAAATACTGTCTAGACCATCCCGGATAGACATTTATCTAACCTACTCTTAAATATCTCCAGAGATGGAGATTCCACAACCTCCCTAGGCAGTTTATTCCAGTGTTTAACCACCCTGACAGTTAGGAACTTTTTCCTAATGTCCAACCTAAACCTCCCTTGCTGCAGTTTAAGCCCATTGCTTCTTGTTCTAGCCTTAGAGGCCAAGGTGAACAAGTTTTCTCCCTCCTCCTTATGACACCCTTTTAGATACCTGAAAACTGCTATCATGTCTTCTCTTTTCCAAACTAAACAAACCCAATTCTTTCAGCCTTCCTTCATAGGTCATGTTCTCAAGACCTTTAATCATTCTTGTTGCTCTTCTCTGGACCCTCTCCAATTTCTCCACATCTTTCTTGAAATGTGGTGCCCAGAACTGGACACAATACTCCAGTTGAGGCCTAACCAGCGCAGAGTAGAGCAGAAGAATGACTTCTCATGTCTTGCTCACAACACACCTGTTAATGCATCCCAGAATCATGTTTGCTTTTTTTGCAACAGCATCACACTGTTGACGCATATTTAGCTTGTGGTATTGTTTCTTTTCCCGGATTTGATGTCACCATGATTGGAGAGCATTCAGAGAAGAGCCACAAGAATTATTAAAGGATTAGAAAACATAACTTAAGGAGATCAATCTATTTAGTTTAACAAAGAGAAGGTTTAACTTGATTAGAGTCTATAATTACCTGCATGGGGAAGAAATATTTAATAAACGGATCTTCAGTGTAGCAGAGAAAGGTTTAACATGATCCAGTGGCTGGAAGTTGAACATAGATAAATGCAGACTGGAAATAAGGCATACATTTTCAACAGCGGCGGTAATTAACCTCTGGAACAATTCATCAAGGTTTGTGGCAGATTCTCCATCACTAGCAAGGTTTAAATCAAAACTGGATTTTTTTCAAAAAGATATATGTTCTGGGAATTATTTTTGGGGTAGTTCTTTGGACTGTTACACAGGAGGTCAGAATAGGTGATCATGGCAATCTCTTCTGGCCTTGAAATTTATCAATGATAAAAGAAATATAAATAAGATCAGAAGAGGCATGCAGGTTTCCGAAACTCTGGAGTTCATAGTTTCTCTGGGGACATGTATGCAAAGTTACCCAAACCAAGATGTACCAAGTTAACCAAAACAAGATGTATTAAAATATAGAGATAATGGAATTAAAGATATAAACATGATTTACTGACCATATCTAGATTTGCACCTGTCATAAGATAGACAAGATAAGGTATTCCCAACTAAGAGAAAAAAAGTAAATAGTTTGCATCTCTTAAAAGCAATCCTCTCTCAACACTCTTTGGCTGGCCTGCCAGCAGCTCTTGCTGCCCAGATATCAATTAACTAACTCTTGCTGTGTCCAGGAGCTGCTTTTTAAGTTCCTCTAACAGAATCAGCTTCCAAGTCTAGGCATTACCTTGTGCATGCTCCATGTATCTGTCAGGTGTTAGAGTGCATTATCATATCAAGGTGACTTTACATGTATAGCCAGGGGTCTTTGATGAAGCTTATTGTATCTTAATTACCTCTAGGAGTTTCCTACACATTTTTTTCCCATTTGTCTTTAAAACTCCTTATCAAAAAGGATTTCTATGTCTTTAGATTAAGTTCAATGATCAACTTTTCATCTGTTTCATTTTTGGTTTCTATAAGAGCTATTTCATGCCCTCCTATTACATTGAAATAATGTGGGTGGAGATGTTCACCCACATAACATCACTTGCAGGTTCAGGGACTTAGTTGGCCAAATAATTTATTTGAGATTTTTACAATATTTTTTGCAGAAATCATTTCATATCCAAGTGTTCATGCATGTGCATTCACATTTTTATATTATGCACGTTTGTAAAAAAAAAATAAAAATCCAACAGTAGTTATTTTTATCTATTTAAATTCCTTTCTTTTTTCCATCCCAGACCTTTCATGTTAAAAATGTATGGTTTTTTGCAGCCAACATAAAAGCATATTCTTCACACTTCAGTGCATTGAACAATAGTTAATGGCATTCTGATTTAGTCTTACCATTTGAATAAACTTAATTGTGTTCCTATTTTATTTAAGCTAGTTGCAGTATCAAGGAAACTCATTAAGGTTGTACTTGCTTCTTCCTAAGGCAAGGCTTGGCCATATTTCTCCAATTACATTAATCAGCATGACAGAAATACTAAAGTTCTACTTCACATGGAGTCATTGTCTTCCTGTAAAATGGGTCAGAGAAACTAAAATATGTAGGGAAGCTTATTTTCTAGGCATTTCTCTTCTGTTTGTGAAGGCACTGGTTTTTTTTTTTTAATTAGGGAATTTAGTACTTGTAAGAGGTGTTATGCTGACAGCTCTGAAGTCTTCTGTTTATCCACATCAAAGGTTGAACACAGGCTGCAGCCACACATGATAATATGCCTCAACTCAGACCTAGGGGAGTCATCTAGCTCTGAGAGTGGTGTTGTATCTATAGGTAGGAGCATCTCAAAGGATAATGTCAAATTAAAATAATGACTGTTACTAATAATACTTTGGATTACTGCTAATTAGTTACATTTCAAAATAGAATGTACTCTTTAGAATTTAGGTCTAACTTCTAAAAAACAAGTAATTTGGGGCACCTTATTTTAGGATACCCCATTTCAAATCTCTTAAAGGAGCCTGAATTTCATAGGAGCCTAAGTCCCAGTGAAAGTTGAACCATTTAGATGCCTTTGAGGTTCTAACCCACAAGCAGGAACCTCTATTGATGGCTACTTAATGCTGTAACTAGGGCTGTCAAGTGATTAAAAAATTAATCATGATTAATCAGGAGATTAAAAAAATAATTGCGATTAATCACAGTTTTAATCGCACTGTTAAACCATAATCAAATCCCATTTATTTAAATAGTTTTGATATATTTGTGATGGTTTGGACCCTCCCCTTTCAGCTGAGCCCACCTGTTCTACCAGCCTGACTTTCCCTCACTTTGTGCTGCTGTGACCAGCTCTAAAGCCCCTTTTCAGCACACACACACAGGTAGGGACACACCCAGCTGCAGAATCACACAAGGTCTGTGATTAGCTCTCTGTGGGAGGCCTGAGCTAGAGGAATGCCCAGCTCTCCTCTGTACACACACTCTGGAGTGTAAATCCAAAATTATTGTCTTGCGCTGTATAGAGAGATCTCTACCTATTCAAGCTTATAAAAATTGCCCCCTCCCTCAATGTGGAGGGAGATATGCACAGCTTCCCCCCCCACACACACACATATGAATTGCACAAACTAGGTCTTGGTATAAACAAGAAATAAGTTTATTAACCACAAAAGGTAAATTTTAAGTGATGAGGGGTTCGGGGTGCGGAAGGGGGCTCGGGGCTGGGGCAGAGGGTTGGGTGCAGGGGGTGAGGGCTCTGGGGTGGGGCCAGGGATGAGGGGTTTGGGGTGCAGGCTGCCCAGGGACTGAGGTGGGGAGAGAGGACTCCCCCCGCCCTCACTTGCCGCAACATCTCGGGGCTGGGAGAGAGTCACCTCTTCCCTGCTGCAGCAGCTCCGGGGCCTGGGCCAGGCTGAGGGAGGGACTCCTCTCCCCTGGCCACAGCAAGTCTGGGGCACGTCCATGCTGGGGCCGGCAGAGAGAGGCGCCTCTCCCCCAGCTGCAGCAAGTCCGTACTGGGGCTCGTGGGGAGGGGCACCAGCAGATCTGTGGTGGGGCCGGTGGGGAGAGGCATCTCTCCCCGCCGCAGCCGTGAGCCCCTGCATGGGGATTAATTGGCAGCTGCGTGGCTGCATGGCTGCGCAGCTTAGAGGGAATTTAGCTTGTGAGACCTCATCTTAAATACTGGGTGCAATTCTGGTCTCCCATGTTTAACAGTAATTAGTACTAACAGGGCAATCAAAACTGCAAATAATCATGTTTATTTTTTTTATCGTGATTAATGTGTTTTGAACTAATCACTGAGTTAACTTTGATTCATTGACAGCCCTAGATGTAACCTAACAGAGATTTACACTTCGAGAGGCCTGGCTTTTCATTTAGGCCTGATTTCTGCTCAGCTCCCAGGTCTCTGACTAGGCAGTCATGGAAGAGCTCATTTAGGCCTCAGTGCTCAAACACATCTGTTAGTGTTGGTTTAAAAAAGTTGGGAATTGGTCCTGCTTTGAGCAGGGGGTTGGACTAGATGACCTTCTGAGGTCCCTTCCAACCCTGATATTCTATGATTCTATGATTCTAAAAAACAATGAACATTTCTGACAATTTTTTGAACGTTTTAGCCCTTGTTTCAAAATCTGAAATAAAAAGGCGAGGTGTCAATACAAATTTAAAAAAAAAAATCCCAAAAATGTTGACCAGATCTAGCCACCAGCAATGTACTCCTGCCAATTAATTTTGTGTTCAGTAAAATCACTTTGCACACCAATCCTAATGTTTTACTTGTCCAGGAGTGAGACTTGAGCACAAACAGTTACTTCTCTGTGACACCTTGACTGACTAGGGACAAGAGTCTATATATTGAACAATCACATCTAAGGTGATAGAGGTGTGTAGGAAAAGAATAGTCCCTGTTCTAGCTGAACCCATAGAGCTGTTGGCATCTGACCCAGCTGAGTAGGAACGCTCTTGGCAAACCCTAAAATGATCTGAGCTAAGAAGTTGGTTTAATGAGGCAGCTGATTCAACTACTGAAATCATTAGGTTTAAAAGAACTTTAATCTCAATGAAAACAGAATAAAACAAAAGGATAATCTATTTGGACTACATATTAATTTCATCATTATCAGAAGAACTGTTAAATTTTCATGAAAAGGTCACAATGTACCTTTTAAAATCCTTTAAGCCTTTAAATAAATGTAGACAAATCTATTTTAATAATCTGGTATTTTCATATAATGGCAGGAACTGTTTTTTCTTCTAAACATAGATAATCAGTTTTTGTATTGCTACACTTATAAAATCACTTGGATTACATTCCTCTTGTTGCACATCCCCCTTTCTTAGGGAAGATTAACGAGAAGGTTGTTGCAAAGCAAAGATTCCCTTGAGTTTTATTCCTTTGACTTCTTCAATCTGGTTTTCAGGTTTGGTTTTGAAACAGTAATTATGCTGGTTTGATTAGTCAGTTTGATTGATCTCTTTCTGGCAGTGGATGAAGTTCAAGGTGTCTGTGCTGATTCATTTAGATCTGCCAAAATCCTTTAATACAGCTTCAATCCTGCCAACATTTATGCCAATGATTAACTTTACATACATCAGTATTTTCTATCCACATTCACAGAATTACTCCCATGTATAAAGTTATGCATATGCATAAGTGTTTGCAAAAGAATTTGTAGTGTCTGAACAATTTTGTTACTTATGTTGACAATTTAGGAATCCTGTCTGATTCTCAGCTGTTTCTGGATGTATTGGTAGAAGCAATGGTTGAGATTGCTTGTTTGCCATCTGTGCTTGACTAGGAGGTTGTGACAGTTACTCAATCTCTAAAATATAGACTTTACCACAGTTATATACGTTAACCAGATTACAGTACTTCATTGCAATGCATTCTTCCTAGGGCTACATTTAAAGTTCACTCAGATACTTCAGCTCATACAGAAGGCAGCTGCCTGATAATGCTTACCTCTCACATGTAGTGTATTCCACCTATGCCCCAAGACTGCCATTCATTTTGGAGAAATTTAATTTTTTTTGCCATAGGAAATCCCATTATCATCTGTGACCTGCATAGCTTAGAGCTTATTCTTTGTTTCTGTGGAAATTAATTGGCACCCTTGAGCAGTACACCTATGTATTCCAGAACAAGTTGGATTCAAATTCTATAAAAAGCATTTGCTTATGGAGCAGGAGTGAGCTGCAACAGGAGCAGAGGGAAGGGAGCCAAATGTTGCCTACTCCGTCTGCTTATACTCATGCTAGATCCAAGCAACCATTGGATTTTGATGGATATTTTTTCTCTGTCGTCTCAGCTGGTGGGGTTTGACCCAGCAGGCCATGCCTTACAAACAACATGCAGGTTATGCTCCATGTATTAGAAAGTTCTGATGGAGTGCTCATAGAGAGCTACAATGTGCTCATCGTAAGTCAAATGAATAGATAAATATAGTAAGCCACTAAGGAGGCATCAGTGCTCCAGCTGATTGGTGAATAAATTCTTGTTTATTTCAGAAATATACAGGATTAGGCATATTTTTGTGACTTTTTTTTTTTTATTACCATTACAACCTTTTTAGCTTTTTTCCCTGGGAAACTAATCTCTGTGAGCTGCAATTTGATTTGTTATGTTTCATAATTTCTTAAATATTTTAAGACTTCTGCCTTCTCATAGAAGCTGTAATTAGTGTGTGCATGTACTCTAATGATCATACTACTTTACTTCTTTTCCAGTCTGAGTTCCCTATTAATTAGTGATCACATTTGATAATTAGTGCAATAAATGTTTAATACCTTTTCTGCTAAGTACTGTAGGACACGTAATAAAGTACAACTCTTTTCTAAAAAGGATTTAATGTAATTAATGTATCTGTTCTTTTGCCAAAAGAGGTATTGCTAAGTAACTAATACACCAAGTTAAATTAACATCTTTCTTCAAGAACTGGAATAGTTGTATGGTTCTATTCTATATCATCTATAGAAATCAAAGACATTCTTTCAAGGAGGGTTCCTACGATAGACTAAACACAAATAATAATTTGCAGAATGGTGAGTTCTAACTCCATAAAAGTCAAAGTAAATTCCTCCCATGCAAGACTCATTATGAAGCATAATATCAAAGTCCCCTTTAAATGATCATTTAAAATAATACCAACACATTTGCAATAGTATACTTAGGAATATGGCACTCACACTGTTGTATGTTTTAGAAGCTAGCCAGAACAACAGTGTGTGTATGTAACTAGTATTTGCATGTTTTGTATATTTAGTAAACATAGTTATGTGGACCCATCATACACGAGTGGCTTCTTCATATTAATATTGTTGTGTAAAGAGCAAAAGACACAACAGTTATTTTTTATCATTATTGTCATCTATAGTCCTCGGTCAAGGTCTTGGCACCACTGTGATTGGTATTGTGTAGACACAGAGTAAGAGAGTCCATGCTCCATAAATATAAATATATAGAGAATAAATATTATTTAATTATGTGTTAAATTGGGAGAAGGCACTCATTGATGGAATCCAAAAAGAACATGGATGGATAGAAGGTACTGAATGGTGTCCCACAGTGGTCTGTTCAAGGTCCAGTACCAGTTAGTATTTTCAATTATTTGGAAGATAGAATGGAAAAAAATATGACTCCACTGTGTTGATATGTAGTTTGGACCACAAATACATTAAAGGATAATATTAAAATGAGTGATGATATGTAAATAATTGTTGAAATAGACAATATCTGAGATCCCCCCTTTCTCTCCAAACAAAGTAATAATAAATAATAAATAGCCCAGATTATGCAATACTGTACAGACAATGAGGCAAGCTCCCTCATTATTTAGTGAACAGCATACACAAGAAGACAGGGCTCCAGATGAACCAGCACCTCGCGTGCATTTTGGAATGGTCCACTTCCTGTATGGTCCACCATTGGTTAGCCATTTCTGAAATATTTTTCTTTCAAAATATATACATAAGAAATTCCCTTAAAAACTCAAAAACCTGTTAGAAGAATATTAAGTATGAATGATTGCATTCATTTAATAGATTTTTAAAAATAGAAACAGAAATAATAGGCAATAGAACAAGCTTTTTAAGGAGGTTATAGAATCAATGTAATTGGAGATGTTTGGGGCTAAAATAGATAACTGTCTTTAAAGAACCAATTAAATTGAATGTACCATAATGCAAAGAGTTAAATTATTAACTAGAGCTTCATTTTAACTGTAATGAATCTGAATCATAAAGCTAGGGTTCAGTTTTCCTGATTTCAAATGAGACTTCATTACAAAATGACAATTTGAACTCATTCTGTATCTTGCATTTCCAATATGGCTAGAGAAGGGTGCATCTTATTGATCTGTATACTTCCTTGTCAATCACCAAAAATGAATTCATTGACATTTATGTCTTAAACAAAATGAACGTATTTGCTGTCAAGTGTTATTTCGCAGTACAAATATTTATCTTCCATAACATTGACCATATTAACATAATCTGACAAATAATCAATGTTTGTCTGAAACGCTAGAGTCCCTACTGTTAATGTTAAATAGAATGATTGGATGGAGAACCATGAAAATTATTTACCTGATAGTTGATATATTTCCAAAGTTCCACATTTTTCTGTCTATCAATTATTAACTATTACGATCCTGGAATTTCAACTGAACATTGATTATTCTTCCGTACTGCCATTCAGTCAGTAATGTGGTCAAGGGCACTGCATGTAGCAGAAATTACTAAAATGCAGGATCTGTGTATGAAAGGTAGCATAAGACTCACTGTAAGAACAAAATGTAGAATTAAAAGCTATGTACCAAGTTCTACCTTTGGATATGTGCATGCAATATTATTGGGCTACACCACAAGTATATGAAGATAGAATAGATACCGTCATTTTTGGGTGTTCAACATTCTCAGATTAGAATGTTCATTAAGAATATTCAGCACTTCTGCAAATCAATCCCTAGGCTTTTACTAATAGATATCCAAGAGTAGAGGTACCCAAACTTGGAGGCTAATTTTGAAAATGTAACCTGTAACAACTTGAATTGCAGATACAAATGTTTTTTGCATTTACAAATTAGAGGGACCTCTAAATTAATTATCAGATGAAAAATTAGAGGCTTTTAAAAACATTTGGCCCTATATCTCAACACCTTTGTTCAGATCCTTGCGTTCAGCTGATAAAGGATTGGCGGGCATAGGTGGAATTTTGCCATCCCACACCTTCCCTTCCCTACGCCAATCCTGAGGACACAATTTCAAGTGACCAGAGGCACAAAATTCTGCCAGAGAGGCATTCTAATCAAACTTCTTCCTAGTCTAAGAATGCCTACTCCACAGGGAAGAGGAGGCATTAGAGCAGTTCCTTTCATAGAAAAATTAAACAAATTTGAACTCTGCAATTTGCAATGGAAAATCAAAATAGCTATATTTTCAATGACAATTCTGAAAAGATTTGAATCAAAAATATCAAAATAGAAAATGTTGACAATTTTTATCAAAATACAATAATTCAACATGCCAAAAATTAATTCTCATTTTGAATAAACATAACAAAAAATTATTTTAATTTTCCTGATTGATTCCTGGAAAAAATAAATTAATTTCACATAAATCTATATTTTCCCACAACAAAAATCAGTTTTGACAGAATCACATTTTCCAATAGGAAATTTTTTCATGTGAAAAATTCTGACCAGCCCTAAATGGATTAGAACCTGCAACACTAAGTTTTTGCCACTGGGGTTCACCTCTAAATTGCGAGCATTTAAAATCCTGTTCTAGGAGTACGTTTAGATTCTACAGATCAGGCCCATCTCCACTGTGAATATACAATTTATTCATATGGATTAAAATGGCAATTTTCTCATAATTTGTATTTACTAAAAATGTTAAATAAAAAGAATGAGTCTCACCACAGAAGGTAGTTGAAGTCAAGCAAGAGTGAATCTTTCCCCTCTTAATTTACATATGTATGACACTGCTTGGCTAAAAGGCTGTTCTGTGAGTTGTTTTAAAAATATCTTGTAAATATCTTGTAAAAATAAATGCCACAGATTACAAATAGAATAATGAACAGCTGCTCACACACTTTTACATTTTACCATTTGTCAGATTTAATAGAGATGCAGCAGCTAGACAAGAATTTGTATAACACCAATCTTCAATTCCTTAAGCCTAATCATCCTGTCATTAATTTGCATTCTTAAATTATCTCTTGTTACATGAATCAAGAGAAACCTTAAGAGCAGAAAGACTGTCACATATTTTTTTTTTTTTAAATCTCTCTATGAACTCTGCTGTTCTGAACTTTCACCTGGCTGTTGTATGTAGTAGCAGAGCCATGAATAGTAAAATGATAGAATCAAATCTGGCATACTATTGATCAAAACTTTATTCTAGTTCCTGACCTCAGACAAACTATTTACCATTTCTTTCTGTAATAACTAACCCATATTTTGACATGTGACATGTTAGGTGTCTATTTACGTTTAATGGCCTTTCTTATATTTTGTTAGCCATACTATGTTTTCGGCAGAGATAGATTTAAAATGTAACATTTGGCCTTTTGTGTCTATCTCATTAAAACTTTATAACAAAAAATTCTGTCAAAATTGTTGACTATAAAAGCTATGTGACATTAAATAGAAGAGAGATCACCTCAAAGTGTCATTATCCACAGTGGGAGTCTGTCTTTTTGAAGGAGTTTAATGGAGCACTAGATAATTCTTCACACAGGACATTAACATGTTATTTATTATGGTAGCATCAAAAGCCCATTTCAGGACCTCCTTGTGCTAGGCACTATACATATACATAATGAATGATAGTCAAAGAAGAAGACAAGCAAAGGCCTTACAATCTCAATTTTTGAGTTACCACTGTTGAATACCAATTCCACATCTCAGTATCACTTCCTATTGTAAAGTGTCATGGAACCCTAGAACTTATGTTTAAGAATCAAACCAAACATCACCCTCACCATTACTGAAGTTACTTCTCCCACCCCATTTTAGCTAATTTCTCCCCTCCTTCATTTACCTAATATTCATGGCAAATATGACATCTTGGTCCACGCTAAACCTCTATGGCCTTCGGCTTCACCTCCCACTGTCCCAAACATAATCAGCATATCTCACTGACCCCCTTCCTATCACTACCATCAACAGTGAAGCAGGGTGTGTAGAACCTTACCCTCTCTCAGACTCTGTCCACACCTTCCATTTATTCATATAGAAGTTGATTGTAAAGAGAGATTGAGGAAGAAATATTGCATTTCTTCTCCTGCACGGGGTTCTGCTTCTCTGGCCTGAAGACATGTTTCCTGGGCCAGTGGAGCTTTTAGCCCTTAAACACCAGTATCTGTAAGATCTCCTGTAGTTGCATTGGTTGTTATGTTTGCCCTTGGTCATGATTAACTTTCTGGTTTAACTATATTTTTGTGTTAGTGGTGGTATTTCTTTGGTTCTTTATGGGTTTTTGTTTTGTTAATAACATGACATTTTAACCTACCTGTCCTTGAAACCCATTTCTTTCATGAAAATTTCTAACAGTTTTCTCCACACAGATGGTAGTTCCATACATTCCATATTTGAACTGTTGTCCCATTTTGTGTGCGCATCTAAATAGGATTATGTAACGGTGGGTATCTTCTTACTCATTATGAATTCTTCATGCTGTATAAATCTTGGAGAATTTGATATTGTGTTTTAAACTATACATTATGTTAGATTAAAATTAGCCAGGAAACAGGGACTATGTCAATTTGCGTACAAATGAGGCAATTTATTCAAAGATGCACCAATAGAGAGGCTAATGAAATTTTATGTGAACCACCCGCTGGTCGCTTCCTTTCAACCAAATGCCTTTGAGTTAAAGGGGTAAGCATTTTTTATTAAATGGAAATTAGTATTCAGTAAAAAAGTAAGATGACAAAAAATAAAAATAATGCAGAAAATTATATTTTTTAAAAAGTCTGTTTTGATGTTATATTAAATGTGAACTGTAACCATGGATTGCCTACAAGACAACATTGCACTTCTGCCTAGTGATGCAAGGACAATGGTCCCGTCCACAAAAAGATATCTGGATTGTGTAAAGACACCATTTCTAGATTAAGAAGTGAGCCAAAATATCTCATGCAGTGCTTTCCCTGAATTTTGCTTTAAAGTCCTGATCCAGCAGAGTACTTAAGGACATGTTTAATTGTAATTGGGACTGAATGATTAATCCACAATCTGCTTTAAAAATCTAGAACCATTTTAATTTTATGTTTTGGGCAAAAACAGATAGATAAAAAGATTTTTTAAAAGTTTTGATGTTCTAAAATAGCTATTGTGTTCTATTTATATGACAAACTTTTTAAATTCTTCCTTAGCAGAGTCTAAAGTCTATCCTTGCCTACAAAGGCAAGTAGTGTATAGGTGTTAAATAATGGTGCATTATGGTGCAATTTACTAATAACTCCTTTGCAGTGAAAGTAGGAGGAAATTGAAGTTTAAAACATGGTATTGCAGGGATTCAGCCCAACGGAAATGAAATTCAATAATGAGCTGTTCACTGTCTGCTAAAATAAAGATAATTGAGTCTAGCAATAATATTCAAAGGATAATATGAGCTATTGAGAATTTGCCAGATATGATGTTCAAAACTTAATTCAGAACCCCAAACAAACCAGGTTCCTTACTGTGATTGTAGGTAGAATTCATCAACATCAAATAGTCATTTGACAGAAACTTGATGTTCACAGTCTTCTAAAAATTCATCTGAAATTGCAATTCATGTGTGTGACAGATTTTGGTCTTAAATAATGCAACTGATAAACTTTATATTGAACAATCTTCCCTGACTTTGGCTGACATAATGGAGGGCTACTTGGGAGAATTACTTGTTAACTTTTCAGATTATTCATCTGAGTGCTAGAAGCAAAGGAAAAAGTTCCAACCTTCATATTTAATGCAAAGACTGTCAGCTCTCCAGCCACTATGGTAAATTGTGAATGCATACTATACTTATCACTGCAGGAAACATTGCCCAAGAAGGCTTACTCCTGAAAATATGGGACGACTTATCTTCTTTAAGGTCAATCAAAATTGATTCTTCTATAATCCAAGACAGAAACCATAAACTAAAAAGCAAGGATGAGCATCCCGAAGGCACAACTATAAACAGTTTACCATTTTGGTAACTCTTGATGTTAATGGCACTGACATTTACCTCTGAAGATCTTAGGTTGCAGGAATCTGCATAGCACTTAAACTGCCCCATGACTCAGGGGTGCAAAAGAATTACAAAGGCACTGTCATCAGATGTCACCAGTGTGGTGCTCTGCTCTATCCAATGTTGATAACAGTTGGCTGTGTGCGTGTGTTCCCTCTGTGTGCTGCCCCAACTCTGCGCAGATCGCTGACACAGCAAACCCCAAGAGAACACCCAATGACCACAGACTCCGACAAGGTACGAATGCACCTGGCCACGTTTATTGTCAAACGAAGCACAGTAATAGTTTCCTGCAGACTCTACAAGACATACTGCAAATATGTTTCCCCTGACAATGGACTGGTTCAGTCAGTGGTGGGACTTACCACTGCCCTCTAGGCCAGACAAAGATATCCACTCAGGGATGCATTCTTATACACACGTACAAACAAGTTCCTCATCACTCCTGACACATTGAGGAACAACCCCTCTATGGGTACGTCTACACTTACTTCCTGGTTCGGCGGCAGGCAATCGATCTTCTGGGATCGATTTATCGCGTCTTGTCTAGACGCAATAAATCGATCCCAGATCGATCCCGGAAGTGCTCGCCATCCACGCTGGTACTCCAGCTCGGCGAGAGGAGTATGCGGCATCGACGGGGGAGCCTGCCTGCCACATCTGGACCCGCGGTAAGTTCGGACTAAGGTACTTCGAATTCAGCTACGTTATTAATGTAGCTGAATTTGCGTACCTTAGTTTGAAGTGGGGGGTTAGTGTGGACCAGGCCTATGTGTTAGGGTGCTGCCTCTCTCCTGTACATGTTGGTTCGAACAAACAACTCTATGCATCATGACAGGTTTCAGAGTAGCAGCCGTGTTAGTCTGTATCCGCAAAAAAACCAGGAGTACTTGTGGCAGCTTAGAGACTAACAAATTTATTTGAGCATAAGCTTTCGTAGGGGCCCAGCCAAGCATGGAGGGCGGAGAGCGCCGGGCAGGAAGGGTCAGTCGGTCAGTTACCCCCCTCCACCTGTGTGGAGAGAGGGGTACGGGAGAGTGTGCGTGTGTCACCTCTCCCTGTGTGAACCCTAAAGCCTTAAAGATAAGAAGTTTGACTTGGTCTCATAATTCACATAGGCACTTTTGAAAATACCACCTTTCATGACTACCCTCTATTAAGTTTCTAATATTTCCAAATGTAAAGTTTCTTTCAAACCTGTGGCATCACTGTTTATCTGAGGAGATGCATATCCTTCACAGTGAATATTGCCATTTGATAGTACTCCTAGAAAGGACGTTTACCTCTCTGTGAAAGAGATTACAGTATCTGTTAATGCATAGGTAACAGTAATTTCATAAACCACACATCTCAAGTACTATATATGAACCGTGGTTTCCTACCTAAAATAAACCATGCTATATTTTGCAGTTTTTCCAGCACCATTAACATCTTATCAGAATGTACATCAAATCTGTATATTGCAAATAAAATGCCTTCTCCTCACTGACTGAGAAACAGTCACATTAAAATATAACCATTTAAAGGAAATCTCCAATCCATTATGTCCTTGATTTAGCTACATAATTGCTCAATTTATTTCTCACAAAGAGGTCACAATTAATATCTAAGGGCTTGTCTACACAGTGCATTAGTCCATACTAGAGGGATGTACATGTTAGTGCATACTAATATGCTGCATACTAACCAGCCAGTCTGGACACTACTGGCATGCACTAAGAGTTCCCTCGTGCCTTAATATAGTACTATCTGACTACATTAATGCATACTAAATAACTTTTAGTTCATGCCAGAAGGGTCCACACAGGCCAGTTAGTACAGTATGCAGCACACTAGTGCACACTAGAATTTACATTAGTGTGGACTAATGCACCGTTTAGACAAGCTTTAATTCTTTGCTTTTAAAAGAGAGTTAAACTACAAGTGACAATGAGAGTATTTGGAAGTCTAAATCATATGACTACATTGTTTATTTGATTGGTAGGTTTCTGATTTTATTTTATGCCTCTTCTGGTATGTGGACAACACCACCAAACTCATTTTAGATATACCATTGAACAGGCATCAGATTCACTCACTTACATCACTCTCTACTGAGCTGGGCAGGTTCAAATTGGTCACTAAATGGTGAAAGGTTCACAGAATCATAGACTATCAGGGTTAGAAGGGACCTCAGGAGGTCATCTAGTCCAATCCCCTGCTCAAAGCAGGACCAATTCCCAACTAAATCATCCCAGCCAGGGCTTTGTCAAGCCTGACCTTAAAAACCTCTAAGGAAGGAGATTCCACCACCTCCCTAGGTAACCCATTCTAGTGCTTCACCACCCTCCTAGTAAAAAAGTTTTTCCTAATATCCAACCTAAACCTCCCCCACTGCAACTTGAGACCATTGCTTCTTGTTCTGTCATCTGCTACCTCTGAGAACAGTCTAGATCCATCTTCTTCTTCAATCACATCAGCCAGGATTTTTTGTTAAATTATATCATTTCAAATGTTCAGGCAACTTGCATATGAACACCCTTGAAATTATTATTAATTATTATTAATTTTATTTATTATGTACGTTAACATAAAACTTGAAGTCTATGACAAACATTGTAATAGTAAAAATAACTGTGGGTTAGAAATTATATGAATGAATCTGTGGTGGGGTTTGTACCCCTTCAGCCCCTGAGTCAGGGTGGGGGTAGGCAGTACCCCGCCTATCTATGCCTCGGTCTGTATTCTATGCCCCCTCCAGTAGACCGCATGATGTAGCCCACTGACCAGAGCCTATCCACTGTCTCTTCCCACGTTGGGTAGCACGGCCTAACAGCCAGAGTCTCTTCAGCATGCCCCTAGGGAGTGTGGCTCAATGGCCAGGGTCCCCCTAAGTTTCTTCCCCTAGTGGGATAGCATGGCCTAGTGGCCAGAGTCACTTCAGACACCTTTGTCAGTAGGGTAGAGTGGTCTGGAGGTCTGAGCCTGGGGGTCGTCCCACAAGGATGGCGGCCTCCGGTAGGGGGCCCGGGCCCACCTGACTCCACCGGGCCCCAACCCAGGGCCCTAACAGTGGGTAGCATGGCCCGCCCTGGGTCAGCATGGAATCCCACCAAAACACACTGCCCTCATGGGGGTGGGATGTACCACTCTCTCACCCCCCCGGGGTCACTTTCTACCGGCTCTCCTGCTGCAGCAGTCCATGTAATATCAGGGTCTCCAGGCTCCTCAGCACCGTGCACTTCTTGGGATTCCGACAGCGGCTGGCCTCTGGTCCTGGATTTGGGCTCTTCAGTTCTCGCAGGTAACAGCTGCAACAGCTCCTGGGCAGGAGCCTCTGCCAGGCATCCTTCCTCCTCAGCAGTCAGCCCTGACTGAGCAGCTCTGCCAGCTTTTATACCTGAGCATGCCCAACAGAGCCTCAGGGCAGGGCTTCCTCTGCAAGGAGGGAAGGGTTAACCCTCTCAGTCCCAGTGCGGGGCTGGTCCGCCCCATCACAGAATCCAACGTCAGACTTTGGAATCTGATCATCTAAATTTGCAAAACTAAAAGTAATGTTCATTCTGCTATTGTTTTCCTTAAGAAAAGTACAGTATTTGTATCATACACGACAGTGCAAGATTTTACTGGGGTTCCGAATAATAAATTTTACTCCTGATTAAAAAAAAAGAAAAGATCGTTCAAGAGGGATGCAATAAGAATGCTGCTGGCTATGTAACAAACGTGCAGATTTCTGCAAAGGACATACAGCCTTTTAGAAAGTTATTTTTAGTAATTAAGGGCTTCCTTTTTTGTATATTTCCAGATAAACTGGGGGATAGGAAGACAATTCTTGCTAAAAAGCACAATTTTTCAGACCATTTTCAGCTTTTATTTGGGATCATACATTGCATAGTTCCACACTATTGTTAGTTAATTGGCATAATAAGAATGTTTATTAAGCCAAAACATAGTAGCTGAAAAATATTGTATATGAAGAAGTATTAGATAAATTCTATGCTTAATTTCAGTTAAACATTAACTGGTAATTGCTAGTTTAAACAAAATAAAAGATGCTCAAATTACAAATGACAGTGAAATCATAATACTCCTATGGACATAATTTTCACAGAGCTTAGAGTCTTAGTCGTGAAGGCCCTACATTTTCTCCAAGAAGAAGAAAGAGTGTGCATGCTGAATCCTGATAGCAAGTGACAACCGAACACTATTAAATCCAACTTACATGTAGAGATTTTATTTGGTACAGTTGGATGATGGGAGAATGTTTAGCTGTTATCATAGACACTTGCTAATATTTAGGAAGTGAATTTAATCCATTTGGTTCTAATTACAATTCATGGAGTCTTATTTCCTGGCCAGGTGTTAAAAGTATCTGTCAATACCTCTGATCACACCAGAATCCAGAAAGAAACAAACAAACAAAAAGGACTGTGATACACTCATTATGTTGTAAAGCCACCCAAGAAACTTAATTTATAACTATTTGTTATAAAGGCAATATTGAAATGTTGCTTTGTGAAATTAAACTGCAATATTCTGAAATATTTGGTAGAGAAAACGTTTGCCTCTTTTCTTTTAAAAACTTTTTATTAAAACAAAGTTAAAATAAAACACTAACATACTAGACTGTCAATTATTTATTGATGATCAAGTTAATATTCAAAAGAACCTGGCTAACCTTGCTGGCTGGAGAGCCCCCCTCCTCTGAGCATGCTAGAAAGAGGAACCAAATTTCTAACACTTTTTGGCACTTCTCTTGTATATGTACTTGTGTAAAAGTCTTCCCATTACAAGGATAGTTCATATTCTACCAGACCACAATTCCATAGGAGGAAGGGTCACATTTTTCCAATATGTGCAATACAAAGGCTAGCTGCTAACGAAAAAGCAAAACAAAAGATGAAATTAATTTGCTGATATCTTTAAAATGTAGGTAAAGAAACAATCAAAAAAGCTTGGCCTTGACTGGGAGAATGCATAGGCTAAAGTAAGAATCTTACCTTAATAGATTCATAGACTCATAGACTTAAAGGTCAGAAGGGACCATTATGGTCATCTAGTCTGACCCCCCCGCATGATGCAGGCCACAAAAGCTGACCCACCCACTTTCCCTTAACTCAGCTGTTGAAGTCTCCAGATCGTGATTTAAAGACTTCAAGTCGCAGAGAATCCTCCAGCTTGCGACCCCTGCCTAATGCTGCGGAGGAAGGCGAAAAACCTCCAGGGCCTCTGCCAATCTACCCTGGAGGAAAATTCCTTCCCGACTCCAAATATGGCGATCAGTAGAACCCCGAGCATACAGGCAAGATTCTCTAGCCAGACCCACATTTTACCAGCGATGGCACTTTATTACCTAATTGACTAAAATCACGTTATCCCATTAAACCATTCCCTCCATAAACTTATCTAGCCTAATCTTGAAGCCAGAGAGGTCTTTCGCCCCCACCGTTTCCCTCGGAAGGCTGTTCCAAAATTTCACCCCTCTGACGGTTAGAAACCTTCGTCTAATTTCAAGCCTAAACTTCCCCACGGCCAGTTTATATCCATTCGTTCTCGTGTCCACATTAGTACTGAGCTGAAATAATTCCTCTCCCTCCCTGGTATTTATCCCTTTGATGTATTTAAAGAGAGCAATCATATCCCCCCTCAGCCTTCTTTTGGTTAGGCTAAACAAACCGAGCTCCTCGAGTCTCCTTTCATAGGAAAGGTTTTCCATTCCTCGGATCATCCTAGTGGCCCTTCTCTGTACCTGTTCCAGTTTGAATTCATCCTTTTTAAACATAGGAGACCAGAACTGCACACAGTACTCCAAATGAGGTCTCACCAGCGCCTTGTATAACGGAAGGAGCACCTCCTTGCCCCTACTAGAAATACCTCGCCTAATGCATCCCAAGATCGCATTAGCTTTTTTAACAGCCACGTCACATTGCCGGCTCATAGTCATCCTGCGATCAACCAGGACCCCGAGGTCCTTCTCCTCCTCCGTCACTTCTAACCGATGCGTCCCCAGCTTGTAACTAAAATTCTTGTTAGTCATCTCTAAATGCATCACCTTACACTTCTCACTATTAAATCTTATCCTATTATTATTACTCCAATTTACAAGGTCATCTAAGATATAATAATAGAAATATATCTGCCCTCTGTATCTATGAGTTGTGCTGAAACTCTTAGCAAAGAGGACTGCCAACCCTCTTCTGTTAGATTGTCCTGGAGAGACATAGTATAGATGTATTCAGGTATTTATTATCATTTCCTTCAAGTGAGTTTCCTGTAACTATATCATACTTGTAAAATCCTTTTTCATGGAGCAGAAAACCCTTTTTGTTTGATTGTCCATCCTAGCAGTAGGGCACACTCACCCTTGGAGCGCTGCCATGCGTCTGTGAGTAATGTCACTGGTATCCTTCGCTCCAGCACCTCCTCCAGGCCTTCCGCCTATCTCATGGTCTTCTGTGAGGGCCAAGCCACATTATATTCAAACCAATTCTGGGGTAACCAAAAGGTTGAAATGAAAATCCAAACAAATCCGAATAATTCTGCTACCCCCTGAGGCTACTGAAGGTTTCTGCTTCTACTTGCAAACCCTATCTCAGGGATCCCTCACATAGGCACCTACTTTGATCCCTGTTGGTTTATCTTCAGAGGAGAGTCCTGACTCCTTTAGAGTCTCTCCCTGGATCTTTCCTACTTTCCAGGGCCTGTCACAGGGATCAGTTCTAACTCTGCAACCTTCCTCAGTCTGCCTACCCCAGGCTATTTCCAGAGAGAGGGAGGGAACACCCTATATCCTCTCTCCTGGGTCTTCTCCCTCAGCTGAGTTCAGCTCTGTTTAAGTACTCCTCCGCATATGAGGTCAGTCACACTAACTCTGTTATGCCCAACTTGTATTCCTACTTTCCCCAAGACTGAGAGATCTCTGCTAGGTCCTGGGCCAGGCTAGGTCAGCCAGCCTGTGACAATCCCCTTAAAATTAACATCTCTTTATCATTATAACTACATTCATATAATTTCCATTATTTATTGTAATAGATTAGCCCATATATTAATTATGTTCTTCTACATCTGGATTGGTTCTTCTGCTCCCATGTCTGTCCTATTGTGGATGCTTATTTTTGAACTAGTCTGGCTCTTTTTCATCTCATCGATTCCCAGTGATTTCTTGGTGATCCATGAGAGCAATGCCTTTGATACCATTCAGATTATTCTTGAGCTGATACACATATTCCCACTTTCCCTCTTTTGGATCTCAGAAAGACATATATGTCCTTCTATTTAAAGGACAATTTAAATAGGAACCACCCCCCCCCCCTTTTACCTTATCAATATAAGGTATTATCAATATAATATAATCTTTCTAATGATTATGGTCATCTGGTATAAATCTCATCATTTTCCAAGGGTTGAAATTGCCAGATCTGGAAAAACAAATTGTACAGGCTGGTTGAGAATCATCACTGGTTCAGAACTCTCCCTAATTGTGCTCAGTATTTTATCTTTTCTTGATAGAAGTGCAGATGGATAATCACATCTCTTGGTCTGGAGCCTGCTGGAGGCCTGTGGAAAGGAGATGTGTGAACTTCTCAATATGAATTTGTTATTTATTGTCCAGTTTCAATATGTCATGGAAAATATTTTTCAATGAGTCCTTCAGTCTCCTTTGGAAACCTTTCTTATGCTGTTCCTACATTCTCTATTTTCTGTGGCCTCAGCTTTAATTCTATTTCTTTTTTTGCTTTTTTTCAATAATTTGGATTCTTTCACCTAGATTAGTAATGCTGTTTGATTGTATGTTTAATCCTCTTGCCACATCTGATAAATCTCATTAATTTAATTATCTATATTTTTAATGTAAACCTGGAATTCTTCCCTCACATCCTTAAGCATCTTTTCAATTTCTAACAGCAGGTCCTCTACGTCAGCCTTAGTGACTGTTTTTTCCACATGCCTCTATAGAAGTTTGCTGATTAGGGGATTACTTTCTTTTGTGGCCCTGTGTATTGGGTGGACAGATATTTATATTGGAGATTTTATTTCCTTTCCTAGACATCTTAGATCTTGTCTTTCCTCCTTCCTTGTTGTGCTTCTCTCTCAAGATGGCCGCCAGCATGCTTCCTTTCTCCTGCAGAGATCTCTAAAGGTGGCTGACACCTCATTTTTCCTTTATTTGTCTGACCTTTCCAAAATGGCCACTCCCACACTATCTCCTCCACCCACAATAATAAAAGTTATTATTATTATTATTTATTATTATTACTATTTATTAAAAATCTCATTACATTCACCCACTGTCTCATTATAGGATAATGAGGGTGCAATTCAACATCTCCGGGTTTGCAGATTCATTTTAAATATATTCTGTAGGCTGATGGCACTGGATTCTGTTGCTGGATTTTCTCCCCCAGAGCCTACGCTCTGGGAGTGAGATCTGTCAGCTCTTTCAACCTTCTTTTTAAAGCTAGCTTCACTGGTGGCTTTTCATTATTTAGGGGAAAGGTTTGGTTGTTTTTTATCTTCTTAAATCACCTTTAATTTTTTCCCCTTTATTGCAGAGAGCTGGATTAAGCCATCATCTTGTTTGCTGGTTTAGCCATGCCCCCATTTCCTCCATTCCCCCCCCCCCTCGCTGTGTAACATTCCTGGGATGGAGCAGAGGGTGCTATTATCAATAATTCTCTTTAACTGAATGCACAGAGTTAGGTCTTGGAGAAATTCTTATTATCAGCTGTGATACAGTTCTTTGTACAAGATGAGCATATTACTGGTAAATTCTGTTCTGCCAGTCTCTTTCTCTATGAATCATGTTTAGTTAGCGCAGTTTCCTATAGGTTATACTCACACAAACAAACAAAACATTACTTGGAACCAAAATATTACACCTCTGGGGCTCCTACACACGTCATGGGACAGCAAGAAGCAACAGTCTATGAAGGGAGACAGTTGCTGTTGATGTTTATTTTCTGTGATGTATATGCCTAAGAAGGGGATAACTGCTTCATAACACTTTCCATGATATACCCTACTGGGTATAAGTATGTATCTCTGATATTGATGTTACTTTTTTTATATAGCCGCAAGGGACAGAGAAAACAAAACAAAACAGGAAGATATTGCTGTAAAACCACAAAACTGCTTTTTTTTTAAATGACCAGGACTCAAGTTGATAATTCCTCTTAAAAACAAACAAATAAAAGGAATAATAAAATTCTTCAGGATAATTATTCCAGCTCTAAATATTATTTCAAGTTATTATTTAGGCAAACAGCTAAGATTTTTTTAAGGCTTCATTTTATATGAATTAAAAGCAACTGCAATTACATTTGCTAGATTACAATTACAGGGTCTAACATATCTCATGCTTCAGGGCTTAAATTTATTACCAACTGGGGCTCAGAAGAAATTTCTTCTTCCTATATTATTGCACAGTTAGGTGGATTGTGGAAGATTTGCCCCTAACCCTGAATATTATGGCATTATCACTGCTAAAGACACAATATACCAGAAGATGTGGACCACAAGTTTCTTCTATTAAAGCAATTTCTATATTAATTTGGGGAATTTTTTTCTGGATTCTTAGTACTTTGGAAGACTAATCATATCTATTTTGCAAACTGTGTCCTTAGAAAAAAGGACATATGAGAAAAGGGTTTGTTTCTGAAAAACTGCTTTGCAATATACTGGAGAAGGCAAAGACAGTTGAAGTATAAACATGTCACAAATATATATATATATTTTTTATATTTGGAAAAACATTATTTGTTTCTTCTGAGGTTTTTCCAATAACAAGAATTTTAACAGCTTTCCTAAGCCATCTAATTAGAATGTGAAATTGGTATTTTATGTGAAATTACTGCAAGAACCCAGATTTATACACATCCGATTTGGCTCAGCACTTTGGGCAAGATATTCAAGTCAGCTGGTGTAAATTGGTATAGCTCCATGGATTTGAATCTATGATGGTTACAGTACCTGAGAATCTGTCCCTTGTTTAAGTATCAGCCACTGCAATGCAGAATAATATTTTGAAAATGGTCTCCTATGTGTTAGCAAATAAATCAGACTCCCCATATTCTTTGTATTCCCATAATTCTTTGTATATAAAACCCGATAATTCTTTGTGCATGAACTAAAGTGTTTTATACTTATAATTCTAGTATTTTGAATTTAGGATCAACTCTAGTGTTTGACTGAAAAATGGAGTGTATAATCTCTGGCTCTGACTCCACTGACCATGGAGAATGTGTCCAGCTGTCCAGGAAGGGATTATTTATGATTAATGGGGATACTTGTTATTACAAATGTCCTCAGTGATTGATGAGATAATGACCCTTTGAGAGGTGTTTTTATCTTATTAGGAATTACTTGTTGCCATGGAGGTGTATTCTACAATAAAGACAAATAAATTACAGATATCTTTAGCCCAGATGAGCTAAAATACCATAAAAGGAACTTCTTGTGAAGATCAGCTATTGGAAAGAAATTTTTCTTTGTTTGAACAAGTATATAAAAAACAGAGTTTCTGGGATTTAGTTAGGATGAATAAAGCTGCAGTCCCTTCTCCAGTTTTCAGATTTGTTTGGTAATGTATAGCCTTCCTTTCTGTATTTTCTATTGTGCTGTGATTATTTTAACAAATTAAAAAATGATTAATAAATACCAATTGAGTCTGATTAAATGAATCTATAAATATATGACCTCTTAGCAGTAATGAAACCTAAACCCAAGGTATGAAAGAGAAGAGACATAATGTAGCAACCTGTCACAATGTTGTTTCTGTGAGACTGCAAATAATATTGCCTCTGTAACTGAGACAAATATTAAGATGAACTGTGTTGTGTAGTGGCACTTAATCTTCTACTCTCTAACTTCCCTACAATTTTACACAAATCATTCTTTCATTTCAGCAGTGTCTTTGGAAATTTGGCTGTAATTTGAATAGCCAAATATATGTCTGGTTGTTACTGGGGACTGCTAAAATGGTAGAGTTTTACACCTGTTCTGAACAGGTGTTAAACTAGGTGCAAGACAAGGGAGAATCAGGCCCTGAAAGTTACATTTGCTGTCCAGGCTTTGAGTTGACATTGAATATTGTTTTTTTTTTAATGAATGGAGACTTGATAAAAATCTCACTAACACTTATAGCCAAGTGGTCATATGGTACTGAATAGGACTTTTCTGCCAATGCAATGTAGTCAATAACTGTAAATGCATACCAGTGTATTAAATTCAATATATAAACTGAAATGACAAGGACACATCTGTGCAGAAGTATGAGTTACTGGCTGGCACATTTCTTCATGGTTGGAAGTGGCATAACAAGGTCATCTTGTCTGGTGCCCCTTCCTGACAGCTGCTCCAGCATTGCAGTAATCTACTTCTTGTAACTCATCCCACTGGCCAGGTCATGTATAGTCCTACCCCATCCATGATAACAGAGACTCCAACAAAACAGTGGCAGCATGCTGTGTCGTTGGCCCATCTACAGACCCAGTAGACCTCCACCCCGATCTTCATGCCTCCCTCCTTGCTAGGCCTGAAGGGAAATCCAGGCCCTCTCTCTAACTGGGGTTCCAGCTCAGGGACCCTGTAATGAGCAGCTAAAATATATCTATTCAGACCCTCTGCTTCCTCCCAGGGCTACTTCCTATTTTAGCCTGTCTCTAGGCCTTTCCCACAGTCTCACTCCTTCACAGATCCAAAAAGGAAAACAGATTAGTTACATAGAGGCTTCCATATGAGGAGAGATTAATAAAACTGGGACTTTTCAGCTTGGAAAAGAGGTGATTAAGGGGGGATATGATAGAGGTCTATAAAATCATGAAAGTGTTATATACTCCTTCTCATAACACAAGAACTAGGAGTCATGAAATTAAATTAATAGGCAGCAAGTTTAAAACAAAGAAAAGGAAGTATTTTTTCATACAATGCACAGTCAACCTATGGAACTCCATGCCAGAGGATGTTGTGAAGGCCAAGACTATAACAGGGTTCAAAAAAGAACTAGATAAGTTCATGGAGGATAGGTCCATCAATGACTATTAGCCAGTATGGGCAGGGATGCTGTCCCTAGCCTCTGTTTGCCAGAAGCTGGGAGTGGGTGACAGGGGATGGATCACTTGATGTTTACCTGATCTGTTCATTCTCTCTTGGGAACCTGGCATTGGCCACTATTGGAAGACACAATAATGGGCTAGATCGACCTTTGGTCTGATCCAGTATGACCATTTTTATGTTCTTATGTTCTTAGAAATTGTAAAAGTCCCACACCAGCTCTACCTTCTTTTCCCCCCTCTTTCACATGAGGCTGTTGCATCTAACAGCATCTATGGAGATCCTGGCTCCCACTTGGTCTACATGTAGGCAGTCTCTGAATGTCCACTGGACCCTAGTCAGGCCTTCTTTCCAGGGCAAACATGAGAGGCCTCCTTCCAGTCAGACATAACTGAGCTGAGCTTTTTACCCCTCCCTTCAGGCTTGAAACTTCTCACTAGTGCAATGGGGTGTGATGGGATATACTAGGCCTTTGTGGCCCACTACTGGAGGCCCTTCTGCTCTGCTGCACCCTGCCCCAGGAAATAACTCTCTGAGAGGAAAATAACAGCCATCTTGGGAGTGAGATCTGGTCCTCCAGCAGCTAGAAGGGCTGGAGATCAGCAACAGCCAATCAAGACACAGCAGCATGAAATAAAATAAACTGCTTGCTGTCAGAAAGGCAATTCCTGGCAGGATCCAGAGGAACAAGGAGCGGTGCAAAAGGAGACAGGGTGGGCTAGATCTTCTGTGTGCTAAACCTTGGGGAACGTACTGAACTGCACAGCTAAGTCTCCCATTTGAAATGGCTGTTTCTAGTACAACCAAGCTCATCACATTTTTAAGAGAAGAGTATTTTTAAAAAAAAATATTGATTAGTTGAAATCCATTTTCTATTTTTTCTACCTTCTCCTTTGCATGAAAAGTTAGCTATAATAAATGTAGGCAAGCAATTGGCTGAATTTTGGAAAAACAGTCACCAGCCACTCAGATTTACTGAGCTACCACCTTTTCCTCACTTAAGTCCCTCTTAAAACCCCATTTCCTCCAGTGCAAACACCACATGCACTTATACAAATAAAGTATAATGAAAATGTTGTTGTTCCCAGGCATGGATTTCAATTAAGCTATCTTTTCTGTAAATACCTTTTATTTAAGAGCTTCAGGGCAGCGACTTGTTTCCCTCAAACTCTATAAAGTGCCAAGCTCATTGTTGATACTAAACAAATAGTATTTGGGCAGATTCTGCCACCCTTACTTAAAGTGAGTAGTTCTTTATTCTGAAAATCTCAACCAAATCATATAATTGGTTGGATAATTTGATCACATGACAGAGGCTTAAAAGTTGTTAGGATACCTCGTCTTTTTTTGTTTTGTTTTTGTTTTCGTTTTTAATCCTTTTCAGGCTTGTCTTCATGGTGAAGTAATGTGCTCTATGGCATTGGATTTCTAAAGCACACTGTGATGCACATTAATTGGGCCACATAAACCATGCTGGTGTGCTTTAGCATAGCGCTGTTTGAAACGGTATTACATTAAAGTGCTCTGGGGAACCTTTAGTGCACACCAGAATATCAACTGATGAAAAGCACTTTTTAAGAAATAAGTATTATTATTATTCCCTTTTCCACTGAGCTTTTAGGAAACTATAATATGGTTCTATTTGATCATAGTTTGTGGTGAAATCCTGACTCTGTTTAAGTTAATGGGAATTTTGTTATTGACTTTGGTGGGGAGGGAGGCAGGATTTCACTCTTAAACTGCAAAGCAGATTTAGTCTCATCATGTCACAAATATATTACTGTTCCAAACTGAAAGGCCTAGACTGCTGAAGTTGGTTAATTCTTGATGGGAGAGAAATACACTGACAGACCTATTCAAAATCTCCAGAAAAATTGCTTCTCTACTTGCACAAAGTTCCTTCTTGCTCTGTTTTGTCACTTTCCATTTTAGCCCTGTCCTAAACACATTAAAAGGGCACTTGGCCTGTCACTCAAAACATGACCTCAGCCTGGTGCCAGGCAGCCTGGCCTAGTAAAAGAAAACTATTACAACTTATTATATTTGAAAGAAGCTTTTGCTTTTTGACACAATGTTCAACTGTTTCAACAGTTTAGCTTGAATTATTACACTCAACCCATTCAGACAGTCAGCTATTTCCCTTACATTTAACCATTTTATGGAGATTTTAATTTAATTTCCATAATGCAGTTTTTCACTATTTGTATCAGATACTTTACTAGGTGAGTATCGACCACACCTCTAAAGATTTGTTTCTTTTTTAAATGACAGCAGATATAATATTAGGAAAAATATGGCATTACATGAACTGTCAGAAAACACAACACCACAGATAGTACAATAGGGTCCTGATCCATGACTAGGGTTCCTTGCCAGTAATGCAAAGAATAAATAATAGTTACAATGAAAAAGTCTTTCTGAACTTCAATTTGATTCAGGTTGTGATCAGTCTTTAAAAAAGATTAAATGCCAAAGCTGAAAAGAAAGTGAAAAGTAATAGAATCACTTGCAGATTCCAAGAGGCAAATGAGGCTGAACAGGTGCAATTAGTTGTATATAATATATTGCATATGATGAACTCCCCAGAAGATCTCATTAATTGATGAAAATTACCTTTTTGAATGTATTAATTCAGATCTATTGCTCTTGGTTTCTTTGTTACAGTTCTTTGTATAGTCTGAGATTAATTAAATTAGCACATTTGTGAAAAGTAATAGTATTAACTCTATATTTTAGCAAAACTAATACTTTTTAAGGCTTCCCCCACTTCATCTGATTTTAGTTTTTGTTTTTTGTTGGCTTTGTTGATGTTGGTGTCATATACAAATGAGACTAATAAATCTTTACATGTTATCTGTCCTTTGATTCTTTCATAATTTTCTATATGAACAAACATATTTATATGAGAAACTTTGATAAGACTTTGTGAGTTAATGTGTATTTCATTAGCTAGAGGGAACTATAATTTTATGGAGAAGAATTTACACCTCTGTTGATATGTAGTGCTGGAAAAGCAGCAGATCCAGTGTGATCATCCAGAATGACTGGGTGGAATGAAGGAGGCTGTGAAAGAAAGGAAGGTCAAATCCCTGTGCACTTAGTCTATGAGGTTTCATCTATAGTTTAATCCAAGAGTGGGCAAACTACAGCCCACAGGTCGCATCTGGCTCACCAGCCACTTTAAGCTGGCCCTCGAGCTCCCACTGGGGAGCAGGGTCTGGCATGGCCCCCCTCCGGCTCGTATGTACTCCAATGGCCCTGCTCCAGGAACTATAGTGGCTGGATGAGAGAATCCTGAAACTGCTTGAAGAATCTTTGCTAGGAGCTGCCTGCATTTTTCTGGCCTAGTGCATCTGTCTCAAAGGAGACTGTATTGAGTGCCAAACAAGAGAGCTTTCTATAATGCCCTTTGGACTATATAATGTCCCTTGTGACTTTTTGAGAGGTTATTAAACAATATTCTGGACACCATTACATAGATATTATGCTTCATTTACCTTAATATCACTTGAGTAAAAGTTAAGACATTTAAGGAAGAACCATCATATTCTGATTAACATTTGGCACACTCAAGCAGCTAATTTTAAAAATACTCCTAAAATACTATCATTTTAAAAAGCAGGTGGTTTTATTTGCATATGAACTAAACTGGCCTTAAAAGAAACCTTTCAAAGAATCTTAATTGTTAACATTGCACGTGTATACTTAAATGTTATAACTAGATTTTTTTTAAATCCATTTCTTTCTTTCTTTAACTGCTATGATCAAGGTAAGCATTGCTGTTTACCTGCAACAATAGATGGCATCATACAAAACACTGAGGAATGCAGCTCCCAGCTCTGTCTGGGTTTTATGGTTGTAACTCTTGCAGAACGCTGCACTGAACTCCACTTCATTCTTGGGTTCATGCTCAGAAATCCAGCTCCTGTTACAACTGCTGCCAATTGAGAAGTCTTTTGAACTCTGCCAGTCAAAAACATTCCAGATTATAAGCAATAACCCCACACAGTTGCTGCAGTACTTAAAGTTCCTTACTTCATATGAATTGGCTCAAATTGTACTCCACACCCTCCAAGGAAGATTCCTTTCAGGGAATTATTGTAGAAGTCTCCAGCACAATGACAGATTACTTGGGCTCTGTGTAGGGAACAGGATTTGCCCCATTGGATTTTTCTTGAATTTGCATGTGTTAGTCTCTAATTATGAAACTTCAGGAAGGAGGGCATCAGTTCATTTGGAATGAGGGTAGTTCTTGTTTTGTGTTTTTGGGTTTTTTTTTCAATTTTGTGCAAAAGTAGTGTTTTGAAAAGGAACTGGAGTTACTCTTGTGGATTCTTTTTAGTCACAGAACAAGTATGTCAAGTGCAGAACAGACATAGAATGTTCAAGCTCCGTAACATAGCTTCACCAATGTACCAGTACACTCAATAGGAGAGTCCATCTCTGGTGTTCAGAGAATAACACTGTCTTTACTGCACTTCTCTCAGCCATTGACCTTTAGGCTGAGGTTGCCAACAATTTTTTCAGAGAATTTAAGGCCAGAAGGGATCATTAAATAATCCACTCTGACTCCAAGAAAATGGAGACACCAGGAACGATTCATGATAACTAGGTCACTAGTTAGTGCTAATAGTAGAGATGTGTTTCTCTGTGTGGAAGCTTATCCACAGAGAACTATACTAACTTTTGGTATCTACAATGTGGGTTGAAGAAGGTTGTTTCTAGCACAGATTGAGGCTCAGAAAGAGAAATCATTGATAAGTTAAGACCCGTGACGTCGTCAGTCTCAACTTTTATATGGCACTCGTTAAAAGAATCACTGTACATATGAGAGGTATCTGGAAATCTGTCAGCCTGCACTGATTCCAGCTAAGTATTGTAGAGATGGGAGTACTGCTGTTGTAGAAATATGGTACAATGAAATTGTTCTCTTGTTTTAGATGGAATCTCTCTTTTAAAAGTAGGAGAATGTTATTATCCATCATTAAGTGATAGAAATCTTCCATTAATACCTCTATAGAAGAAAGTTAATTATTCAAACTGGTCATGCAATCTTAGTGTCTTTAGAAATTGTATAATCACAAAGAACAAATAGCTTGATGGGTACTAAACCTAAAAAAGTAGTATATTCAAACTTATCAGTGTCCTAGCTGAACTCATAGGAATACTGAAAACTTATTTAAAGAAGCATGTTTTGAGACTTAACGTAGGCTCTTCATGAAGCAAGAGAACAAGGGCCTTTCATCAATTTCTCTACACCAATCACACCAATCCCTACAGTAGCATTATTTTAGTGGCATGTTTTGGAACATTAACAGCATAAAACTGTAGTAACCTTTCTATTTTTATAAGGGAGCCTATCTTCATTTCTGAACTGAACAACATGCCTCTACACAACATTCTATGGTGGAAGTTTAAATTGAATATTTCAGTTATCACATCAATCAGGTAGAAAAGTCCAATGGAGTGAGGTTTGTTTGGAATTCAGTTGTCTCAAAGCCATTGCTAAAGTAAACAATATAATTGGAAATATTTCAGGTGTGGATGAACATCTATATAAACAGACACTGCCTGGCAACCTCAAGATAGAGGTTTTACACTCACCTATCACTTAAACTCTTGATCGTGTTATCAGTAACAAAAGCAAAGAATTCTTGAAAAGCTTGTTGGGTACAATGTTAGCTAGATATTGACAAAATGCTTCAGGAATGACAGTAAATGTTCTGTAGGGAAAGGATCAAAACAGAAACCTCAAGGACCTTTGACTCTACCTACTTTCTGAATTATGACTGAAATAGTTTTGTCCTGTCTCTTTAAGTGACTCTTAAACCATTTTCAATATCAGTGCAGTAGGGTGGTGTTGAAAACATTTTCAGCGATGGTTCAATTTCCTAGTGTAAACTGGCTTTATATAGGTTTTTGTTGATATACAGAGCTTTTCCTCAGTCAGAACTTGGTAACCATTATTTACTGATCATTGTGGATCAGTCTAATAACCTGTCAGCATGTTTTAACAGATTCAGATTATCAGAAGAATTTCTTCCCCATTAAGAGATTTATTGTGAATCTGATGTTTTCAAGACTGTTTTTAAGATTTAAGACCCTAAACATTCCATTATAGCCTTAATCAAATCATATGGTGCACTGATTTCACTGGACTAAAAAAACTGGTCTCGCTGTTCGAAGACAACAGTTAGTGTTTATATAGTGATCCCAACCTAACCTTTGGCTGTACTGTAACCTACTTGAGTATGTCTTCTCTGAAGAGTTCACTCTGGTGGTTGGCACCCAAGTCTGAGCTCCTGGATTAGTATAGCCTGAGTGTGTGCAGCCACACTACAAAGCCACACCTGAGTTAATTATTACTTATGTATTTGTATTACCCTAGCACCTAGGGGCCCTAGTCATACCAGGACACCGTTGTGCTAGGCACTGTACAGACCCAGAACAAAAGACAGTGCCTGCCCCAAGGGGCTTACATCCATGTATAAAACAAGAGAACAAATAGGGGGCTAGGGGGAACCACATCTTCCATAACTTTTCAAAGATAATTGCATGGCTATAAAAAAGGAAGTAAAAATAAACAATGAGGTCATATCAGTCAGCATGATAAGCAGTGATTTTTGTCCTTACTGGTGCTGAACTCCAGTTAGATGTTAGGGCTTCTGGGGGCATATTCCATTGTGTTTCATTCAGCAGTAAGCTGAGCTGCTCTGATTCTTTCCCAGTGGAATGTGGGAGAACATGTCTGTCTCTCTGGATACTTGACTGTGGCTCTGGGTACTTGGTACCCTCTGTCCAGGTTGAAAATTGGGTGAGAGGGTTTTGTGTGTGTATGGGAGCGGGGATTAGGGGCAACACTTGAGAAAGAACTGGGGTTAACCCTATAGTAAAGACATAACTTTTATGCTGCATCACCAGTGCAAATTAACCCTGAAGCCTGAGTAGGCCGCCAAAGGAAGATCACCCCAGGATGATGATTTAAGCCTTTGATGGTATAAAGCTGGCATAATTGCTTATATGCAATCCCCTATCTCTGGCTGATATGGCTTCTTGTGCCTGTGCCCTGGTGATCCCCCAGATGGCATAAAAGCCTAAAGTTGTCATTGGCAATGGGCACCACTAAAACAGATTTCAGGATGTTGTATCTATAGTGGGGGAGTTGGAAATTGCATACCTGGCCTAGAGTTAAGTGATAAGGTGGCTGAAAGCCACCTTTATACCCCTTCTCCTAAGTTGCAAATTATTCTCTTCTGCCACAAGCAAGGGTCACGACCATAATATTTAATTTCTAGTCTACAGTCTGCCCTAATAGTAGACAAACTTTCAAATCACCTGTTTCTTTATATCTGAAGTACAAGGCAAGAACATGATACTCGCATGTCCTACATGAAGGAAGTTGCACCCATTGGGGGCTCCTATTTAATATATATGTATATTTCTCAAACAGAGGCTCTGAACTGAAATGAAATCCAGATCTCAGCTAATAGGCAGTACTATTCAGAAAAACGTTTTTTTCTCTCTCCCCCCACCACCCACTTGGAAAACTTTAATTTTTCATTGGAAAATCAAACCCCAAAAGTTTTCTATATTCATCTGAAAACTTTTCAATTTTTTCGTTGAAAAGTTGAGATTTTCTGTGCTACGCAGACATTGGAAAAAAGTGTTTTGCTGAAAAACCAATTTTTTGTCAAAACAATTTCACCAGAATTTTTTCCACCAATCCTACTGAGAATCATTATCTAACACTCCAACATTCAACTCAGTCAGAGCCTAATGATTTAAGCTGCTGAGAGCTTAGCACCTGCAATTCCCACTGAAGTCATTGGGAACTAACCATGCTCACCATCTAACAGGAAGCACTCAGCACCTTCCAAGATCAGGTCCCAAGGCACAATATAACTGAGACTTCTAGGAAAGGAGGAAAATGATGTGGTGACTTAAGTTACTGCATCAAAGTGTTAGTACCTTTTAGTAAATATTAATCCTTTAGTTCTGTTTTTTCTGTATATTTGATTTATTAACATATTAAATATTCTTTAGAATCTTTATGATATTAACAGAGTATTTTGAATTCTAAGGCCCAGAACTCTGGTCCTTGAGTGATAGGTAGCCCTATTCAATTGAGAACATATAGAAATGACATCACAACACATTTGTTTAAAAACCCTATATAATGACACTGGTTTGGCAATTTAATTGGGGAATGAATTACCGTGTCCCACTAGAGACAGTGAAGAAGAGACACAGACAGCTTTTTATCTTAAAACCCTGGGTGGTAAGGTATCTGTTTTGTCTATTTTGTATAGTGCTGTACTAATCTCCGATAATATTTGATTAAATAATTCCAATTCAGCCTGTTATTTGACAATCTTGAGTTGTCCTTAACTCAGACACACAACAAAAGATAACCATAGATATCTAATCAAGGTATTCCAAATTCTAAACCTCATGTGTTCCGTCAGAATCTCATGTGTTCAATTTGAATAGATATAATTTTGTCAAATCTCTTTGTGTCAGCTCAGAATATTGTGAAGAATGTAAGATTTTAGGAAACTTTCATTCGATAATGCACTAACCTCTATCAATGGAAAAATAATTATACTACAAAACTCACCAATTTACACAAATTTGTGATTGAGCTCTGGCATTAAAATACATGTATTATCAATTTGAAAAGATCTCCCCAAGATTGAGCATGTCATTAAGGTTTGTAATACCGCATCCCACCATTCTTGTAACCCACATACACAGGAAAAATCAACATGAAAACCTAATTTAAAAATACAAGTGTTTGAGACTATTATTTTGTTCTGATGTTGCTGATACTCAGTGGGCAATCTGACACTCATGCCACATCTGATCACATTGAAAGCACACTTGAATAGCTCTTTCAAATTGTAAGTTATTAAAACCTGTGCCTATGTGGCATGAAAATATAGTTCTATTAGAGCTTGTGTGAGGAATAAAAAAAAAAAGAAGCTCTTGGAAAAGAAATAAGTACATTTTAATTAGAATGAATGTAAGAATAACAGATCAAATATATTGTCATGTATGTCCATTATACAGAAACTATTGAGGCCTTAAAAAAGTTTCAGTTAATTAAGTAAATTAAGCCAATGCTTGAACAGACATAAGATGTGTGAGCAAGGACAGAGAAAAAAAATGAGTGAGAATGACCTGTGATAGCTATCAGTTCAAGGAGGTTTCAGTTGCATGTATACCATGCACCAATGCACTAATTGTTCTAATGGCAGGCACACCACCTAAATTCTGTTTTTTTTTAAAGCAACAACAACAACAACAACAACAACAACAACAAAAGCTGTTCCATTACTACAAGTAATTACTTTCATTCTCATTAGCACTAATATGTTTTAAGTTCTGATGGATATAGAAAAATCAGGACTCGATTGTACGAGCCTTTAAATGCATATTGGAACCATATCTGCACTCAGATATGAGACTTTTCTACCATCACCCATAGTTTGGGTTTTTTCTCTTTGTGAGAGGGAGAGGAGACATCATGACAGAGTTTATAGGAAATAAAATAGATTGAAAATATATTTCAATGTTAACACCCCCACTTTGTGTGTCTTTGGCTACATTCTTATTTATCTGATTCTTTTACAGTGATTGGGAAGATTATACTAATTGTATGGGTTAAAATAAATTAGTTATTGATACATTTTACTAGAAAGCCAGATGAATTCTTGATTTCCCCCCTTCTAATAGCCATAGCATATTTGCTCTGCTTTATTATACCTATGTGACCAAAAATTGGTAGCAGACTTATTTTACAAATAAAGTTTTATATAAAATTTTTGCCAGAAGCTGGGAATGGGTCAGAGGGCATGGATCACTTGATGATTACCTGTTTTGTTCATTCCCTGCGGGGCACCTGGCATTGGCCAGTGTCGGAAGACAGGATACTGGGCAAGATGGACCTTTGGTCTGACCCAGTATGGCTGTTCTTATGTTAAGATAGTAGGCACATGAAAAACTGACAGACCAGGTCACATCCTCCCTATAGTAATAGTACATTCAAAAACAAGTTTTGAATATTTGGCCGATAATAAACATGTAAATCCTCTTTTGATCATATGAGGAGGAGGTCAGTTACAGTACAATGAACTATCAAAGTCTTAAATGGTCCCTTCTTTTTGAAACTGTAGGCAGTTGTTTCTAATGGAGGATAAATTTATGGGGTAGGATGATGTTTGTCTTACTTCATTCATCAAGTCTTCTGAAATCATGCTATCTTCTGTATGCAGCCAATCCTACAAACACCCACACATGAATAATAGAACTCCCAATGAAGTCAATATTAGTACTAACATGATTAAAGCAACCTATGTGTGTAAAGCTATGTCTACAACAGTGACTATACATGCCGACACGTGCATTATTGTGCCATAAGCCTTCTATTGTCCATATCTGAACCCCTGAAGCTTCAGTGTGAAGGAGAGTGATTTTGTATAAATCCCATGAGCCACTCTTATGCATTTAGTGGAAACTATAACAAAGATTATTGATGAATAGTCATTTTCCCCCTGTGTCTGTGCATTTCTTGGCCTGCATGCAGGTAGCAATGGTCCTGGGGCTGTGCAGGCCAAGGAAAAGGGAGGAGGAGATTGGTTTGGAAAAGCTCTGGTTGTAGGACAGTTGTAGAAAACTTGTGGTTGTTCAGAAATAAACTCCCCCCTTACCTCTGTCTTACTGTTCCTTATGAGCAGAAGCTGTGTAGAAGTTGTGGGGTGGGGGCTGAGTGGGTTAGGTGTGAGCCTACTTAGGTCAGGGAAGGGAAAGGGAAACCTTTTGTTGTCCGATGAACGTCACAACAGTCTTTTATACCTGTGAACATTAGGAATGTGTGTGTTTTATTGTTCCCCGTACCTGGTGTCTATCTGCTCCACTCTCCGAGCCAGACTGTAGAAACACAATACTGTTTCCCTTTCCAGTGAAGAGACAAATGGCTTGCAGCGTTCATTGGAAAGTTCAGGGAACACAATACAATTGTAGTGTAACTTTTTCCTGTCCCTTTTACCATTGTTCTCTGGACAAAGGGGCTGGATTTTCTGGTGATGTAGGGGGAGGTTAGAGGGTTGGTCGGGGGGTGTTCTTAGTGGTTTGCTTTTCGTTGTCCATGGGAACTCTGTTTACTCGTTCAGAATACCCCGCTCTTTTATTCTAATTGCCTCCCAGTCCTGTAACTATATTTCAGCAAATTTTGGATGTAACAGAAATTCAAGCTGGTTCTTCAGCTTAAATGGCAGTTCAAATGTGCTGGGTCCAACTTCATAGGTGACCAAACCCCACATTCAGCTTTATGTAGAGGTTGGGACCATTAACAGAAACATGTCTCTGACATAGATTGCCGGATCTCTGCCACAGGGCTGGAAAGCCACCTCTCTTTTCCATTCTGGTACCATGAAAACTGCTATGTTCTCCAAATGATGGCCAGCCTTTAAAGAAGGCTGCAATAGTTGCTTGAGAATGAAGGAGAGTGTAACAGTTGCATTCCTGAAATGCTAAAAAAATTATTAATATTGTGGCCTTTGGCAGCTCAGCTCTGGAACTGTGTCAAAACCAGCTACAGCTCAAACCGATAACCAAAGCTAATATTCTTGTGGAGGCATCCTCACACAATTGTCTGCAGTGAATATATGTAAACATCAGTTGCAGAGGCTCAGAATACAAAGGTATGTGGGCACACAATGTGCCAATGTAATCTTCCACTTTCCCCACAGCAGCATAGGGTGACATGTCCCTCAGCACACTCATAGAAGTTACCTTCTTGCTCCCTGCTGAGTATATAGCTTCCCAGATTCCCCTTGCCTGCCGGGAAGTAGGATCATTGTGCATGTAGGTGGAATCTGGTTCTCTGTACAAGCTCCACAAACCCATTTGGTCATGGCCCATTCCATCATGGCCCATTCCATTCAGAAGTATTCCCCTTTTCATTCACATATATTATGATGGGTACAGCGCACCACAATTATCCAAACCACATTGGCCACATTGGTGCTCAGCCATCACCAACAAGCTTTCAGCACACCCAAAAACACACTCAACAACCATTCTGCAGCTATGCTGTAGTTGAATTCCATTTTGGCTGGTCATTGATGCCAGGGTCTGGCTTCATAAGTCAAATTAGGAGTAGGTATACAGGGTGCCCCAAAATGACTGACACACTGTACATAACCATGTTTTTTTCTGGGGATTAAAGTCCCTTCTTTCCCCCTCAGCTACCCCCTGATCTCCTGAGCACCTTGACGTCATATGGAATTTTTGTGGGGATCCAACATTGATGTTCCTGCACTGACACCTGTGGTCCACTAAGCCTTGCAGAATGAGTGAATAGAAACTTTTTTGGTTCACATATTTACTTTTTTATTTAGGTGGGCAAAGTGTGGTGCTATTCGTGCCATCCATAGCCCCTACACACTTTGGAAACTGCATTCACTGCAATTGAGCTATACGTTCTGGTACTTGTGTTATAGCAATCACCCGTAGGTTGATGAGTACTGATAGCTTGGCAAACTTGTACAATCATCATGCTGACGCTGACTGTGAATTGAATTTCCTGACCCCAAACTGCTTTGCAACTGACATATTTCCCAAATGATGTGATCACACCATACCATGCCAGTTCTCCTGGATTGGAAGCAGTGATCCACCTACGGGCACACCATATGGCAATTTTAGCAATGACAATGTTGGCTCCATGGGATCACAGTGTGTTATCATTCACCCTTTTGGTCAGCCATCTGAGGTATGTCAAAGTTTTGACATGATTCCATCACGTATCTAGTGGATCAAGTACTGGACCTCATGAATATTTTTCCCATGACAAATAGCAGAAGCAGAAATCGCATCATCCAGCACTGGATCCACATCTTCTGCCAGAAGAGAAAGATGAATGGGAGTTATCAACACCAAATGTGTGAAGGCGGCAGATAGGTCCAGCGATATGCAGCAAGGTGGTTCCTAGAGTGTCTCCTGTGACTCATAGAAGTCTGGTATATTGCCCCTGAAATGGTAACACTAACAGCACTTACCAACTAGCAGCAGTGTGAACATAGCTCACAAGTGTAGATGTCACTTAAGTGTTTACAAAATCAAGCCCTATATAATGGGTGGTGGTAGCTTGCTTAGCCTTAACAGAAGAATTTAGCAAATGGAAGAAAAGACGGGACAAACAGATGAGGGGAAAATGACTGTTTTGTATTGGAAAGAGACCACTGAGTTTATCCAAGCTTAATTTAGAAGGGAACTCTTTGCTGTAATTCAGTGAATATGCAAGCATGAATTTTGGTATTCTTTTCATCCTCTCTGTTCACATTCTGTAAGCAAGAATGATATATTTGTAAATAAAAGTAGATTAGGATAATCAATTAATTTCATGTGCACTGTGCACTCATTATATTTCCTAATTGAAACAACCCAGTTTTCAAGTCCTAAAATACCAACTGCTTGATGCTCTGACTTAAAGTTACATTTGAGTCCTTACAGACAGGCACCCTGGTCTACTAGATGAAGCATGGCAGGACCAGACCCTCTGCTTCTGTAAAGTGATATCACTTTATTGAACTCGGCCAGCTGAAAATGAAGCATAGAAGTTCCAATCCCAGCACTACTACTGACTTGCTTGCTGTCTTTTGGTCAAGTCACTTTAAAATTTCTGGACTAAATTCAGCCTTGGTGTAAATTGGCATATTTCCAGCAAATTCACCCACTTACTCACAGGCTAAACATGTTCCTCTGCATTCTGTCTTTTCCCGAGCCTGTAAAATGGGGTAATTAATTTCCAATTCTCAAGAGTATTGAAATGATTGATTAACCATTGTTAGATGAGTGCTTTGAAGAGGCAAAGTGCTAGGTAAAGGATAACTATTACACAACTATTCTTACTGAAAGTGGAAGCTGTGTTTTGTTGGATGGACATGGAATTTTTTAACTTGATTCAGTTTGGTTTGTTTGTTTTTTCCTTTTCCTGGCCATATAAAATCTTCACACAATAACTGAATTTTTCATCAGCTGGAACATAAAGGCTCCCATGTAAATATAAACAAATGCTTCAGGTTTTTTTTAAAGGCACATTGAATGCATTATGGGAGTCTGTCTTTTCACATGGATGTATTCTATATTAGCTAAAATAAATCATTTTCTCTCTGTTGTCCACTGTTAGGTCAAAATAGTTTGAGCCCCCTGGTGAGATTCATATGTATGCAGAAACTGAATTATTGCTACTTTATGGAGCGCATTTCCAAACAAGCATGATTCTTACTAGATAAATGACATTTTATGAAATCACAAAATGTGCCTTAAAAAGCATAATGGTTTTAAACAATGGATTTATCAATTTGCCAAATCAACAGCTTTAGACTATCATCAAGCATGCATAATTTCTCTACTAACAATAGTGTCTGGACTCTTTAAGACCTCATAACGCTGTCTTGAACTAGTGTGTTAATACACCGTTGATTGTAATTGTAACACAATTTGTAACAGTTCTAAACAGTAAACTTTCAAACAATGAAGTTCCAAGTAAGACAACCCATATGCTTTCCCCTTAATCTACCCCACTGAGCCCTACAGTGAGATTCAATATTAACAATTATCCCTCAGAAACATCATAAGAGTTATACCATTAGGATCAAATTTGTTTGTACTGTAGAGTTTAGATTTGCATAAACTGTTCATATGTCCGAATAACATTACTACCATTTTTTCACAGCAGGAACACCACAAATTCCCCAAACCAGAGAATTTACAGTTGAAGTAAATCGACTAGGGTACCTGGCCCAGTGCGTCCCAAACTTCCCAAGCATTGGAAACTTTTACCTTTTCATGGTTTCCCACTTTTACTATTAGCCATCAAAATTATACCCTTCCCCCTTTCCTTTTCCAGTCTTACTGGTGCAGATGTAGCTCAGCTACAGCAGTGCTTTTTTTTGTTTTTTTTAAGGGTTAATTTTGGGCATCTGCAAAGTGGCCTGGTCTTTTGACCAGTTTATGAGGTTACAGAGACATCTTTCCTTATTTTTTAAATAAATACTGCTATTTGGTCCAACGTGGTTCATTCCAAAGGCAGCAAAAAAATAAGTAAGTAAATAAGTAAATAGATAATATTTTAAACTACTGTTTAGAAATGGCTAGCCACCAATGTCAAACTGTGCAGGAAAGGAGAAAATGAAATCTCCCCTTCTCTTTCTCAAACAAAAGGACCATAGAGGAGGTGCAGGGAAACTCCTGGGAAGTTCTTACAGCTCCTTGGTCACTATGGACCCTGGTTTGAGACCCCTGACTTAGCTGAACACCTCTCCAGCTTTTGACTGTGAATCTCAGGTGGTCTACAGAGAGCTAACTGATCCTGTGGTGCTGGCTCTCCTCTTTATTTCCAGCAGATAAATTACATTAAAGGAAGCAAAATCTATGCCCATTACTTTTCCATGCAATCAATTGCTGTAGTTGCCACAGGAAAGTGATATGATCATAAATGGGAAGAGACAGGGCCACAGGACTGTGAACATAAGGTGCCACTCATCAGGCAATCTCTCTGTAGAAATACGTGTCACAGTTTCCAAGCTAACTGCATCTCTGAACTCTTCATTCCCTCCTTGAGAGCTCCCTTCCTCAGATCTCAGGCCTCTACTCATCACCTCTCTGGGGTTAGGAACTCACATCCCTCTCCCTCTGGGCTGGAGATTTAGATTGCAATTCCTCCTGTGATCAATTACTACAACAACCAAATACACAACAGGTGGCAAGTTAATTTATTTTTTGTTCACAGACCCTTTCTGTGAAATTGAATGAAAAAAAAGATGGCTCCAAGTTCAGAGTTCTTCTGCCACTTCCATAATTTAATATGTTTTAAGGACCATCTATAAATTCAAAGAGTGCACTTAGGAATTATCTTTAAAGAGCAAAACCCTTCCCCAAATTCCATATTCAGAAGAATAAACTCATGCCAGGTTTATGGTATGCTAGTGATCCAGCAGAGAATCCGTAAGGTTAGTGTTATACAGGAAGTCAGACTAGATTATCACACTGGACCTTTCTGGCTTTATAATCTATGAATCTGGATGAAGACGGAGCAGCCAGGATGTACTCTCAACCTCCCCTCAAGCACAGCCACCAAGGAAGGAGAGGAGGTATGGTAGATGTGCCTCTAGTACTGGGGTCGGCAACGTTCAGCACACGGCTCGCCAGGGTAAGCACCCTAGCGGGCCGGGCCAGTTTATTTACCTGCTGACGCGGCAGGTTCGGCCGATCGCGGCCCCCACTGGCCGCGGTTCACCGTCCCGGGCCAA